>NC_142482.1:53924030-54228494 GCF_049115385.1 Moschus berezovskii | reverse complement strand
ACGCACAGCTAACATCCAAGTCAGATGCACTGTCAACACCCCGCTCCCTGAGAAGAGACATCTTCCTATATTATTAGGACCCGTGAGAGCACAACTCCGTAGTAATCAGCCAACAACGTCTTAAAACTCCCCAGCTCTGCAGTTGGCTGCATCACCTTCCATCAGAATCAACTTGAAGTTGATTTTAAAAGAAGCTGAATGATATTTCCAGTTTGGAATAGGAAGAAAAATCGACTCTTCTATTTGCAGCTCTACAAGGAAACTTCTGGCGGAACAGCCAATGTGACACCCGGCTCCATGGGGAGGTGTTGACAGCCTCAGAGGGGAGCCCCACACAGCGCACAGTGTCGAATCACTGTGGCCCCACAGACCGACAGGGTTCAACAAGGAGTGCTTTCTTGCCCAGGAAAGAACTGCAGAGGAGCACACCTTCCTTCATGGGAGGCTATGAGGTTTGGAGGAGAAAGAAGGTTTTTGGATTCAGGTGACCCTCCTTGTACTTCATAGGTTTGTGACCCTGGGCAGATGACTCGTCCTCTCAGCCTCAATTTTCTCACAAGTAAAATGGGACTGCTGCTGCTGCTGCTGCTGCTAAGTCACTTCAGTCGTATCCGACTCTGTGTGACCCCATAGACGGAAGCCCACCAGGCTCCCCCGTCCCTGGGATTCTCCAGGCAAGAACACTGGAGTGGGTTGCTATTTCCTTCTCCAATGCGTGAAAGTGAAAAGTGAAAGTGAAGTCGCTCAGTCGTGTCCGACCCTTAGCGACCCCACGGACTGCAGCCTACCAGGCTCCTCCATCCATGGGATTTTCTAGACAACAGTACTGGAGTGGCTTGCCATTGCCTTCTCCAAACCTGATGGCTATTACCTCTCAAATATGTTTACTTTCTTCCAACTCTTCAAATCTAATTCTGAGTCAATCACAAGTCTGAGGTACAATGGAGGGTAAGAAGCCCAAAGAATCTGTAATTTATCAAAGTGCTTTGTCAAAGTCTTTTCTCGTATTGCTCTACAGTACAGGCTGGCAACAATGTTCAACTGCATATTCTAATAGTTTAACAATACCTAATACCATAGGGTGGTTTTATGGATTAAGAGAATGTACTTGGCTCAGTTGGCAAAGAATCCACCTGCAATGCAGGCAACCCCAGTTCAATCCCTGGGCTGGGAAGATCCCCTGGAGAAAGGAATGGCAACCCACTCCAGTATTCTTGCTTGGAAAATTCCACGAACAGAGGAGCCTGGTGGGCTACAGTCTACGGGGTTGCAAAAGTTAGATACAACTGAGCAACTAAACCACCCAACTTAAAATACCCTAAACGCAGCAGATGATCAGGAACGGTGGGCACACAGAAAGGACTGAGATGGCTCTCTGCAGAGGAAAGAAGGGCCTGCAAGAACTTCCACTTCAGCTGGAGTCGGCCAAGACTGCCCTTAGAGGCCCAAGGTGGGCTGAGGAGGCCCTGTGGTCCCCTGCCACACCTCTCCCAGTGGGGTGAGGAGGAGTCATAGGGGGAGCTGACAGGGGTCACCAACTCTCCAGGAGAAAACTCAGAGAACCCAAGCCTTCCAAATAAACACAGAGCATTCCCAAACACTCATGGGCACCAGGTGAGCACCCCTTACACCCTCTCTCAGAATCTGGAACATCTTCTGAGGCCACCACTGTCATGAGCCAAACATCCAGTTATCAGAGGCCCCCCAAAACAATGATGGGGACAAACCAGGCAAGTGGGGACTAACTATGATGACCCTGAAATGGAGCCTCCATTATGCTGGACTCTTGAAACACATTCAACAAGGCAGGGGGGGGCGGGGTTGGATGACTCCAGAAGCTTCATCTAAGCTCCAATCCAGCCAAGGGTACACAGTCCCCTGAGGGTACTTACTAGGGGTGCTGGGCTGGGACAAAGTCCTAGAGAATGTTGTTGAGAGCTGGAGATTTCAACTTTATATTGTGGCTCCTAATCAAGTCTTTGCACGTGACAGGACTGGGGCCAAAGGAGCATTAACAAAGCCATTTACTGTAGCTTTTCTATTAACAAGATGAACCATCTAGGCCTTTTCTTCCACCTGTTCCTGCATCTACCTATCACATACATTTCAGTAGATAAAATTTGAGTACACTTACTATTTTTCATGCTGCTTTTTAAGAATATATGTTCCTCCATATACCCCAGCCTCAAATGAGAATTTTTGTTTTAGACACTAAATATTCATCACAGAGCTCAGAGATCTTTCGGGGGAAAAGAACTTCCAAGTATTTAAAGTACAGAAACAAAACTGAACCCCCAGGAACAGCCCTACTTAGATTATAAATGACTTAGAAAAACAAGACCCATAGGGCCACTAGTTTCCTTTCTTTTCATCCTTGATCCCAACCCTTTGGGCCAACTAGAAAAAAAAAAAAATTCTTTCCACTCAGTTTCTATAAAAGCTATTTATCCAGAGAGGAATTTAGGAGAATCTGAACCCCAAAAGTCCATGGCATGGCCTTCCACTCCAGCTCTCACTGGAAGACTTCCATGCTACCAAACTTCTAGTTTTGAGCTGTTAGCTACAAAAGCTGGCGTGCTGGTTCTGTCAACGGAGAAGGAGCGAAGCGTATGATGGAGAGTTGTAGCCGACTAACCTTCCCACATGGCAGGAAGGCCTGGGAAGCAGGGACATTCTTTCCAGGAAGATGATTCCTACTCCTCTGTGCTAGAACATACCAACATTCCCGGGGTGTTTGGACATGGCGCCACTGCACCCAGGGTCAGCCTGGGATGCGTAGCGCACGAGGATGGAGGAGCAACTGATCGAACAGTTAGTTCATTTTGAGACTTCGCCTGCTCAGAGCCTGGGGTGCACTCTCAGCCCCTTAAATTCCCTTGCAGTTCCACTGCGGGCCATCTGAAAAGACTCCACATGTTACTTGTGTGCCAAAGACCACAGCCGGCTTTCTATGACTGTGGACAGACTCTAGATTTACAAGTAACCCTCTCAACAGCCAACCTCAACAAACATCCTATGTGTGGTGAAGAATTAGGAAAGGGAAACAATAGGATAAGTCCTCATCTTCAAAATGTATTTGACTTAAGCTTTCTTTCCAGACCAGGTCTGAATTCCCAAGAGGGACTTTGGAGACACTGGTGGTAGAGAGAGTTTATAAACGTGTGTGTGTGTGTGTCTGTCTCTGGTTCTTCCCTCTGGCACCGCCTGCTCCGAGCCTGCAGTTTGCCATCTCTAATAAAAGCTCCGGAAGCAGAGGGCGTTAAGATAAGAGGGATAGGAGACCAGGGGAGGGAGATGTTTTTTCCTATATTAGCTTTCTCAAGCCTATGCAAACTATACAACTCAGAGGGTTCTAAAACCCCATTTAGAAATACTGAAAATAATGTTCCTTGTTGTCCTTTTGTTTTAATACCTAATCAAGTTTTCACTTTTTTGATGCATGAGAGCAAAGGTCCAAACAAAGGAAAAGAGCCTTGACATTTTTCTCCCCCATAGGGAAGACGATAATGTCTGTGTGAACCTGAAGGCTTCCCTTTTAAAATCCACAAAGTTGGGGACTCTCCTAGGAGCCCTTCCCCAGCTTGCCAGGAGAGACAAAGTGCAGGGCTGGCTCACTTTCCCTTCTGCTGGGGACTTGCCCCTGTGAACCTGGGGCTCACGGCTGCCCCGGGGCCTGGACAACAGCCCAGGAGGCTGTGGTCAGACCCATACCTCCGTCCTGCTGTCTCCTCGGTCCTGTGAAAGAACCATGTCAATACCGCACCGGAAATAGTTACAAGGTGGCTCCTTGTGGGCCTTTAATCCTGACACACGCAAAGGGAAAGTTTCTTCTCCACCTTGGCTATTCCGGGGCCCTTGCCTCACCTTTTGGCTCCAGGGAACACGATTCTCAGCTGGCCCTTCCTGGCCTCCTTGACCTTGCCTCAGGCCAGGAAAAGGGCAAGAAGTCAATTAGGAAGACACCTCCTCCCTCCAGCTTCGGTGGCCCAGCCTTCAAGAAAGCTGTATACTTTGCTACCAAGTACTTTATCCTCCGCAGACCCTGTAAGTGGCTTCCTGGAATCTGAACTTTCTCTTTAGCCACCGATCCCCGCCTCTCCCCAGACCAAGGGGGCTGGCGTGGCCACCTAACGATGTGCCTTCTCCTGCCCACTGAGCTCGCCTGTTGGATTCAGGGGCCCTGATTGTGCAGGGGCATTTGGGTTGCAAAGGAGGCCAAGGTGTTTGGGGGGGAGGGGGTGGGCAGTGGCAGGATGGATGTGGTGCAGAGGCCAGCTATCCCTCCCGGCTGCTCACAGTTGAAGGACAGCAGGAGTCAGCCCCCTAACACAGTATCGATTGGGGCCCCTCATCCGGGTAGGGGCTCGACCTCCCAGACCAATTCCCACACACTGCCCCTTTCTGCTTCCGGGCCCCCAGACTCCTCCAGGCCACCTCTCCCTTCCCCCCACCCCCACCCCCCCAGCCTGTCCCCCACCCCCATCCTCTGGCTGGAGGCCTGGGTCACGCCGGGTCCCCAGTCCGGGTGCCCCCAGTCCGGGCTAGCAGTACAGGGACATCCTGCTGCGCCGCATGGCCTCGCTGATCAGGTAGGCGGGGCTCAGCTCGGGCTCCTCGGTCATCACCGCGATGTTCTGCCACTCGCCCGTCTGGCTGGACCGCTTGATGGTGTCCACCACGCACAGGGCGTACAGGCAGTCGTCGAAGGTGGCGGCCATGGTGAGCGGCCGGCCGTCCCACGTGCGCCGATCGTCCTGGTCCTGGAAGGCCTGGCGCACGGCCTGCATCATCTTGATGGTACCGCGCAGGTAGGGCGAGGGGATGTCGCTGAAGGCCTTCTCGGGCAGCAGGGAGTTGCTGACCGGCGTGGCGTCCTGCACCAGCAGCTCCTGCTCCGGGGCGCTGTTGCGCTGGCCGTACAGGTCCGTGCCCACGGCCAGGAGGCGCCCGGCCGAGCCCACCACGGTCACGTCCTGCTTGAACTCGCCGGGCACGTTGAAGTTGAGGGTGACGGTACAGCACACCCCGCCCTCCAGCACCATCTGGAAGGTGCAGAAGTCGTCGCTGGTGATCTGGCGGATGCCCTTGATGTGGTCGGTCTGCTTCACGAAGGTCTTGAGCAGCCCGTGGACCTTGACGGCCTTCTGGCCGGTGAGGAAGGTCAGCAGGTCGATGATATAGGTGCCCACGGAGTGCAGCCCGCCGCCGCCCATCAGGTCGTCGCAGCTCCAGTTGTACTTCTTGCCCAGCAGGCTGCCGCCGTGCACCTGCACCTCGCACACCAGCAGCTCGCCCACGTAGCCCTCCCCGATGAGCTGCTTCATGCGCACGAAGGCCGGCAGGAAGCGAAGCACGTTGCCCATGACGCTCATGAGCTTCGGGTAGTAGTGCGCGGCCGACATCATGCGGAAGGCGTCCAGCGGCGTGGCCGCGCGGTCGCAGATGACGTTCTTGCCGATGCCTGCGGGCGGAGGACAAACAGCACGTCAGGGCGCCGCGGCCCCAGGTCCCCGGCTATGAACCAGGAAGCCGAGGGGGCTACTCTTTTTTTTCGGTAGTTGCTATTGTGTGTGCGCGCACTAGTCGCTCAGTCGAGTCTGACTCTTTGCAACCCCAGGGACTGTAGCCCTCCAGGCTCCCCTGTCCATGGAATTCTCCAGGCAAATATACTGGAGTGGGTTGCCATGCTCTCCTCCAGGGGAACCTTCCTGACCCAGGGATGGGGCCCAGGTCTCCGGCATTGCAGGAGGGAATTCTAGGGAAGCCCAAGAATACTGCAGAGCCTATCCCTTCTCCAGGGGATCTTCCCCACCCAGGAATCCAACTGGGGTCTCCTGCACTGCAGGCAGATTCTTTACTAGCTGAGCTACTATTATCCTTTTTAAAAACTTTATCTTTTAAAATTTTTATTATTTTTAATTGGCGGATAATTGCTTTACAACAGTTGTGTTGGTTTCTGCCAAACATCATCATGAATCAGCCATAGGTATACATATGTCCCCTCCCTCTTGAACCTCCCTCCCACCTCCCACTCCATCCCAGCCCCCTAGGTTGTCAGAGAGCACTGGGGTTGACCTCCCAGTATGACTAACTACTCTTTACAATTTTAAAACATCTTATTACACCTTTTATTTATACAAAAATAGCGTTCTATATATTTCAGCATTACTTTAAATATTCAAGTCGAATTACTTTAGTATTAAACTATCAGTTCAGTTCAGTTCAGTCGCTCAGTCGTGTCCGACTCTCCGCGACCCCATGAATCACAGCACGCCAGGCCTCCCTGTCCATCACCAACTCCTGGAGTTCACTCAAACTCATATCCACAGAGTCGGTGATGCCATCCAGCCATCTCATTCTCTGTCGTCCCCTTCTCCTCCCGCCCCCCACCTCTCCCAGCATCAGAGTCTTTTCCAGTGAGTCAACTCGTCGTATCACAGTGACTTAAATATTAAGACTTATTTTCATACATTTAACTAGCCTATATTTTACAAATATTTTTAAATGTTTTCCAATATCAGGTGTTTCACTTAATATTTATATTAATCTGTAACATTTCATATATAGTTTTATTTGTAAAATTAAAATATTTAAATATAAAATGTTCTATTAAAGTACACATTATGGGTTCTACATATAAAATATCTTTTGTCAAAAGTTATCTTACATGTGAAATGTTTTACATATTTTTATTTGTAAAATATAATTTTTATTAAAGATATGTGTAGCGAAGAGAATAGTATTTTTATCTGGACAGAACTGTAATAAAGATGAAATCATGGCCAATGTGAGTCTGATTAAGTATGAGGAAGAATTTCTTAATCACATACTTCAAAAGTCTAAGTTTTTATCTGTATCCCCTACAACCACCAACAAAGGATTATGTTTTGTGTGTTTTCTTGTTTATTTTGCATTATGGGTTAGAGCTGGCAGCAGTCACAGATGTGCTTGTTTAATGTTTTCCAGTTCCTTATGGGGAGAGCGGATATTCCTTATATCCGAGACATGGGCAGTGACTCAGCCCTCATCTTGTCTGGTTGGGGGGAGTCTGGGGGTGTTGGCGCCTCTGACAATGGAGTTGAGACCAAGTAAGAATTATGCTTATAGTGACTTAGCGTGCATGCACCATGGCTATACTGGGTACATAAGTTCCAGGGAGATGGATGCCCTTTAGGAAACTAAGCTGTTCTGGGTCAAGAGAAGACAAAGGATCAAAGGCTAGGGAGAGTGAAGGGAGAAGAGGATTTACTCCAAGATAAAGTCAAGGGTCAGGGAAGAAAAACTCAGCTGAACCTGGAGAAACAGTCATCTGGGACTCAAAAAAATAAAGTAATAACTTAAAAAATTATACAGATTTGTTCGCAAGTCAAACTGGGGAGCTTCTGAGACAAGGAACCTTGCCTCCTGTGATGTCTCTGCTGTGCAGTCATGTTCTGCATAGTGGGGGTCTGTGTGACCCCCACTATGGAGCACTCTGGCCACAGACAAGGGACAGGCCACAAGGGAGGTGGCGCGATGAGACCCACACCCGTCCTGGTTTTCTTGACCACAGGAAGCTGACTTGACAAAATCCATGAACACTGCCCCCCAGCTGAGCTAAGAGGGTCCTGTGGAAGTCCTACGATTGTATCTGTCTGGTGGAAATGCCTGGGCAAGGCTATAGGCACGTGGGGCCCTCATTTTCCCACTGGAAGAGCAAGCGGAGCAATGGAAGTGCCCAGCACAGATTGGAGAAAATAAATACAATCGGTGGCTGTCAGTTTCCAAGTGTACATCAAATCCTGGCCCCGAGTAAAAGGCATGGCGCCCACACACCAACCCCATCACCTGGCCGCCTCTACATTAGCAGAGTTGGGCTGGCTTTCCTGATGACTGTGAATGGGTGGTAAGAGGCTTCTTGAACTCTGAGCAATCAGGTGAAGACTGAGGCTCCAGCAGAGGGATAAGGAAATACAGGGTTGTGTTACCAAAAGTCCTGTGCACTTGTGTGACATTGTGTTCTGATAATATGATCCTATCAGCATTGGACTCCTGCTGGCGGGAGCAGATTTCTATGTAAACAGATTAGTAGGCCACCGCAGGTACAGGTGACAAAACGTTGCCAAAATCTGCCTCACACCTGTTGGGTACAGGCTGTGGCCGCTCCCATACCCTACTTCATGGTCTGCAAAACCAGGATCCCTGATGGCCATCTTCTCAGCTACCGGTCATATCAATGACACAGGAAAAAAGTTTACCTGACTTCTCAACTATAAAATAGTAAAAGAAAACATAAATTGAGAAAAATAATCCACTCCCCTCCACATACCCGAAGCAATCAACTCATGGGTAATTCTTTGAAGCTTTGTAGATGAAAAGATACTGATGAAAGCTATTGACTCCCTTTCCAGAAAAATGCATGCATGGGTCTCCCAAGATTCTGAAATACAGGCATCTCTTCCTTTGCACTGTTTAAGTATGTTGTGGTCCCACAAGAGACAGCAGGTTCCTCAAGGATCAAGGTTGGGCCTTCTAATTTCTTAGGCCCACGGCACCTAGCAGCATTCATGTGTGTGCTGGAAACCAGTGAGTGTTGCTACCTGGCCCCATGTCTCTGCCTACCGTCCTTTTCAACATCCACACTTTACAGATGGGTCTTGGCAACGTCTTAACACACAATACTGTATCTTCAAAAATCAGAAGAGACTTCTAGGAATCTGTCATAAAGAAATCTTCTAAAATGCGATCACAGCTTCTTGCCCAAAGATGCCTCTCACTGCATTATTTATTAAAGTGAAAAGCTAACAACAATGCAAGTGCCCAACGATAGAAGAATGTATAAGTAGGCTGTAATACAGCCGCATAATGGAAGATTGTGCAACCATTGAAAGTGATGCTCATAAAGACATTTTAGTGACAAGCAAGATGATTATGAGGTCATGTTAAGTGAAAGGGCTCTATTCATAGACATACTATGATCTCAACTCTCTCTTAAAAGGACAAAAAAAAAAGAGAATACATCAAAATGTTTACAGTGGTTAATTAATTACTACGATCAAGACTGATTTTTATTGTCCTCACTACCATTTTCTAAGTTTGTATTTTTATAGTCAGAGAAACATTGGGTTTTTTTTAAGGGCCAAAGGAGTCATAAAGACATCATGTGATGGCAGAAGGGCCCTTCAAAGCCAAGGTCCCAGAGCTCTCGGACCTGCTCCCATTGTGCCCAAGGAGCTGGGGGAAGCCCTACCGACCCTGAACTTGTGAAGCTGCTGAGGCTCAGGCTCCGTTGCCAGGTCTTCCCATCCATTTTCCCAAGACTTCATGATTCTGGGGATGGCTGTGTACTCTCTCAGTAAGATCAATTCACGAAACTGTACCCACATCCCTAGCTCATGGATGGCCCCCTAAGGGTTCTGCAGGAACAGGTATCTCCATCCTAAGTTATAACTCCTGTGCTGTGCTTAGTCGCTTAGTCGTGTCTGACTCTTTGTGACCCCATGGACTGTAGCCCACCAGGCTCTTTTGCCCATGGGATTCTCCAGGCAAGAATACTGGAGTGGGTTGCCACGCTCTTCTCCGGGGGATCTTTCTGACCCAGGGATTGAACCCAGATCTCCTGCATTGCAGGTGGATCATTTACCATCTGAACCACCAGGGAAGCCCAAGAATACTGGAGTGGATAGCTGGGTAGCCTAGTCCCTTTCTCCAGGGGATCTTCCTGACCCAGGGATCAAACCTGCATTGCAGGCGGATTCTTTACCAGCTAAGCTACCCAGGAAGCCCTATGGAAGCCCTTATAACATACTGGGTTCTTTTTATTGGACTATAGTTGCTTTACAGTGTTATGTTAGTTTCTACTGTACAAAGTGCATCAGCTATACGTATACATATATCCCCTTTTCGGGATTAATGTATTGTTAAAAAAAATAAGATGATGCTTCCAACTTCAAGGGAACCCCTAACTCAGGGCTAGCAGACCCCTCACATATCTATAAAGTACAATTTATTTTCTCTCTTTTACACAGTCTTCCCTCAACCCTACTTCTTGGTGGGGCTTCTAAAAAGAAGGGACCAGAGCTCTGGGACCCCGTCCTCAAAATCCTTAGGTTTCCTTGGCCTTCTTTTCTTCCCCATTGAAGTCTGCCCTTCCAAAATGCCCAGAACCTGAAACTCCAATGTCCTTAGCAGTTCTTGATTTTCATGTCTTAGCCACTTTCTTGCCACTCCTAGAGAAAGTGCTGGAGTGGGCTCTTGAGAGAAAAGCCTTCCCCATTTTTGTGTTAGAAAGGAAATAATAAGTAGAGGCACCGCCCTAAGCCCAAGGCTCTGACCTTCCTTTGCTGTGAAAGTCAGTAGATTCTCCCACGGAGACAGGAACTGAGGAGGCCAGGGAGAGGCAGAGGGCTGCTCGCCCCGACGGCAGCCACGGCTGACTCCTCACAGGGGAAAGCACCCCCTGCTCTCCGCTCTGTACACCTCAAGAGGACAGCCTCTGCCCTGTCACTCCTGGGTACAGCTTTACCAGAAGGATGGCAGGGAAGGCCCCACAGCCCTGCATCCACACATCTCTCAGAGCAACACACACATACACAGACACACACACATACACAACACAGACACACACAACACAGACACACACACACAGACACACACAGACACACACATACACAACAAAGACACACACACACAGACACAACACAGACACACACACAACACACACACACATAACACAGACACACACATACGCAACACACACATACGCAACACACACACAACACAGACACACACACAACACAGATACATACATATACAACAGACACACACACACAACACAGACACACACACAACACAGACACATACATACACAACAGACACACACACACAACACAGACACACACACAACACAGACACACACACATACACAACACACACACACACAAGTCCCTTTAGGTTTGGGGTTCCTGTTGTCTTGTAGCAAGATGTGTCCTTCTAAGGCAAAACATGCAAAACTTTAGGGCCTCAAACAATCTTAGAAAAACTCATGCAGCAGACAGAGGCCCGGGGATGGGGAGAGGGAATGAAGACTCAGTGCTTACTGGAGACAGAGTTTCGGTTTAGGAAAGTGGAAAATTTGAGAGAGAATAATGAGGAGAGTTGCGCAATAATGTGAATGTACTTAGCGCCACTGGACTGTACAGTTAAATATGGTTAAAATAATACTGTTTTATATTGACCTTTACCACAACATAAACAAACATAAAAAAAATCACGCAGCAGAGAATCAGACAAAGGGACCTGAAACACATGGACCTGATTCCACTCCGAATAAACAGGCAGTGTGAAATGGACTGGGGGGAATCCCAAGTGTCCAAGGAAAGCCACTGTGTACTTGGCCAAACCCCAGACATTTCCTGAGCAGCTGAAGAGTTTCAACCCTGAATACTCACTGGAAGGATCGATGCTAAAGGTGAAGCTCCAATACTTTGGCCACCTGATGAGAAGAGCCTACTCATTGGAAAAGGCCCTGATGCTGGGAAAGATTGAAGGGAGAAGGGGATGACAGAGGATGACATGGTTGGATGGCATCACCGACTCGATGGACATGAGTTTGAGCAAGCTCCAGGAGATGGTGAAGGACAGGGAGGCCTGGCGTGCTGCCGTCCATGAGGTCGCAGAGAGTAGGGCACGACTGGACAACGTTTGTGCTCAAAGTGATGCAGAGGAGCAGCGGGAGCTTTCTTGACACTCATGACTGTGGCAGTCGGTGGTCACCCTGCTGGTCCCTCCAGCAACACCAGGGCCCCATGCTCAGCCCGCTCCACACGGGGCCCCGTGACGACACCAAAAGCAGCTAAGAACCTTGCTGTATTTGTCAGGGGTACAACGTGACTTTGGTGGGTGGCAGAAAACACGCAGCAACTGGCCCGGATGTTGTGGGGAAGTCTTCCTAACCCACCTCCACGAAGACCATCTGCCCCTTTGCATGACGACAAAGAACTTAAGTTGGGTGTTTTGGAAGCTTTTGGATTGGAACCAACTTACTTTATCAAGTTCAAGGTCCCCTTGTCAGCAAATAAAGCGAGAGCTCCCAGTGCTTAAGGTGGTGAGATTAATGCCTTCTCACCCAAATCACGGAGCTAGAGCTGGGGAGAAAATGAGACGATGGTAAATTTCTGGAAGGTGAAGGTACCATGTGCAAGGCAGTACACCTGCTCTTTGTTAGGAGCTTTTACATGAAATCATTGTGGGAGTTTCACCGCCATCCTGAAGTCCTTCGTGGGGACACGGAGAGTTTTTCTGCTGAGTGTGTGCTGTGTGCGTGTGTGCTAAGTTGCTTCAGTCATGTCGACTCTTTGCAACCCTATGGACTGTAACCAGCCAGTCTCCCCTATCCATGGGATTCTCCAGACAAGAATACTGGAGTGGGTTGCCGTGCCCTCCTCCAAGGGATCTTCCAGAATCAGGGACCAAACCTGAGTCTCCTGCATCTCCTGCCTTGCATGGAATCCAAAGGTGGATTCTTTACCGCTAGTGCCACCTGGGAAGCCCCCAGGTGTGCTGTGTAACTGATCCTAAACATCCACGCCCTGGGAAGACTCAGTGCCACAGGGAAGGAGTTTCCAACCAAAGGACCCTAAAGTAGAATTCAGGAAGATGCACCCTCACGCCCTCCAAGCCCAGGGTCTCCACACTATGGCTGAGAACACACCTGTCTCTCTTTCCAGAGACTAGAGTTTTTATGGGAGCTGATACTCCATCCCAGGGACCCCGCCCCCAGGAGTGGGGTAAGGGGCTCCCCACTGACACTTCTGCGGAAAGACACACACTTTCTTCTGTCCACAGAGAGGCTGTGCTCTTCTGCCCTGGCTCAGATAAGTTATCCCTGGATGCCCAGAGAATGGCTGCCACCCAGCCACTTAGAGACCTTCTTTAGCACAATCAGCCTGGAACTTCAAAACATCCCTCTCTCCCAGCACATTTCCAATCACACCCTCCCTTATCTTATCTGATCTTTGAGGCCAGTGCTCCTTTCCCACCAGTTCTTCCTGGTGATTCCACTTCTGTTGACAGCCCCTAATCTTCTGAAAGCCAGAGTGGATGATGGTCCTACAGGCTGGCAGAGCCCCCACGAGACGTCCCATAGGATATGGCTTCCTAGTTCTCACTCCTCTTCACACAAGATAAGAGAGGGCTTTCCCTGCATTTCCAGTGGGGAACTCATTCTCTTCCTCTATATTCCATTCCTTCAATATTTCTGTGCTGCTGCTGCTGCTGCTAAGTCACTTTAGTCATGTCCGACTCTGTGTGACCCCACAGATGGCAGCCCACCAGGCTCCCCCGTCCCTGGGATTCTCCAGGCAAGAACACTGGAGTGGGTTGCCATTTCCTCCTCCAATGTGTGAAAGTGAAAAGTGAAAGTGAAGTCGCTCAGTCATGTCTGACTCGTAGCGACCCCATGGACTGCAGCCTACCAGGCTCTGCAGTCCATGGGATTTTCTAGGCAAGAGTACTGCTAGCACACAAAAAAAGATGAAAAGGAGCCCACAGTTTAGTAGAAGAAACCAACCAGGAAATGAGTGATTATGGGATCTAATAGATTATAGGGTCTAATAGAGGGATGAACAATGATAGCGGAAGGAGGGGCTGCCCAACTGACTTGGATACGACACAAAGTTCAGCTGGAGAGGTGACATTTGGGCAGGGTTCTGAAGCATATGTAAGAGTTCACCTGTTTGTTCAGCAGCTTCGGGTTTCATTTAGAGAATGGTCTAAAATAAGAGTGTTTTTTTAAAAAATTCTTTTGAGATGCAATTTGAATTAAACATGATTTGCACTGTTAAAAAAAATAAAACAAGATGTTTAACCTGGGTCTGAGAAACCACAAAAATTGGACTACTTACAAAAAACTGTGTGTATCATGACGTTAAATTTTCTGAATAAGAGGGTCAGTGGAGTCTTAAAAGGGTCTCTAATTCAAAGGAAATCAAGCAGAGCTAATGTTTAGAGTGAAGAAAAAAGTTTTTAAAACCAAGATAAATCTCTGGTTTCAACAGAACTAGGTATCTGAACAGACAGGGCTACTTGAAATCCTACCTTCCTTGTATCCAGAGACACCGGGCCTTTGGTCAGGTTCACCCTCTGACCGCGACACTCCACTCAGTCCAGCTCAGTTCCTTCCTTCCTTCTTCCCATCCGACGGCCATATCTCCTTCACACACCCAGACACACACATACACACAGACACAGACACACACACACTGACATAGACACACACACAGATACACACACACACAGACACACTCACACACACACACACACTCACACAGACACACACACACACAGACACAGATAGACAGATACACACAGACACACACACGTTTTCTTTCCGCTGAGAATGCACATCAGTAGAAATGACCTATGTAAACCCCACTCTGCCCTCTGGGCCTTCCTCCGTATAAATTGGGAGCAGAACCCCCTTGGAGAGGTTAAATCTTTCATCTTCAATCCCCATGACAGTTCCTGACAAACAACTTCCCGACTCACAGCCCTAATCTGATGTGTTCTCAATACTCCCGACAAAATTTAAACCAGCAACCACCACCGTTCATGGAGCACTGGCTCTGTGCCAGAAGAGGCTGCGTATTTTACACACCCTTCCTTTTATTTTCATGGACACAACCCCAAGAGGCAGAAACGAACACTGTCCCCGTCTCACAGACGTGGAAACCGAGCCTCTGCAAACGGAAGCTACTTGCCCGCAGCACCGCAACTCAATGGCGAGGACAGCTGGGATCTGATCCCAGACACGTGCTGCCATTCTGGCCGGCCCCACGTGCCCATCACAGAGGGGCAATGCCCAGGGCACCACAGGGGGGCTCCCAGGAAGTGGTGCAACTGGCCGCGGTGAGCACCAGGAACTGGGAAACAGTGGTGGGGGTGCCGGGGGTGCCCAATGCCCAGCTGGGTGACGATACAAAGTCTCCCACAGCAACTTCTAATTTCAAACCTGAGATGGAAATGGGTCAGGGTGATGCGTCTTCAGCTCCTTTGTCAAGGATGCTATCAGTGGGCTCTGAAAGAGTGGGGGGAAGCCAAGGAAAGGAGGTCAGTGTGGCTTAATATGGATGGGCCTTGATACTGAACTGAATTAGATGTTCAAGTGCTGTTCTGTATATAACCTGCCCTTGTAGACCAGCCCACACTCCACCAGCCTCTTATGGGCTTTCCCCCACTACTCTGGCCTGTCGTCAGTCTTCCTCTTGCACAGGAACCCCTGTCAGGGCTGAGATTTTCTCAGATGGTTTCACATACAATGGTACAGTCTAATTATAGCTCACATACACACAGACACAGATAGACACATATACCCACAACAGGGACAGCACTTCTGACACACTTCTAATTTGGGGTTTCCTTATTGGTCCCTGGTAGCTCAGCTGGTAAAGAATCCGCCTGCAATGCAGAGGACCCCTGTTTGATTCCTGGGTCGGGAAGATCCACTGGAAAAGGGACTAGGCTACCCACTCCAGTATTCTTGGGCTTCCCTGGTGGCTCAGATGGTAAAGAATCCACCTGCAGTGTGGGAGATGTGAGTTCCATCCCTGGGCTGGGAAGATCCGGAACAGCTATCTGCTCCAGTATTCTAGCCTGGAGAATTCCATGGACTGTATAGTCCATGGGGTCGCAAAGAGTCGGACACGACTGAGCGACTTTCACTTTCATTGGTCAGTTGCACACATCTATTCCCAGGTGGGGCGGTGGTAAAAAAAATCCCCCTGCAAATGCAGGAGACTCCGGAGATGGGGGTTCAATCCCTAGGTTGGGAAGATCCCTTGGAGAAGGAAATGGCAACCCACTCCAGTAGTCTTGCCTGGAAAGTCCCATGAACAGAGGAGCCTGGTGGGCTACAGTCCATGGGGTCACAGAGAGTTGGATATGATCAAGGGACTGAGCACGAGCATACACACCAACACTATGGCTAATACAGGTGAGGAGATAATCTTGGGAAGTCTCTAGCCAGCTCCTTCTAGCTCCTTCCAGCCTGGACATCCCCAGGAGAGAAAAGAAAAGCTCACCACTTCTAGCCCAAGGGGACCAAGAGGAGAGATTTAGAAACAGCAGGTAGGTAGGTGGGAGCCAGAGATCTTCTAGGCTAGAGGCAAGCTTCCCAACCTCCCTGCCTAGAGGTGGCACAGGCAGAAACCCAAGTGAGGGGGGCAGGGAGGTGGTAAGAGGGTCCCTGGGGGGACAGAGGTCTGGGGCTGGAGGCAGTGACTGCAATGGTCAGGACTTGGGGACAAAGGGAAACGGCCAGGACCGTGTGTTCTGCTGTGTTGGTCCCAAAGAGCCAAATGACACGTACCACACGTCAGTGGTTATTATCCTGGGGGGTGGCCAGTACCACCACCACCACCACACACACGTGGACAAGCCAGGAGTCAAAGGCACCATCTGGATCCAGGGAACACAGGCAGTTACCTAAGCCTCACTTTCACCATAGAATCAGTCACATTCTGCAGTTAGCGGCGGGCAAAGGGCAGAATGCTGGATTAATGGGCCACCAGACTCATGTAAAGAGACCAAGGTACTTAAAAGAAAATATAAGTGATCAGGTTGGGTGAGATGACCAGATTCACTGTCATTCTACTTCCTACCGCCCTCCCTAAAGATGGGGCTTAGAATGGTGATCAGGAGAGCTGCAGAGAAATAAAGAAATCTGTACTTCCTCTTCCTAATTATAGTGGGAGTTCTCTCCACACACCCAAAAGCGTGGGACACGCCTGTTATCTCCCAAAGCCACCTCCCCCGAGTCCCCGACAAAACCTCAGTCCCTAATTGTCGACAGCAAGTCAACACTCAGAGAAATGCTGTCCTCACTGCATATAAATGGAAGACAAGACTTTAAACTAGGCAACTTCTCAAAGGAAAAAAAGTAGCAAACGCTTTCCATCTAAGAGGAGTTATGCTTTACTGAAGGGATCATAGGTATATTCACCCAGCAGATGTTTTTTTACTTTAAAACAAACAGTATACTTCACACTATTTTAAAGATCGAAAGATCCAGAAACACTGGATTTCTTCCCCCAGAGTCTCCTGCACACCAACAAGCAGTTGGAGCTGAACAGTGGTTGTGCAGGTCCAGTAGACCACAGTCCCTACCAATCCCGACAGCTTGGCTAGATTAACTTTCTACTGCTGCCCTAAAAATGATCACACACGTGGCAGCTTAATGTAGCACCCATTTGCTATCTTACAGTTTTCTAGATCAGAAGTCCAGGCAGGCACAGCTGGGTCTCTGCTTAAGGTTTCACAAGGCTGCTCCTGGAAAGAACTGGCTTCCCAGCTCATAAGATTGTCTGCCAAATTCAGTTCCTTGGGGCTGCATGCCTGAGGTCGCTGCTGCTTTCCTTGCAGCCTCTAGAGGCACCATCTTCAGGCCAGTAACAGTATCACGTGGAAGGAAATTCTTCCCACGCTTGGAATCTCTCTGGCTTCCCCTTCAGCCTCCAGCTAGAGGGAACTCTGTCCTTAAAGGACTCCTGTGATGAGATTACGTCCACCCAGATCAGGGCGAAAATGAAAGAAAGTGAAGTCGCTCAGTCATGTCCGACTCTTTGCAACCACATGGACTGTAGCCTACCAGGCTTCTCCATCCATGGGATTTTTCAGGCAAGGGTACTGGAGTGGGTTGCTATTTCTTTCTCCAGCGGATCTTCCCGACCAAGGAATCGAACCCAGGTCTCCTGCATTGTAGGCAGATGCTTTACCCTCTGAGCCACCAGGTCATACTCAAATGACTTCATCCCAGTTCCTTCATTTGCCTGCAAGCCCGAGAAAGACCCAAGAAGAGAAAGATTCTCAAGTATTTTCCAAGCAAAGGGACATGTGCCAACATTCCTTGCAGACCTCCCTTTACTTTTATGCTCTTGCAGTAGTTTTTACTCCATCAAATAGGACACGGCGAGCTACTCTAGGCTTTTTACAAACTATTATTAGTCTCCTCATTACCACGGAGATTGTGTCCTCAATTCAGGGCTCCCTGTAGACAGCAGTAATAGGAACAGTGCCAGGGAGGTGGCAGACTTGGCCTCTGGGGGGCTGGGAAAAGCACAAGGAAGGGAAGGAGAGCTGAAACTGTATGAATCCACCAGGTGCTCAGGCTTCCCGTCAGCTCAGTTAAGCATCACACGGGCATCATTATCCCCATTTGCCCAGAATAGAGGACCGAGGTTAAGAGGGATTGCCCAAGACCATATACAGGCAGCAGGTCTGCCTGCAAATTTAGTTCTGTGATCCCAAGGCTCTCTGTCTTCTATTTCCATGTAGGGAATTGCTACCAATGGGAGGGTAGGAGCAGCATGGAAGGGCTGACCCTCAGGGCAACAGGCGGCTTGAGAAAAGAAGCCCAAGCCCTCTGGGCCCAGTGACAGCCCAGCACAGAGCTGGGAGGCCCTCAGGGAAGGCAGTGGGGGGCGGCAGAAGCTGTTACTGCTTGCAGGGGGAGGCCTGGAGGCTCCGCCTGGGAGGAACGCTGCCACTGTCGTCCTGGACAGGTAGATACACCTGGGCAGTGTCAACTACAAACTGGCACTTACCAAGAGCATTGCCAACGACTGAACGACAAAGGCATTTGCCATTTGCCTCTACAGATTGAACAGCCGCTGTAGCTGTTGACCTTCGACAAGCCCCGAGGGAGTTCAGGGTGGAGTGAGGCACTCTGTGCTCCAGGGAATCTGGTGGGACAGGTCTTTAGATACTTGGATGTTATGATCTCAATCCTTGCATCTCCGCATCTAGAGAAGCACTAAACCCCTTCATGGTGACATCAGATCCTCATGACTTTTGTAAAATGAGTGCTTCGTGGTACTGAACTCCCCCTTCTCCAAAACCTTATATATTGACTTTCCCCCACTGCCGCTTTGGAGCAGTCTCTCAGAGCTATCTGAGATGCTGCCTCCCGGGCTGCAGCCCTCATTTTGCCCCAAATAAAGCTTAACTCACAACTCTCAAGTTGGACTTTTTTTTAGTCGATAGCAGAGCAACTGAAGGAATATGATCAGGAGAGAGGCTGAGGGAGCGGGCCGCGTGGTGACTGGGTTCCCACACTGAACAGAGGAAGCCCTCGAGGGCCCCAGCCTTCTGCACGCAGGCACCTCACATCTTGGCAGAAGGGACTGGGCAGCAATGGACCTTGCCACATACTTCAGCCCTAAGAAACACAGAGGCAGCAGCCAAACCACCGTGGGGCCACACTTCCACCCTGCCATGAGGCCCAGGAACACAGATCCTTGGAGGAATAAACACCTCCAGAAATAAGCAACAAATATAGTGTGAAAGCTGCGCAGGAAAGGAAAGCAGCCCAATACCCGGAAACAATGGATCTCACCGCTTGGCCAGAAGTAGAGGGAACAAGTCAGCTGTGGGACCATCTTTAATCCAAAAGCTTCTGTTTCTGCTAATGGGACCAGACAATGATAAGAAACCCCTCCCGCAGCCAGAAGGCAATCCAGAGCCAGGGCTGAGTACTAGCAGGTCTCACGCTGCTAAGCTGCTGCTGCTAAGTCGCCTCAGTTGTGTCCGCCTCTGTGCGACCCCATAGACGGCAGCCCACCAGGCTCCACCATCCCTGGGATTCTCCAGGCAAGAACACTGGAGAGGGTTGTCATTTCCTTCTCCAGCAGGTCGGCATAATCATTAACAAAACACTTCCCAAAGCACTCTCCAGGTCTTAGACCAAGTCTGTGACAAGGGGTGGGGAGGGTAGTGAGGATTCGAAACAGAGAAGTAACCTAGAATGAACTAGGGTGTTTGTGTGTGTTTAGGGCTGAGTGGTACAGATTTGTGACGTTCAAGGGCTGTCATGTACCCGCATCAGCCTGCTCCACGTGGGAATTTCCCACCTTGGGCATCCTGGCAGTAAGCAGAGCATCTTCCCATTATGGAAGCCAAGCCGGGGGTTGTTTCCCAGCAGCCTTTGCAGCAAAAGCACTGGCACACTTGGGTTTGGCCAGCCAGGGATACCACCTGGGCCTGGTACCCAAAGAAGCTGACGTGTGGAGAGTCCAGGCCAGCAGAGGGGTAGCAACTTCAATTTCCAAGGGCTGCAGAGACAGTGACGCCAGTGATGGCCCCTGCAGCCCAGGACCAGCATCAATGCAAGCAACCAGGTCCATCCATGTTGGGGGGTTCCTCTGTGTCATCTGGCCTGATTCCAGCTGCCAAAGTCTGTCTTCGTTCTTCTTGTTTTCCAAGACTGTCTCCCCGGGCTCCTGAACATTTCTGTGATGCATTAATGTCCTTTCGAAAAATTCCATTCTGATAAAATCAGCCAGGCAGTTTCTGTGGTTGGCAGTTAACATGCTTCTCTAGTACACAGGTTTACAAGCTTTCTGGACTTCTTTCTGAGATTGATTTCAGCACAGAGGAAGCACTGAGAGTCTATAAATAAAGCAGCCCAAGATCCCACGTGATTTATTGGAGTGGGGAAGTGGAATGGGGGTCGAGGGGTGCAGACTGAAGTTCAGATTCTGGCATTTGGAACGGTGTGACCCAAGCCATCTGACACTGAGGGAGCTCGGTTCCCTTATTATGAAATTGGAATAATAACGCCTTCTTCTCAAGGCTGCCTTGAGGGTGAAATGACATATAGGTACTATCCTGACACATGAAAAGTGCTCATAAATGTCAGCTGAATTTAATAACGCATCCAGATAAAAGCTGCCCATGTCAGCTCTGAGAGTGACAAAAATTCAAAAGAGATGGGGTGGGCAGGGAGATAAGTACAGGGCAGCAAGGGGGGCGGGTAAGGTGCCAAGACTTGAAATCAAAATGGGTCCTAAGTCTGGCTTTGTCCCTGATGCCATGTGCAAACCATCTTGAAACGGGGCTGATATCTGGCCCCATTGAAGGCAGAAGGAGAAGAGGGTGACAGATGATGAGATGGTTGGACGGCACCAGCAATTTAATGGCCATGAACTTGGGCAAACTTCGGGAGATGGTGAAGGACAGGGAGGCCTGGCGTGCTGCAGTCCATGGGGTCATAAAGAGTCGGACATGACTTGGTGACTAAACAACAACAACCATCTGGCCCTTCCAGTTTGATAGGACTGATGAAAATATGAAATGAATAGTACTTAGGAAAGTCTGCAGGAAGAAATAAACCTAATTCAAGATTGAAGTTACTGCTGAGATGCAGGAGAAAAGTGTCCCCTGAAAAAACAAATCTGCGGCATCGTTCTCTGCCTGGAATCCCGCGGCTGGATGCTGGGCTCTCTCGTGAATGAAAACAAAGTGCAGAGTCGACAGGCAGCAGCTGGGGTGCTGATTCACTCGACACTGGGCACACCCCTGGCATGACTGGCTGTGTGTGAGGCCCAGGGAGGCGAGGCCAAGCAAACGGAAAGGCAAAGCCAGGGTGAGACATTTAGCTGAGCACCTTATCAGCTGCTCCTCAGCCAGTGATCTAGGCTGCGGATCAGAACCCCTCTTTCCCGAGAACCGCCCCTCACCCTTGGTTGCCGCTGATGTTTGCACACATCTGTGCTCCCATCATCACTAGGATGAGGGTCTTGTCCACAGAGCTCAGAACCTTAGAAATGGGCAAGACTCGGAGAGGGTGAGGGTAGCAGGGGAAAGTTTACAACACCCTAATTGGGCACAGAGATCCAGGCCACCCTGGAGCAACCCAGATGCCAGCCACATCCTCCCTGCCCCAGCCTTTTCTCTTAAAGAGACAGTGTTTGAGTTTTCATCTCTGGACCAGTCGACAACCCCCAGCACTGAGCCCATGAAGGTTTCAGCAGGTTTAGACAACCCGGGCTGAAGGGCCCAGGCACTGGCTAGAGTGAGTCTTAGAGCTTTGGAGGTGTTGTTTTGTTTTGGCAACAACTTGGAAACAATGCAGACTCTTTTAAAGGCAAAAACCTAGTTGGCAGCAACTTCCAGAAAACTGGGTGCATCTGGGTCTGGGTCTGCCTAAGCAATGCTAGTTGAAAGCCTGAGAAGCTAGAAGTTTCATGGGCTGCCTGGTGAGGTCAGCTGGAAACAACCCCATTTTACAGAAGAAAGAGTGGGTTGACTCAAGTCTTAATACTCTGTTTTCCACGTAACACTGTGAGACCCTGAAGGAGGCGGGGATACAGGCAGACAGGTGATAAAGGCTCTGAAGGCTCTCCACACATCCTGAGGATGCTCCTGAATGGAAGGGACTCTCACTGACCCCCAGAGAGGGCTCTGCAGGGCTCAGTGCTGGAATAAACCTGGCCTGGGGCTCCTGAACACCTGGCCACTCAGCAGACTTGCACCGGACTGCGAGGGGATGCACAGATGCTAAGACATAGCAGAAGCCCTAAAGATGTGCCAGATGCAGACAGAAAACAGGGACAGAGACCCAGGCGTGGTTCGCTCTGTTCCACAGTGGGGCAGGGAGTCGTCAAGACCCCTCGAGAGCAGACAGCTGTGGGTCGTTCCCTTCCCGCCTCCAGGTCAACTCTCACCCACCTCATCGTGAGAAAAATTTGTCACGTTTGATCCCATTGACTGCTTGTCCACCCCAGGAAGAAGGATTACAGAAACAAGTACACATACGAATTGAAAGGATTAGGAGGTACGAAGCACCTGGTGAAGCAGCTGCGCTCGTCAGTTCCTCCCAGCACCCTGGAGAGTCACTGTCATCACCGTGTCACAAACCACGAGGCCAAACCCTCAAGAGCCGATGCCCAAATTCACAGCCCAGTAAGTGGTAGAGCCAGGATTCAAACCCACATATTCTGGTTCCCTCAACGAGCCTGCGACTCACCTTGCATGAGATACCAGCTCACACCTGTCAGAATGGCCATCACCAAAAAATATACACATAATCAATGCTGGGAGAGGGTGCAGAGAAAAGGGAACCCTCTTGCACTGTTGGTGGGAATATAAATTGATACAGCTACTGTGGAAGACAGTATGGAGATTCCTTAAAAACTAGGAATAAAACTACCATATGACCCAACAATCCCATTACTTACGGGGCATATACCCTGCTTAATAGAAAAAGACACACGTACCCCAGTGTTCATTGCAGCAGTATTTACAATAACCATGACGTGGAAGAAACTTAGATGTCCACTGACAGATGAATGGATCAAGAAGCTGTGGTACATACACACAATGGAATATTACTCAGCCATAAAAAGGAATGCCATTGAGTCAGTGCTAACGAGGTGGATGAACCTAGAGCCTAATATACAGGGTGAAGTAAGTCAGAAGGTGAAAAACAAATGCCGTAAGTTAGCGCATACACATGGAATCTAGAAAGATGGTACTGATGAACCTGCTTGCAGGGCAGCAGAGGAGACAAAGACATACAGAACAGACTTGTGGACTTGGGGCAGCTGGGGGGCGGGGGAGAGGAGAGGCTGGGACGAATGGAGAGAGCAGCAGAGAAACACGCACACTGCCACATATTAAATAACCAGTGGGGATTGGCTGTATGACTCGAGGAACTCTAACTGGGGCTCTCTGACAACCTAGAGGGGTCGGATGGGGTGGGAGGGAGTTTTAAGAGGCAGGGGACATATGTGTACCTATGGCTGATTCATGTTGATGCATGGCAGAAACCAGCACAATATTGTAAAGCAATGATCCTTCAATTAAAATAAATACAGTAAAAAATTCATAAACTGAAAAAAAAGGAAAAAGAAAAGTACATTATAATTCTCAAGCCAACTTCACAGGCAGGAAAATATGACTGCAGAGGAATCCAGTTGTCGTCATGGATTTTCATGAAATTATTCATTTAACGCACAAACACTTATTGAGGGCTTTCCTGAGGAAGCAATGGGAGGAGGTGCCCAGGCTCTACCTGGTCTTGTGGTTTCCATGACCAGTTTCTCTGCTTTAGACCCATAGTTCCCAGCCTTAATGTCTCGGCACCCAAGGTATCCAGGGGTCCCAGACCGAACTTGCAGGGGAACGGCAGTGTATTTTTAATTTTTGAGGAAAACATAATATCAGTACTTAACATCTGTTGGATCCTGAGGGAGCTACTCCTCAGAAAGTTCACAGTTTCAATCCTGAATTACACTATCTACCTTTCGATGGCATCCCATCTCTGTGAAGCTTGGCTTTCAGCAGTCGCGGTGATAAAAGCCAAACAAACAATCAAAAATATCAGGCAAGACTCAAGGCAGGATGGGAAACGAGGGTGTAGTGTTCTAGCTGATTCTGTGGTTTGAGAGGCTGCATGGTACCTGATGCACTCGTATCCCAGTGTAACTGAATCTGATCATTTAAGAATGAAGTGCAAATATTTTTATTCCTTCAATTTAGGTGCTATTTTTTCAAGTATCTGGGGCAAATCTGTCTTTTTATTTGGACTTACTAAACGGAATTGCCAGATCTAGGAGCACCATGAAAAAATTACTGAGACATTAAGGGCACCATCAATGGAGAATGTTGGGGAACTTTTGTTCTAGAACATTCTATATAGTCCCTCCTCAACTCATGATTAGAAGTTCTTTGCTATATCCAAAATGGAAAACCAATAAGGACCTACTGGATAGCACATGGAACTCTGCTCAGTATTACATGGCAGCCTGGATGGGAGGGGGGGTTTGGGAGAGAATGGATACATGCATATGTGTGGCTGAGTCCCTTTGCTGTTCATCTGAAACTACCACTACATTATTAATGGGCTATACCCCAGTACAAAATAAGAAGTTTAAAGTTTGAAAAAGGGGGGAAAAAAGAAGTTCTTTAAAGGCAGAAGCCATCTTATCAATACTTTGGTTTCCCCTTGGCACAGAAGTGGCTTGTTTAGTACCTGATCATCATAAAAGTTTGAAGAAAGAGTCTGGACCTGACCTGAAGAAGCCCTTAAAAATCCACAGAGGTCCAGCAAAGCATGAGTGAAATGGGGGCTACAGATACTTCAAGCTTGTCCCACTAGTTGGGACGGGCAGAGTCGTGCATGGCACCTTCTTGATCTTAGAGAATAAACACAATTTTCTGAACTCTCTGATGCAGAGTAATACAGTCAATTGCCTCTTAAGGGTTTTGAAGACACATGAAGATATAAACTTTGGGTATAAATCACTTTAAACTTCTGAGATTAAGCTGCATCTATTAGCCATCAATGATCTAGATCATTTTTTTGTTTCCAGTCTTCAAAGGCAAACCCACACCTTCAGGAAGGAGAGGCTCTCAGCACGGAGCGGAGGGGCAGAGGTGGTGGGCATTAGCAGAGTTCACGTTCCAACGCCTGGGTGTCTCCCAGCTGGAACTCTCTAGCAGGAGTTGCTTCTGTATCTGCTGACCAGGACAGCACAGAAAAACTGGTTGATTAGCAATAGCTGCAGCCGCTTCATGGGTCGGGGTGGGAGAGCAGAGGAGGCATGGGCCCACTGTGAGGCTGACATTCTCATCTCAGGCCCGTGCCAGCATCTCCAGAGAGGCCCGGCAGGAGAGGACTCACCCAGGCACTCACTCCTACAGGACTCTGGTCCTAACTACTGTGGATGACATCAGCAAGCAAAAAATGCCCCCTTGGAGCGCATGGAACTATCTTTAAATGGTCTTTAAAACTTGGCCAGTAAGGAGATCAGACCAGTCAACCCTAAAAGAAATCCACCCTGAATATTCATTAGAAGAACAGATGTTGAAGCTGAAGCTCCAATACTTAGGCCACCTGATGCAAAGAGGTGACTCACTGGAAAAGACCCTGCTTCTGGGAAAGACTGAGGGCAGGAGAAGGAGACAGAGGATGGAGATGGTTGGACGGCATCACTGACTCAGTGGACATGAGTTTGAGCAAACTCCAGGAAATAGTGAAGGACAGGGAAGCCTGGCGTGCTGCAGTCCATAATGTCACAAAGAGCTGGACACAACCTAGCAACTCAACAACAACAACAAAACTGGCAAGTGGTCATGGTGGGGACCTTCTGTTAAGACCGATCACTCTGTAACAAGGAAGGGTGGCTAAGTCCTGCTTGGCACAAGAGACAGGAAGGTAGAGGGATGGGGCTCAGAGACGTCTCCAATCATGCATTCCTGCCAGGCTGGAAAAGGAAATAACAGAATTTTTCTTTCCTTTAGGTGTATTAAGGTTAAATAGTTATCAAGGGGCTTCTGAGTAGAACTTGTAAACTGTCCTGTTAGCTCATTGAATCGGTGAGTGTCTTTTGAAAGCAGGTCAATTTCTGTTGGGGGTGAGTGGGTGAGAAAAGAAAGGGAAGAATTGTATTAAGTAGAGTCATATAGGTGAGGGGCAGGGAAAGAACCGTGTCTAAAACAAGGCCACTCAGCCTCTTCAAAGGCTTAAAGCCTGAAGAATGGTCTCTGTGAAGTTAAAGCACTCACAGAGCAGAATGATAATAAATAACAAATATAGCAATAAACAATAATATGCAAGAATAAAGTCATGAACTATTCCCTCCTTAGTCATGTCTGCCCTATCTGTGCAGCTGACGTCTCCTCTGGATTTTTTTCAAGCCACATTTTCATCAAACAGCAGTTTATGACTCTACTCTTATCAGTTACCTTAGGGTAGTGAGTTTGCGCAATTATCCTTTGATTTTTTCAAACAAGAGCTTTGTGTTTACAGACCTCTGTCCTCCTTTTATTCCCAGGCCCTAAAAGATCATTATGTTGATGTCCCAGGGAGCTTCCATCTCACCCCAATTCCCATTTTTAAGCTCAGACAAACAAACTTGCACTGTGTTTGTGCTGGACGCACAGCCGTGAACCAGCAGTTCCAGGGCCGCTGTCTGGAGACCTGACTTATATTGGCCCTGGCCAGTGCAGAGGAGCCTCGTACTCCCTGGGGGACACAGGGCTGTCCCCTGCCACCCAGAGCCAGCAGAAGTATCATTCACCTGGCAGAAGCCACTCTTGGGGGCTATCACACACTCCCCTACCAGTGTGCCAGCCCCACAAAGCTCTTCTCATCAAACACCTCCTCCTGCTGCTCTGCCCGATGGCGTTCACAGGCAGCGTCCCCCTCCACACACACCTTGCTCTCAAGGATGAGTAACCAGTGTCTGTGGGTACGAGGTGGGGGACAGGGGTGGGCAGAGACTTCATGTGGCTCCTGTTCCCAGACCCCAGCCCAGCCCCTGTGCATTTCCTCATCCACAAAGTGAGGGATGGGGCTTCAGCCTCACGTCCGAGCTGAGCAAGAGAAAAGGATTCTAGGGGCAAGAAGTGCTTGTTAAAAACATGAAACCGTTCCAATCCTATGTTCCATCCTCGCCTCCAGCCTAGATCTCACTGCCCACTGTCCGAGCAGAGGTTCAATGTGCCAGTCACCACCCCTCATCCTGTGTGGTTCTGTTTTGATGGTTTTTAAAACATTAAGCACCCTGTTACCCAGACACTGCACACAGTAAGGAGAAGTTGCAATCACCCTCTCCATCAGCGAAAGGTTTCTCTAATTCAGTACTTCTATGAGCCATTAATGTTTGCGCAGACATCGGTCAGTGCACTTTGCCCCCGGTTTTTTCAGATAATCGACTCATTTCATACTGGGAGGGGGTGAGTAGATAAAGTGGTATGTGTGTTAGTCGCTCAGTCATGTCCGACTCTTTGTGACCCCGTGGATTGCAGCCCGCCAGGCTCCTATGTCCATGGGATTCTCCAGGCCAGAATACTGGAGTGGCTTGCCATTTCCTTCTCCAGGGGGTCTTCCCGACCCAGGGATCAGACCCAGGTCTCCCGCATTGCAAGTAGATTCTTACCATCTGTGCCACCGATAGGAACAAAGAAGTCAGAGAGCTTTTCAGGCGAGAAGCAACACGGGCTTTCTGTGCCCACATTCCCTGGCTCAGCATCCTTGTGGAAAGGCCCCCATGGACCAGTACTGTGCAGCCCTGCGGGAACACAGCTGCATCACAGCTCTCCATCCAGGTGGAGAATGGGGCTCCCCCAAAACACCATCTTCTCCCTCTCTTGTTTCTCTGGAATCTAATGACACTAAAACTTACCGAAGCATTTCTTTTTAATAATAAGCACCAACTTGTGCTGCTTGAATTTCAAATTTTTAAAAAAAATTGATTCAAAATAACCTTTTCGTGTTGGGGACATCATTACTTATTCAATTAATTTGGACTCTACAAAACAGTACGTGAATTTCCTTGGCCAGTTTCTTAAAGGAATAATATATAGGTATTTTGTTAGCTGGCTAACTGACAAACATGTAACCTATTTTTAAAAGACTTACTTTATCATTAAACATGATCTTTTTCACAATTTTTATGTAAATTTTGTATTTCACATAAAAACGAGAAAGCTTTTCATGCAGGATATGGAAAGTTATACAAAAAGGATCAGATGCAGAAAAATGTGCCTGGTATAATATCATCTGTATAGAGAGACATAGATAACTATGTATTTGCTTGTATTTATGTAAAATATCTCTGGAAGGGAACCCTGACCAGTAACACTGGGGGCCTGAGGGCAGGAAATGGGAGGGTGGCTTCTCAGAGTGCTTCTGTTTTCTTTGAATTTTAAGTGCATCACAAATTTTAAGATAAAATTACAATTTTTGCTTGAAAAGGAAAAAAAAAATAACCCTTTCAATACCCTTTGGATGGAGGTGGGGGCCTAAGCTCCAGAAGGAGGGTCAGGAGAGATTCTACTCAGCAGTTGGCACATCCAGCCGTGGCCTTGGGCATGGCCCTCTGCCAAGAGGCACGGGGTATGAGATAAGGAACCTATAAATCACTCGATAAAACTCACATATCATGCCCTGGCCTCTGAGAGAGGAATCTTGTTTTTTCTTCCCTGTAATAGAAGAGATTCATGAGTTATCCAGAAATTCAGATAGGGTGGTGTTACAGGCTTGAAGGGCTTAAGCGTTGGGCAGACGCCAGGCCTGCCCTTTAGTGGCTGTGCAAACTCAGATAAGAGCATCAGCCTCCCAGGAGTTTAGCTTCCTCATCAGTAAAATGCAGGCAGTAATACCCCGAGGAGCAAATAAAGATAAGTTGTGGAAAGTGCCTGGCTGCTGGTCTTTACTCATGAATGAGCAACAAAGAGCCCAGAAGCCACCACCATGGGGGGAGCCACCCTGAGGTCCCTAGGCTGTGCTCCCCCCCAAAAGAAACTTCTGGGTGTAAATACCAGCCAGCGCCACTCCCAGCACAGCAAGTCCACAGTCATGAGCAGGGGAAGCTGGGGACCTTCCCTGGGGCGGGTCCTCTCTGGCTCGCATTATCCCTGGGATCTGGCGTGGGGGTGGGGGGGACGGACAATTCCAGACTGAGCTTGGGGTTCATTTATTCCAGAAAAATCTGACTCTGTGACTAAATATGCCAGCTGCTGACCCTAGGGTGAGTAAGGGTGGGCAGAGGGGAATGCAGGAAGTTCATCCTAGGATGTCACCATCGCTTGCCCACTTCAAACGTGCAGAAGTGGATTTAGAATTCAGGTGCCTGGGGAACAGCAGTTATATGTTTAGTACGTTTTTCACAACCACAGATGGACATACCTATGAAACTCCCCAACATGCCAACCAAGCTGAGGAGCAGTGTTGGTCCCTGTTCTAGGCAGTTCACTAGAAATTCTCCAAATGATTATAGGCATCTTTTATTGAGCACCTACTGTTTGCTGGCCACAGTAAACGTGTTTATCTTTTCCCTACAAAGTTAGGTGACTGCCTCCATTTCACAGATGAGGAAGTGGAGGCTCAGAGACGGTCTATTTCACCTGTGAGAGGTCACAGGTCAGGATGTCAACTCTGGTCTGAGTGGCCACCTGCTTTCAAATGCTTCTCTCAAAGTGAATGTCGCACTGGTGTACCAGGAGCATGGTCTCCTACAGGACACGCAGCCTTTCCCAGGAGTCAGTACCAAAGATGCTGTGTCTCCTGTTGTGATAGGTTGAAGGTCAACATCTGAATCCCCAGCATCTACAAACGTTCCCTTATAGGGTGGCAAAAGGGGCTTGACAGACGGGACAAAGAATCTAGAGATGGGAGACTCGCTTGGATTATCCAGGTAGGCCTGATGTCATAACAGGGTCCTTATCCGTAGGAGGAAAGAGATCAGAATGCGTGGTAGGAGACATGTCACAGAATCAAGAGGTCGGAGGGATGTGAGAAAGTCATTACCAAGGAATACGACCAAGGCAGCATTTAGAAGCTGGAAAAAAGGATTCTCCCCAAAGCTTCTAGAAGGAATGCAGCCCTGCCAGCACTTCGAATTCAGATGTCTCACTTACTTCTGAGAGTAACTCCGTATTAAGTCCCTGGGACTCTTTGTTACAGCAGCCACAGGAAGCACACACCCGATGTTTCATGTCAGAGGAGGGGACAGTTACCCCCCAGAAGGAGGGGAAACACTCTGGATAGGCAGTGATCACAGGTGTGCAGTGATCCACTGGGAGATCCCACCTTCAGAGCACAGAGAGGCCCGTTGAGAAAAGCGCTGAGACAAGGACCAGGGCACCTGCAACCATCACGTCACCAGCTCGGGGCACTGACCAGGAAGAATTCTTCAGGGGAAAACCCAGAAGTGACTGGGGACTGTGGGCCCTGCAGAAGCTGGCCTTGAAGGGAAAGAGGGGCATCTGGCTTCAGGCCTCTCTGCTCTCCACCGGAGGATAGCCAGCCCGTTGTGAGAAATTCACCCGCCCTGCCACTGCCTGCTTTCACGTCCTCACTTCCCAGGCCCTCCATCATCTCGGGGCAGCCCCTGCCATAGCCCGCAGGCTGGGAGGCAGAACGGATCATAAAACCTAGAGGGGACCCGGGAGAGACTGTGGGCCTTGATGGCACCTGGCAGGGCAAACGTTCACCTCTATCTATCACGTCAGAAGCCACAAGGCAGAACAGGAGAGGAAATGGGGAACAGGAAACACACTTGGCCAAAGAACAGCTCAGCCTGAGCGGTCGCGAGAAGATGCGGGCTCCCGCAGGGGACATGTCAGGACACACTGGCCCGTGTGCCTCTCCCTGGGGCTTTCTGACTTGACCATTTGTGGGGGGTGGTAGGGCATGAACATTTTTATATTAAGTACATTTTATATTAAAATAAACACAAACGTGGGAACAAATATAAATTTTCTATTAATTTTTAGAAGAAATGTCTTCCTAGAAACCACAACCCCAGATACTCCCTCTGTCTCCTTAAGGATGCATTCCCTTTTCTTAAACATTTCAGAAGAAAGTCCGAGAAGCTGGGTTTAGGAAAACCTGCCATCACTAGAGTCTTCATAGCTGTGTTTGACTCCTGACATAGGCAGCCACTAGCTGTATCATGCTAGCTACTGTATTGTTATAAATTATGTGATATAATATTTATTATAGATATAATATATAGTATATATAACATATCATATATAATATGCATTATATAATATATACAGTATATATAAGACATATAATATGTAATGTGTATTAATATAATATACATTATGTACATGTATGTGTTTATATGCACACATATATAAACATACATACCCACATCTATCTATATAAAACATTAGCCCTCCTCAGCTTCTCAGTTAATGGAAACTTCTCACTTTCCTGCCAGCCAGGGTTCAGATGAGCCAGGGTTCAGATCAGCGCCCCAGAACAGGAACCATCAAGGGGCATTCAGGGACTCAGTCTTTTTAAAAAATCTCTCCATTGACAAAAAAGCTGCAGACATTAGTCGACTCTGCTCATTCTCTTTATTTCTTCTAGCGCAAAGCATGAGCCAGTGAGTAATAATGCCAGGCATTTGAAAGAAAAGGGCTGCACAGGCACTTTGGAAAGCAGGCAGATTTTTTTAAGAATGTAAAACATACATCAATCCTAAAGCCCAGCAACTCCACTCCCAGGAATGTACCGAAGAGAAATAAAACCATCCAGCAACACAAAAGACCTGAACATGAACATTCATAGCAATTTTATTTACAAAAGCCCCAAACTGGAAATGACTCAATGTCCATTAGTGGCTGAATGGATAAAAGAAATTGTGGTACACCCATAAACTGGAATTTACTCAGCAAAAAAAGCAAATGAGCTCCCGAGATATGGAGAAAGAGGGAGAAATGTCAGACATGCTAGGCTGAGTGGAAGAAGCTAGATGGAAAAGGGTCCACACTCTAGGACTATTTATCTGAGGCTGTTCGATCGGCAAAGTAAGCTGTCATGACAGAAAGCACAGCAATGGGTACCAGGCTAGGGCTGGGAGGGTGGAATATGGACCCCAAGATCACTTGAAGCTTACTGGAGTGATGGAAATACTCTACGTTCTGAGACTGGGGTGGTGTTACCTAGGCACAGACATTTATTAAAACTCAAACTACACACTTACGATGAATGCATTTTATTGTGTGTAAAGCACACATCCATTAAGTAAAAAGAGAAACAGGGACAAAGAAAGAGAAGGCTGTGAGTGTGATGTCTTCGGCATTTTCCCTGTTGGGTAGGCCAAGGCATCATTTCTCTTTCTTCTAAACTCTACACAGTAAGTCAGGTAATCACTAAGAAGCTGAGTTTCACCCTAAAAGCATTATCATCTATGAAACCGTGAGAATGCAGATTCTCATGCAGAGGAGAGACCTCTGGTCTCCGAATCTACTGCAGAGAGTGTGAAGACTTGATAAAAAGTAGAGGTTCTAGAAGAGACACAGCACAAGCTAGGACACAGAAGTGGGCACGATGCCGGGGCCAATACTTTGCCAGCACACAGCCAGTTAGATGGAGAAGGAAACGGCAGCCCACTCCAGGGTTCTTGCCTGGAGAATCCCAGGGACAGTTGGCTTCCCAAGTAGTATGGTGGTAAAGAATCCACCTACCAATGCAGGAGACACAGGAGACAAGGGTTTGATCTCTGGGTCAGAAAGATCCCCAGGCAACCCACTCCAGTATTCTTGCCTGAATAGTTCCCTGGACAGAGGAGCCTAGTGGGCTTCAGTCCACGGGGTCTCAAAGAGTCGGACATGACTGAGCACACAGTCATGCAAATTTAGCCTCTGCCTTGAGATTTCTGAGTATCTCCCCATCTGCAGGACCCTTTCCCACCTTCCGAAGGCCCAGCAAGTGGAAGGTTTGGCAGTGCCACAGCCAAACTCCAAGGTGGCTTCTGTGCTGATGGACTGGTGCCTGACTACTCTGGATGGGGAAATATTTTAAGGCTCCCCCACAGGAATGGTATCAGTCAGGAGTACTCCACCAACATACAATGATTCAAAGCGCACACATTCAGTCAGAATGGAGTGCTGCCAATTGGAAAACACAAAAGCAGGCTTTTTTTTTTTAGCCACATGCCATACTCTTAAGGGGTTTTTCCACCTATGAGCCCTGCTTTGACCCTAACTGCAGACTTGTGTCTTACTCCCAGATCAATATTTTAATTTTTACTTTTTGGCCACGCCACGCAGCACGTGGGATCTTAGTTCCCTGACCAGGGATTGAACCTACCTTCCCTGCATTAGAAGACAGATTCTTAACCACTGGACCACCAGGGAAATCCCTTCTAGACCAAAATTTTAAATGATGAGAACAGGGAAGAAACTTGGAAGAACAGAGAGAAAACCACATTTGGTAACTGGAGGCCAGGGAGAAGTGGGAACATAAGAAGCCCTGAGCAAGAAACTCTTTCCCAGGGCAGGGGGAATCTAACTCTCCATCCTAATAAGTAAAGTGAGATGAGCGGCAGCCTTCTGTATCACCCCCTAGAACAATTAGTCTTTGTTGCTCAAGTATGGGGGAGGCGCAGGAAACAATGGTGGTGTGTCCAGTATCTTCAGTAGGGATTATTTCTCAATAGGTGCTTGGACAGCCAACAACAACATCGCACACTTGTGCAGACCCATGGACCTACTGCCAGAGGAAATAATTCTGTTTCAAATTTCTTTATCTGCAATGAAGCAGGAGGGTTCTGATTCCATTTAATGAGGATTATTTGACTGTAAATGTTAGGCTTCCCTGGTGGCTCAGTGGAAAAGAATCCACCTGCCCATGCAGGAGATGCAGGTTTGATCCCCGTGGGGAGAAGATTCCCCAGAGAAGGAAATGGTAACCCACTCTAGTATTCCCACTGCCCGGGGACTGAGGAGCCTGGTGGGCTACAGTCCATGGGGTCACAAAGAGTCAGACATGACTAAGTGATTAAACAACAACAATCTGACTGTAGATGTTAGCTTTGTATAAGGTCAGAGACTCACTGTGCCTGAATTAGATAGACTTAAATCCTCAGTTCCAGAAAACGAGAAAAGGGGAGCCATTAGAGAATGAAGCAGACTTGAAAGATATGATTGCCAGGCTTAAGGGGAGGACTTGTTTGAATCCTGATTTGAAAAGGCCACCCATGAAGAGATGTTCTAGAGAGAATCAAAGAAGTGTTGATCTGGGTTGTGTAGTAAATAAGAGCAAGCAATTCTTGTCAATTATTATCGGTCCAGTAGTGACCTGCTGGCTAATTGGGAAGGAGGGAAGGAGGGAACTAACAGATGCTAACTTAGGTATTTACAGGTAGAATGTCATATCAGTATTTTGGATGCTACTTAAATAGTTAAAATTTTACTGAAAAATGAACGATCTAAAAATTAAATTAGGAAAACAAGTCTTATTAACAGTATCAAAAAGGATAAAATACTTAGAAATACATTTAAGAAATGTAAAACTTGTACTCTGAAAACTCAAAAAAAAAAAAAACCCACCGAAAGAAATTAGAAATTACTTATGTAATTAGAAAGATATCCTATGTTCATGGATCAGAAGACCTAATATTACTGAGATGTGATACTACCCAAACTGATCTACAGGTTCAACACGATTTGTATCAAAATCTCCCTCTTTTTTTTTTTTTTTACAAATTTATAAGCTGATCCTAAAACTCATATGAAAATACACCCAGAAGAGCAAAAACAATCTTAAAAGAAAAAAAAAGTTGGAAGACATACACTGATTTTAAACTTAAGACTACAGTAATGATGATGGTGTGGTACTGCCATGAGGATAGACAAGCAGATCAATGAAACGGAATTGAGAATTCAGAAATAAACCCTCACACTTATGGTTAACTGGTTTTCAACAATGGTGCCAAAACCATTCAATGGGGAAAGAACAGTCTTTTCAACAAGTGATGCTGAAACTAGATATACTTATGCAAAAGAATGAAGCTGGACCTTTACCTCATACTAAAATTAACTCATAATGAATCAAAGCCCTAAGCACAAAAGCTAAAACTAACTCTTGTGTTAGCAGGATATGACCATGGCATCCAAACTCCATGGACTTAAACCTCGGTTCTGCCACTTCCTTGTTATGGCCAAGTAGACAGCTTAATTTGGCTGAGTTTCAGGGAAAATGAAGATACAATCAGCCTCATGGGGTTGTTACAAAACCTATATGAGGCAACACCGGCATCTCCCAAAACATGAACTCAGGCCACGTGAGTTCACTGTCAGCCATATAAGAACATGTAAGCTGCCAAGTGTACGCGAGGACTTGGGCGCAAAATGTGAGATTTAAAAAAGATTTTTTAAATCTTCAAGATTTAAAAGAGAAATTCCAATTTACAAAACTTGGTTTGAATTCTCCACAATAGATACTTTTGATGGAATTTCTAGTATAAAACAGTTTGTTTCAAAGGGCCCAAGAATAGCATCCTGGAGCCAATCCTGAGCCAAATTCTACCAGAAGACATTGCCTATGGAGCAACCAGCACTTAAAATTTTTGGATCTGGATGCTTTAACATGAGGTACCCCATCCCTGTAAACCACAAGCCCCACCATTCCTTAATGTACGTGTGTGTGCACGCTCAGCTGTGTCTGACTCTTTGCCACCCCATGGACTGTAGTCCACCAGGCTCCTCTGACCATGGGATTTCCCAGGCAAGAATACTGGAGTGGCTTGCCATTTCCTTCTCCAGGGGATCTTCCTGACCCAGGGATTGCACCCATATCTCTTGCGTCTCTGCATTGGCAGGGAGATTCTTTACTACTGCGCCACTGGGAAGCCCTCCTTTATTGCATAACCTCAGGCATGTCTTACTTGTTTACATCACTGTCTGGTCCTTCAAGATGATTTTCTGTGCTCTATCTCAAATGCAGAGAAATTTTTGTTGACTGTCCAACTTTCTTCTTACAAATGTCTGGAGAGCCTCTTCTTTTATTTTTTTAAAAGACTTTTAAAGTTTTGGAAGACTTTAAAGTTCTTTTTAATACTTTCAATAACTTAAAAAATACGTTTCTAAAACATTTTAAAAGATAACACAGACCAGTCCTGTCCCAATGGAAGTATCACACAAGTTATAAGCACAAGCCACTTGTGGAATTTTAAATTTTCTAATAGTCTCATGGAAAAAGTTAAAACAAACATGTTTTATATTCTTCCAAATGAAGTGCCTGAAATCTGGTGCATATTTTACATTTATAGTACATCTTCATTTGGAATGGCTTCATTTCAAGTGCTCAGCAGACACACATGGTCAGTGGCTTGCGAATTGGATGCCACAGATATGAAAAGCCAATGACAAACCATGCACTGTGAGACCTTAAAGGAAGAAGTGGGGTTATACAGGAAAAAACATCAACATTAGAAACTATTTAAGTGGCAGATTCTGGGGCTTTGGAGGTCACGGTGGCGACATGGGTCATACTGAAGTTTGAGATGGAGTGAACCTGAGATCATCAGGGGAAGAGAGGACATTCAGAGCTTTCTTTTCTGCTATGGTTTCTACTTCCATCCTCCCTACTCCATGCACGGGCTTCCCAGGTGACCCAGTGGTAAAAAATCCACCTGCCAATTCAGGGTTCAATCCCTGGGTTGGGAAGATCCCCTGGAGAAGGAAATGGTAACCCACTCCAGTCTTCTTGCCTGGGAAATCCCATGGACAGAGAAGCCTGCTGGGCTATAGTCCATGGGGTTGCTGAAGAGTCACACATGACTTAGTGACTAAACAAACAACAACTCCATGCATGTCGGGGGTGGGACAGGACAGAGTCGAAAGAAAAGCAAAGAGTAGGTGAGGCTGAGTGATCACCACTCCTATTATTCATTTCTGCTTCAAGCTTGGGGCCCCACTCAGGAGTGGCCTGAACAGCCCGGGGGTGAGGATCTTCCTACTGATCCTGACCTCCCCTCCCCAGCTTTTGAAGTACCTTCTCTAGCTCCAAAAACGGGCCTTCTGCCTCTGCTCTTCAAGGAATATTACATTCTCCCAACTGTGATATTTTGGGTCTTTTTGGCAGGAGGTGGGCTGGGCAGGGGCGGAAATAACTCACGAATGTTCTCTGAACAAGGAATCAGGAAAATACAGACATCTGGCCCCAGGATTTTGCTGGCTCCAGGGACATCACAGTAAAGCCACTAACACTAATTGCTTTCACGTCTGCTCCCATTTCTAGTGGAAACAAAACGCCTCCCTGGCTAATGGAAAACTAAATGTCCACTTGCTGTTTGTTTACCAGGTTATGTAAGAATTCTCACTCCCACCACTCCTATCCCAGCCCCCACCTTGAAACCTTTTACAGGGCATCTTGCCCAAAGCCAGCAGGAGCCCCCCCATGCACAGAGAGGACCCTCGTATTCCTGCTGGGACGGCAGAACTCCCTCATCCCAGACTAAACCACTGCGGGGTGTCAGGGGAGGCAGCAAGGAGACAGACAAATGGAAAAGGGAAGGAATCCTACTTCTTTTTGATTCACACTTCCAGGAATATTTCTGATCCCTTATTTGACATGATGTGTCAAGATCTGAACCTCACCTTCTGAATTCAGACTTCTGACTGGCAAAGAAGGGAAAAATAGACATCCATCTGAAATTGGGGTTTAAGAAAATGGACTCTCAACCCATTGGGCCTAAGACAGTTGCCCTTTAAAACGACATGCAGTGACTCACTAGGAAGCATTCTTCGACTGCCACATTCTAGCTGGGTTGCCTGGGTTTACCCCATGGTAGAACTTATTACACAACATGCTCTATCTCCCCACTGACCACTGGCAGGACTGTATCTCACATACCTCTCTATCTCCAGCCCCAAGCAGGGGTCTCAGCAAAGCCTGTGTGCATTGCTTAGTCATGTCCAACTCCTTGTGACCCCATGGACTATAGCCTGCCAGGCTCCTCTGCTGCTAAGAATAAAAACTGTTTCCCAGTATCCCTTGCAGTACATTGGAACTTGGCCATGTGACTAAGTTCCAGCCAATAGGATATGAGTAGAAGTAAAGTGTAAATTTCCCATGGTGCAATTCTCCACCTCTCCCCTTCCTGTGTGAATACTGACAGAAGTGAGGCCATCTTGGGCCACGAAGCCAAAGACAACTCCCCAGCAATGTTGGTGCAACAAGACAGAGGCTCCTGGATCCTAGACAGCGTGGAATGTCAGACCTCTTTCAGAGGGGCTTCTGTGTAGGAACAAACTGTTATTTTGGAAAACTGGGTTATGGTAGCTAAAATTACATGCTTAGATTTGTTAAAGAAAAGAAAGGACAATACCCCTAAAACAGAGAACCCCACTGCAATGGTTATTTTATGTGTCAACTTGACTGGGCCACAGGGTGCCCAGACATGAGGTCAAACTTTATTCTGGGGTATCTGGGAGGGTGTTTCTGGATGAGATTAACCTCTGAACTGGTAGACTGGGCAAAGTAGATTGTTCTCCCTAATGTGAGTGGGCCTCATCTAATGAACTGAAGACCTCAGTCTGAATGCTGGGTAAGAGGGATCTCCTCCTGCCTGACTCTCTGAGCTGAGACCTCAGTCTTTCCCTGCCTTTGGACTCAAATACCAGCTCTTCTTGAGTCTCAAGCCTGTTGCCTTTCAAACTAGAACTTACACTGGACTTGGACTGGAACTACATCATGGGCTCTGCCAGGTTTCCAGCTTAGTGACTGCAGCTTCGGGACTCAGCCTCTGTAATTGCATGACCTAATCTTCTATGAGCCATCTCTTTTTTAACTCTTGGCAACCATGGGTCCGGCTGAAAGTTTACGGTTCTGTGACTAGAGAAGGAGAGAACTGACTTGGGGGAGGGAAGGGATAACCAGGGGTCTGTGCTACACCTATAATATTTGCTGAGACCCATGGGCTGAGACAGGGCTTTTATCTCCAGAAGCTGGAGATAAAAGTGGTGTGTAATAAGTGATTCTGTCAATGGTCAATGGGGAAACAGACAAGGCGTTGTCTAATTACATGATACTATGAGATACAGATAGATATAGACACAGATATAAATCTATACCTAATCAGTTTGATTCTCCAGAGAACCCTCACACAGGCACTATTTGGCTCTCATTCTGAGAAGCCAGCCTCTGGCTCTTCCTACCTCTCTTACTGCTGAAGAATCCCACACCCCTGACAAGATTACAGGCTCCCGGGATGCAGAGATACATCTTTTTCCCTCACTTACTTTTGTCTCCACCTCCCTCTGTACGCTGCTTACTCCAGGCTGGACACGGAGCAGCACTTCTTGGCCAGACTGACTTAAACACCTGAGTAAAGGATCACATTAAAAACAAAGCCGTTTGTCTCCTCTCTTTGGAGTGTCTTTGTAACACCCTGTTGCAATGGCCGAGAATGCTGTCCAAGATGGCCCAGTTCAGATAGCTTATCTTAGCGTCAAAACCTTCTCAAAGCAGAGGTTGGATTTTGTATAAATACCTTCAGTGTGGCCATGAGGCTCTATGTGGCAAAAGGAAAACTGGGGGGACATTAATTTGGAGGAAAGTTACGATGAAACCAGTGGGGTTCAGAGGATAAGCTATTGCAACAGATTTAGTCAGACAGCTTTTCCTGAGTCACCGAGCTCCACCAGCAGAGAACTGCAGACACAAACCCTTTGTCTAACGTGGCTGGTGATGAAATAGATAGGGTGACTCGACTCCCTCCCTCCTCACACCCTCCCAACCGACTCTCCAAGATTGCCCAACCAGAGAGCAGAAGTTCACAGAAGCTCTCTTCTTGGGTCAGCTCCCAAAGGATGGAGCGCTTGGCTTTGCTCCCAGATAAACTGTGATCCGGCGAAGGTATGCGAGAAGCGTGCCCTTCGCTACCCGACACCACAGAAGGGAGAGCCGCCAAGCACCCCCAGGAGCGTTTGTCTCCAGGTAGAGAATGTTTACGAACTGACAGTTTTACTCTCCAGCTGAGGAAATAGCTGCCTGGTCAGAACACAATTGAACATGACCTTGGGCCCCAGTTAGGCAGGCGGAGGTTAACTGCCTTTCCTCCTCGGGCTGGAGGCAGGCAGGGCCCATCATCTGCTTGTGCCTAATTACATTTTCTGCACAATACAGCAAGCACCTTATCTCGGGCAGCGAAGCCAGCTTCCTCTGGTTTCTCCCTCTGGTTTGAAGCAGAAGTTTGATAAGGGCACATTTCACTTACAGAAAAAAAAAAAGAAAAGCCACTGTTAATTGTGACGAGAAGGTGTTCTGTCTACTGGTACTTTTTCTTCCAGTAAAGGTTGACGTTTGCCTGCTGGCAGGGAGAAAAGAGAAGGCAGCCACGAGAAGGAGCTCAGAAGGGGAACTTCGGAAATGAAGGGAAGTAGGACAGCAGATCGGAATGAAATCCTCAAGCAAACGAGAGATTTCATCAACGGGAGACGGTGTGAGGCCGGCACAGACCCCGAGCTCTTCACCTTCAGCATCTTCAGTGTCCGCCTTGGTTGCGCTGAGCCATTTGCTTACTGAAATGCTCTCTTATCTGGCGATGACTTTATTGCCTTTTGCCTTCAATCTTTCCCAGCATCAGGGGCTTTTCTAAAGCTTTTGGGGCAATGACACATATTTATTATTTTGTTTTTGTCAACAACCCAGAAAAACCCGAAGAGGAAAATTAAACTCTGAGTCCCATCAAACACCCATCACTAAGTTACATGACCGCTACATCCAATGGTGTTCTTACGTAGGAAGAGGGATAGATTTATAGGTAAGAAATAGCTTAAGAGTGAGTTTACCACACAGCAGCTTCAGTAAAGAGGATTCCAGTATTGGAACTCGACAGATAAGAAAGAAACTGAAATGAAACAGAACCCACTGAGTTCCTGAAAAGACTCACATTTTGAGCCTGGCAGGATTCTGAAGGCAGGATGGGCGTCCAAGGCCAACTGAGGCAAATGATGTCAGAAAGGCAGGTGTGTGGTTAGTCACTCAGTCGTGTCCGACTCTTTGTGACCCTTTGGACTACAGTCTGCCAGGATCCTCTATCCAAGGGATTCTCCATGCAACAGTGCTGGAGTGAGTTGCCATTTCCTCCTCCAGGGGATCTTCCTGACCCAGGGATTGATACTGTGTCTCCCGCATTGCAGGTGGATTCTTTACCCACTGAGCCATCAGGGGCTTCTTTAAAAAGGCAGGTAACTCAGGGAAATAAAATCCCGGGGCCTAAGAGGTCTGAACTCTTTTCCCTGACATTCTGGAGACATCCCTTCGGTCAAGATAAGGGAGGCGTGCTCTGGATTCAGCTGCCCAGGGCTAGGCTCTAACACCCACGGTGGTTCACCCTGCATTTGGGTGGATTAGCAGACCTCTGAAGAAGGGAGCATGTACGCAGTGCTGGTAAATTCTGACAGTAACAAGGCAAGTGGAGAGGAGGGCGCTGGTCACCAAGAATGCTGGCAGGAGGAAAGCAGGGAACAGTGTGAAAGCTCAGGATTCATGTCAGAGGGCTCCCGGGAGAGACCAGCGGAGGTCTGACCAGTCTGGATGAAGAAGGAGAGAAAGAGCCAAGGAGGAAGAGAAGGGTGGGGAGAAAAGACATGTCTGGCTGCCCTGATACTGAGAACCAAAACCTTACCTACCCCCAACCCCACCCCTCACCCTCTGTCTGGACAACTAAGTGCCCATCTTTATTCAAAGCACCTTGACTTGAAGGTGACAGCGGAAATGCTTTCAAAGTAACCAGGGCCTCGTACCCTCTGGCACAGTAAGGCCTCAAGCTCTCACCAGGCACAGCTAGGGCCCTCCCAACAGCCAAGTTCACGTGTAGCCCTCTCACCCGCTGGCCTTGCCTCCCATCCCTGCCAGAAGGAACAAGGAGCAACAGATGGAAGGTTCCAGGAAAAGGGACACCTAGGACCAGAGAAGTCAGCTGTGAAAACAGCAGCTCCGGGCCGGCCTCTGCCCATCAGCCCGCCTCGTCCTCCATGGGGTGAGGATGCACAGATACCCCAGCTGTCGGTCCTCCCCTGGTTACCTCGGCGGCCTCTTCTCCTCAGACACAGGGACAGAGTGTCACCTGGGAGAACTCCTGCCGCACAGAAAGGTCGGCGGATGGCCCCACGGACAAAGGCCTGTCCTCCTAGCCTGCGATAGGAACCATGCTTGTGGGTGAAAGAGCATCTCGGCATTTTCTTCTCCCAACAAATTAAAGTGAGACTTCCCCCACTGACAGCCTCTGGTTAGAGAGCTGGGCTAAGCCTTTGTTTCCGAGGCTGTGCAGAGTCGCTCGGCACACGGACTTCGGAACCAGGATGCCCAGTTCTGGCTCTGCTGCGTTCTCAAGTTCTTCGTGCCCTTGCTTCCTCCTCTGTAAAATGGGGCGAATGCTCACAGCTACCTTAGAGCTATTGCATGGATAAAAGGAGAAGGTCCTCAAGGAGTGCCGAGCACAGTTCCAGGACTCAGGTAGGGCCACGAGACCACTAATCCCACCGAGCCCATAACATGCGTTAGGGGCCAAACTGTGTCCCTGGAAATTCAGATGCAGACGTCCTCACCCCCCAGGACCTCAGAATGTGACTGCACTTGGAGCCAGGGTCTTTCAAGAGGTAGTTAGTCATGAGGGTGGGCCCTAACCCAGCATGACTGGTGTCCTTAAAAGTTGGAGAGATTAGGACACAGACGTGTAAAGAAGGAAGTCCACATGAAGACACAGGGGGAAGGAGGCTGTCTACAAGCCAAGGGCAGAGGCCTCAGAAGAAACCAACCGTGCCAACACCTTGATCTCAGACTTATAGCCTTCAGACCGTGAGGAAATAAATGTTGCTGAAGCAACTCCATCTATGGTACTCTGTCATGGCAACCCTGGCAAACTAAGACACGCAAAGGTTGACTATTATTTTAGCAGAACTGATGTTCAACCAGTGTGAATCCACATGGAAGCAGAGCCAGCGTTGCATCCAATTGGTGATATCAGATATAAAATATGTTTAACATGCGCCCCCTCCCACGTCGCGTTAGTCTTATCCCAGTGGTGCCAGTCCCTGGATAAGAGAATCAGCCTTTGGATGCACAATCAACGAGAACTTCTCTGCTTTCCACTCCCCACATCTTACCCTCTCTTCTGGGCTCACACAGTCCAGAGTCCCACAACATCTGAGCACCTCTGCCTCCTTTCTTTGAAGCATGAAAGTTGCAACAGAGACGAGGTGAAGGGGGCTGCTCCGAGCAAGGCCACCTCCAAATCCGCATCTGAGAAGCCCTTGGGATCCTGTCTGCCTCAGAGAGTGTAGCATCTGAGGGATGTGACACGGTTGCCATAACGACAAGCATGCTGTTTGCTCAGCACCATTCAGTCCTCTAGGCAGTCTCAGTGGCATCCGCTGTATGCACAAGAAGCCCGGGGAAATCTGAACTGGGCAAGAAGTTGTACTAGAGCACCGAGTGCACCCAGGCTGATGCCCCCACCCCCCGCCCCGGCTCTGTCATCATGTTGGCCTTGGCCATCAAGTCCCCCAAAGTCTGCCCCCAAGACTATGTTCTGCTGTCTCCTGGCACGCGCCCTCTCTCTCTTGTAGGTTTCCAGCCACAAGGTTTGGTGGAGCATTTGCCCACGGTGCCCTGACCCTTTCACACTCCTTTGGGCAGCTGGAAAAGGGAACAGAGGTAAACTTTCAGGCTCACAAATCTTCCCAGGGACAGGTGGCGGGGGGCGTAGGTCACCACTTGCTGGGGACTGTTTAGCTGCCAGTGGTCTCCACTCTCTCCTGCCACCAAGGTACTCGAGCCCAGCCAGAGTTGGCCAGGACAATGAAGCATGCATTTGTCAGCCAAGGATGATCAAAAGAAGAGGTCTGGTCCAAGACAAACTATCAAAATCTTTTCTAATGGAAGGTACCCATGGAGGCATTAGGTCCAGAAGGGCTGGGAACTCCCACATGGCTAGAATTCAGTTCTTCACTCTTGTTATCCAAAGTAAGCCAAGGGTGAGGCAACCTGAAAAGAATGTCCGAGCATTCTTTGGCCAAACTGGGGGTAGGAAGGAAAACACTGCTCTGAAGCATGCAACCGTCCCCTCCCACGAAGGCCACACCAGCTCCCACCGCCCAGCCCGTCCGACAGCCTGCTCTCCTCTCAAACAAGCGCATGGGTGAACCAACCCACTGCAGGTCCAAACCTGCAGATCAGCCCCCAAGACTCCGCTGAGCAAACCAGGTTCAATCTCAGAGTTCAGTTTGGCTCTGTCTTTCGAACAGATTACTGAGAACAGAAGCGCCTTTGGGAATGATGCAGCATAAAGATGCTCACACAAAGAGGCTAGTAAGAAAGGCAGAAGAGGGACTTCCCTGGTGGTCCAGGGGCTAAGACTCCACGCTCCCAACGCAGGGGGCCAGGGTTCAATCCCTGGTAAGGAAATGAGACCTCGCATGCCACGCCTAAGACCCAGTGCAGCCAAATAAGTATTTTTTAAAAGTTAAAAAAAGGAAAGGAAAGGCATGAGATGGATCAGCCCCTAAAACATTCCAGAAATCAGGTTCTGGGGTCTAAAGGTGATGTTTTCCTCTGCTTAACAGTTGCCAAAGCAAACCACATTTAGTTCTACAAACAGAGAAGGACTTGTTAATACCAGTCCCAACACTTGTTAATACCACTGGACTTGTTAATAGCAGTCCGATGCAACTTTTGTCTACCTGTAGAAGGCGGCCACCTAAGAGGAGGCTTCTCTGTCCCCTGGTCAGGCTAACTGGCACTGAGCCATTTCTAAGCACACCCTAATATGCCATGGGCTCTGGGGAGACCAGCAGAGAAAGACAAAGCACGGCCCTGTTCATTAGCCTCTTGCCCTGTGGACGGGGAGGACGCATGTGCATATTTGGGAATGACTGGAGATGGCAGTGCGGTCACGCAGGACAGAGGGCCAGATCGCGTGACACAGGCATCAGTGCTTAAGAATTTGAAGAGCGCCCGAGTCAGCCAGCCCCGCTGCACATCCACCCAGCTAAACACAGCTAGCCAGCAGAGACTGCACAGGCTGACCAGCCGAGCTGCTGCTCTGAAACAGGGTGGGAAGGGTGTCTGGCAGCCCAGGGTGGTCACAGCTGTTTCTGGCCGGACACCCTACCCGGCACGGTGTCGGGGACAGCGAGTCTGAGAGCAAACCCCGGCATCGCCACTCGCTACTTGCGTGACCTCAGGCCCTTCTCACAGGATCCCCGGGGCCTCCACAACCCCAGCTGTCCGTGGAGATGGATAAACAGCATCCACGTCACTGGTGGTCGTGGAGAGGGCCTGGCACGCAGGAAGTGCCTGATACACGTCAGCTGTCAAGACCACGGGCCTGGACTTGTACAGGATGTCCCTCAGCTGATGCCAGCAATCAGGATATTCAGTCTGAGGCGGCTGACAGATTCAGTAAGAGCAAGGAATTTTCATTTTAAACAAGACAAGGGAGGGAGGTTATTTACATAACAGAACCAGACTCACAGACATAGAAAACCAAGTCAAGAAGTTAAACCAGAGTTACCAGAGGGGAAAGGGAGTCGGGGAGGGATAAACTGGGAGCTTGGGGTTAACAGATACACACCACTATGTATCAAATAAATAACAAGGACCTACAGAACAGCACAGGGAGCTATATTCAGTCTCTTACAATAACCTACAATGGAGAAGAATAAATATATATATATATATGGATATGGATAACTGAATCACTTTGCTATACACCTGAAACTAACTTAATATTGTAAATTAACTATATTTCAATTTTTTTAAAAAAAAAAAAAAGGCAAGGGAGGGAGAGGCCTTAGAATGCCATGACTATGGTGTTAGTCAGAAAAGGCTGTAACTCAGAGTGATGGCCATTGTCACCCCAACTCACATGGTTAGAAGCAGAAGGCCACCTGCTGTGCCCGCGGGTGACCAGCGGCTGCAGTGTCCAAGCAGGGGACAGACTCAGCCTTGAAGGGAAAGGGCACCGGGATGATGTCCTGGGACACCTAGCGGCAGGGAAGGAGCCCACCTGTCTACTACGAGGATGCGCTGTTCACGGCCTGGCTTCGGGTTGCTCCCCAGCACTGTGGCCCTCCGTGGCAAGGACACTTAAAACACACTGCAGAGGCTGGACCAGACAGCCTCCCTTTCTCACGCCCTCTTAAGAGTTGATCCCCTGCCCCTCTCCACTCTCCCCAGAACTTGAACACACGGGTCTCCTCACGAGATCGCTCTAGCACACACCTGCTTACGGGAAATGTGACCTTTCTGTGCAGCCTGTCCGCCCTGCCCTTCCACCCACGGAGAGCCTTCATCCCTGGCATCCCCTCCACGGGAGGGCGTTCCCTCTACGGACATGAAGGCAGCATGGCTGAGCCAGCCCACCTCTTTCACCCACCTTGTCTTGGCCACCCAAGCTCAGAACACAACACAAAGCTCTCAGCACCTTGATGCCACCAGGGGTGGTCCAGCCCTGCAGGTAGCTGCAGCCCTGGGATACATTCCCATCCTCATCTTCCCTCGAGGTGGAGCATCTGTCCACATCTGGAACCACAATGGAGTGGGGAGGATGTGGCTTTAAGTAACAGATGAGAACCTGTGGGGTTTGGCTTCAATACCTGAGGAAGCTGACTGATTTGATGGCTCACTTCCTCAGCAGGTGAAGATCTGTTCTGAACCATGGAAAGGGCTAAATGAGATGATGAACGCAAAGCATGCAGTTTAGTGTTTGGCACATGAAGGCCACTCACCTCCCTATCATTAGCGTCGTTATCTGCATGTTTATTAGGATCAGTGTTCAGTTTTCTATTCATTCATTCAACAAACACTGACCGTGTGTTTCTAGCATCAACCACGTGCCAGGCAAACATGTGCCTGTCCTTCCTCCTGGAACTTAGGGTCTTGTTGGGGAGTCAGTGGAGAAACAAGTAAATAGAAAGAGATAGCATGTCAGGTCGTGGAAGGTCTGGGAAGTAATCAAACGCAGTTTGTGACAGAGAATAATGAGAGGGGACGTCCTGTCGATAGCGAGACCAGGGAAGCGCTTGCTGAAGTGATATTTAAGCTAAAATCTTAAGGATGAGAAGAAGTGAGAGGAAGGAGAGCATACAGGATGGTCCTGGGGCGTGTGGAAGCGTGGCGGGTCCAAAACATGACAGAGGTCAATCTGGCCGGTAAGTCATCACAGAGGAAAGTGTCCCTAAGTGAAGGGGGAGAGCGGGCAGCGGATAGAGCTGTCGGCCGCAGAAGGAGGTTTGATTCTGATCCTGAGGGTGATGGGAAGGCTCTGAAAGGTTTTAACAGCTGTATTATACTTTCTTCAATTATTCACAGCAAACATTTCTATCTATCCATTATTGAGTACTCCACATGTGCCAGGCTTTGCAGTAAGAGTTTCACGTGCATTATCTAAGCGATACGGCAACGATGGGCACCGGGGGCAGAAAGGTGGACAGACTGGAGATGCACAGGCGAGCCAAGAGTGGTTCGGCTTCGCTGGCAGGGTGAATGGGGCCCAGGGAGAGCCAGCTCTGACACGGCCATTGCACTAGTTCTCCAACTACTTACATGATCGTAATTATCATCTCCACAACCGTTACTCAACCAAAGGACAGGATTAACTCAATCGGTCAACCTGTTTATAAAGCACCAACTATAAACATGACACTTTGAAGGACAATGTGTTCAATAAGAAGCATGACCTAGGTTACCCCACACTCCAGCGTACTCTAGGACTCCATGCTGGGTATTCCTACTGCCAACGGCTGAGACTAGAAATAGTTTCCAAAACAAACTGACAACTGCCCAGTAGTCCAACTGATCTAAGGCAGCTCCAAGAGCAAGTCCGACCAAGGTCCATGTAGTCAAAGCTATTGTTTTTCCAGCAGTCATGTATGGATGGGAGAGTTGGACCACAAAGAAGGCTGAGTGCCAAAGAATTGATGCTTCCAAACTGTAGTGCTAGAGAAGACTCTTGAGAGTCCCTTGGACTGCAAGGAGATCCAACCAATCAATTCCAAAGGAAATCAACCCCTGAATATTCATTGAAAGGACTGACGCTGAAGCTCCAATACTTTGGCCACCTCATGAAAAGAGCCCACTCATTGGAAAAGGCCCTGATGCTGGGAAAGACTGAAGGCAAAAGAAGAAGGGGTCAGCAGAAAATGAGATGGTTAGACAGTATCCCTGACTCAATGGATGTGAATCTGAGCAAACTCTGGGAGACAGTGAAGGACAGGGGAGCCTGGCATGCTGCAGTTCATGGGGTCACAAAGAGCTGGACATGATTTAATGACTGATCATCAACAACAACCAAGAACAAAGCCAGGAGACAAACCTAGAGGCCCAAAGTACCAGTGCTGTTACCAATGCAGCGATGCCACTGGCGCAGGCGGCGTTACTCAGCCTGGAAGGGTTCTTATGGTGTCAAGCAGCCCGTCAGACAAAGACCCAGGACAAGGTCAACTCAAAACAGCAACAAAGCCGTCAGCCCAGGGACAGCTTCTCATAAATGCAGCAGGTAAAGAAATCCTGGGACATGGAGCTCTTTCCAGCACAGCTTGAATAATGCCATCCATCACCACATCATTGCTGAAACAATAACATGTGTCTGGTTTGGGAGCCTGCTGGGAGATGATTAAGTTGAGAGAGCATAATCTACCCTCAGTGGAGCGCACACACACTCATGTTAGTAAGGATGTGTTCTGGAAGAGGTGGACCACACTTGTCAATGTACAGGTGAATTTCACAACAATAAGCAGAAGGCACACGAGGAAATGAAAAAAAAAGGGGAGAAGAGAAAGGGACTTCCTACAAATGCCTTGGGTCTCCCATCCTCTCGAGCCTGGGAGGATGGTCTGACTGGTAGGCAAGGAGAGAGAAAGGCATCAATCAGGCTTCCCTGATCTGGCTGCAGCCTCAGACCTGGACTGAGGCTGTCATTTTTAGAAGCCAGCCACTCACCTACTCTAAAATCTACACCAAAGCCACTGCAGGAGACAGGCAAGACTATAAATAAGAAAATAGGGAAATGCACAGGAAAAAAAAATGAAGGCTGGAACTGCAGGAAACTGTCACTTCTTGGGTGGGCATCTGTCCCTCTCTCATTAATTTCTCCTCCGAGATGCAGAAGTCCAACCCAGACACAGAGTCTGACTGACACAGCTGATCAAATTAGGTCTTTCTGTAGAATATGCAGCCATGTGCATGATTCCCCTAGCACAGAAGAAATTTTACTTGGTTTAATCCTTGTCTTCAGTCTGCTCACCCTTCTTTTAACAGAACAAGCCAAGTCAGGCGGCCCCTGACATCGTGAAAATTATTAATGTGGATACCCTAAAAAGTGGCACAGAGAAGTTTGCCCAAATTCAAACACATACCACCACTTGAAGGACTCTCTCTCCTAAAGCCCACAGTACTGGTTTCATCAGCCACCACCGCTTCTTGTTTCTTATTCAATGCTTCCTTGGAATCAAAAGATGGTGAAGTTGAAAGGTATCTTAGAAACCAAGCTGTCCAGGACTCCTATTCAAAATGAAGGAGCAGACCCGGCAAGGATGATGCTCGAGCGGCACATATCTGGCAGAGCTGGAAAGAACAGCAAGGTCTCCTGAGCCCTGTTCTACATCTTCCTGAACACTGGGGACTGTTTCTCAGCCTTTTCTACTCAGCTATCAATAATGCAGACCCCTAGGAGGAAGCCCAACAGGTGCCAAAGGTCACAGGGCATTCAAAATGTGTCCCAACGATTGTCTGTTGTGTGTTTCCTGTCCGGACTGTATAGTTACGGAGCTCTGGCAGGTGGTTCCTGGTTTTGTGGGATGTTTTCTTAAGTTCCCACCCAGGAGAAGGCTTGGCATGGGGGTAAACAGTCAGATGGCTCAGACTCAAGCCTGGGCTGCCGTGCTGGACTTCTCCTGAATTTCCTGCTGAAGAAAGAACTTGGAAAGAAAGATTCGTGACAGTTTAAGAGAAAGGTGTCCTTCCAAAAGGTGACGGATGTGGCTGAGGCTTGGAGATGATGATTCTGAGGAGGGTACTGCTGCTGCTGCTGCTAAGTCGCTTCAGTCGTGTCCGACTCTGTGCGACCCCATAGACGGCAGCTGACCAGGCTCCGCCGTCCCTGGGATTCTCCAGGCAAGAACACTGGAGTGGGTTGCCATTTCCTTCTCCAATGTGTGAAAGTGAAAAGTGAAAGTGAAGTCGCTCAGTTGTGTCCGACTAGTAGCGACCCCATGGACTGCAGCCTACCAGGCTCCTCTGTCCATGGGATTTTCTAGGCAAGAGTACTGGAGTGGCTTGCCATTGCCTTCTCCGGAGGAGGGTACAGACAGTTTCAGAAGTTTGTGCTCTTCCCCAGGGTGGGGAGGGAAAGCTTCCGGAGGTCTACTCTGAGGGTGGAGTGAAGGCAAGCGACGTCTGCACTTGCTCCTCGCTGTGCTGCCGGGGACTGATCCTCACGTCCCACTCTGCCACCATCCTCTGCCCCCAGGACTCTGGCAGGAGTTCTCACTCTCCCTGCTTCTGCCCCTGCACTCGGCTAACCCAGGGCACGAAGCGGGGCACCAGGTCACGTCACCGCCCTGCCACCGACCCTCCGGTGGCTTTGCAGCGCGGCTAATATGGAATCTGAGTCCTCACCGTGGCTTCCCGGGCGTCCCCGGTGCCTCCCTCCCCCAGAGCCCAGCCCCTCCTCTGACTCTGCCCCCCTCAGTCTCTCCCTGGGCTCCCCTGTCACAGAGCATCTGAAACTGGCTCCCGCCCCTCTGTGCGCCCCATCCGCGGCATCCAACCTGTGAACGTCCCCAGGCAGTCGCAGGTCTGGCTTCCTGCAGATCTCCACTCGAGGGTCAGCGAGCCCAAGGGAGCCAGCCCCACCCGCCTCCCCACGGCCCCATCACCGACCCCTGTCCACTCTGCTCTCAGACAAGGCACCCATCCCAGCTGAGGGGCCGCAGTCACCCCTCGGGGCTCCTCCTCCCCAACTGGCAGCTCTCAGCTCCAAGTGGGCAGGACTTGGTCTGTCTGCTGTCTTGTCTCCAGTGACAACAGGCATGCAGAAGGCACTTAATACACGCTTGTTGGCCTGCATGGAACTGAAACCACACCTTAAAAAAAAAAAAAAAAAAACTAGGTCTGGATGAAGAAAAGACCATTTTTTACTGGAGAATCCAAGGCCAGTTGGATCCTCTGGGTTCATAGACCTGTTTCCGAATAAAGATCCTTCCATCTGTCCACATAGCCCTGCGTCTGAAGGGTGACAACCAAGTCTCAGGGAACATGGCTGCAAGGCCTGGCGGGGAGGCTGAGGGAGTGGGATCAGACCTCGACTTCCTGGAGGGGCCGGGCCTCCAGGGCACAACATCCCAACTCCGTGACAGCAAGGGCACGTGTGTTTTCTTATTCCAACATGGCTGTGTTCAGTCACTCAGTGGTGTCCACTCTCTGTGACCCCGTGGACTGCAGCCCACCAGGCACTTCTGTCCATGGGATTTCCCAGGCAAGCATACTGGACTGGGTTGCCATTTCCTTCTCCAGGGGATCTTCCCAACCCAGGGACCGAACCCGCATCTCCTGTACTGACAGGCAACTTCTTAACCACTGGGCCACCAGAGAAGTGCATGCCACTGATTTGTATCACATAGAAATGCAATTAAAGAGCTGCGCACACGCTCTCTAAGTCTCTGGAATAAACTTGGTCAGGTATCTAACCTTTCCGGAGTTTACACTGCAGGCTGACAGACCTCTCCTTCAACAAAGGGGCTGACTTGCCGAGTCTTTCAGAGGAAGCAGGCACAGGGCCACCTTCCTCCACGTGGAAGTGTGGCATGGCGCTACAGCAACGCGGCAGTATGTTTCAAGAGTGAAAGTGAAATCACTCAGTCATGTCCAACTCTTTGCGACCCCATGGACTGTAGCCCACCAGGCTCCTCAGTCCATGGGATTTTCCAGGCATGAATACTGTGTGGATTGCTATTCCCTTCTCCAGAGATGGAACCTGGGTCTCCTGCATTGCAGGCAGATTCTTTACCATTTGAGCTACAGGGAAGACCTTTTTTAAGAGTAGTTGTTTTAAATTTCATGCCCAGGAATTGCCTTTAGAAGAATTCACTCTAAACAGGATGTACAAACCAGGCAAAAAGCTCTTTGCTTAGATATTCACCCAAGTACAATTTATAATAGAAAAAAGCTGGAAACAACCTAGGACTGATAACTCACATAAAATTCTAAGCCCAACAGGGAACTCTGCTCAATATTCTGTAATGACTCAAACGGGGAAAGCTTTTGAAAAAGAATAGATACAATTTATGTCTAACTGAATCACTCTGCTATACACCTGAAACCAACACAACATTGTAAATCAATGATACTCTAATTCAAAATAGGGCTTCCCAGGCAACTCACTGGTAAAGAATGTTCCTGCACTGGCCAAAGGAGACATGGGTTTAATCCCTGGGTTGGGAAGATCCCCAGGAAAGGGAATGGCAACCCATTCCAGTATTCTTGCCTGAAGAATCCCATGGACAGAGTTGCCTAGCAGGCCACAGTCCATGGGGTCCAAAGAGTTGGATGTGACCAAAGACACACAAAAACACCCATTAACTAATATAAAATAAACAATTTTCAAAAATCATAGAAACAAAAATTCTTAGCCCAGTGCCTGGCACACAGGGAGTACTCCATAAGGAATATATATACCATCTTATTGTGAGTAAATAAAGTGTGGTACACTGTAGGATGGACCCTTCAAGCTTTCTCTTCCCTCCCCATACTGATGCAGTCACATGCCTATAAAAATCCAAGGAAAAGAAAACTAGACAAACACCCTTCAGCAGGAGACACTCTATGCACCTGTGTCTCCAGAGACGCCCCACCGATCTTCTCCTACCTCCCCCAGCCCTGTATTTGACAAGCACACAGAAGGCTGTCCCCCCACAAGCTCTGCTCCTTCTCCCTGTGCTGCTGCCTCATCAGTCTTTGCTAGCCTGCCCTCTGAGAGGCAGATTAAGAAAAAAAAATCATTCCACAATTCCATCTGCATTTTTAGCATCTAACACATTTGTGCCTTCACTGAGATGAAAGTCACAGGAGGGACTATTTAGGTTACTGGGTCAGAAGCCCTTCCTGTCTGCAGAGGGTCTCCGGTGAGAGTCCAGAAGGTCTGCTGGGTAAGTACAACCTTTCTCCAGGGCTGTCAATCAGACAGACATAGCAACCTGCGGTGAAACAATCAACCACAGGTTTCTTCCTCTGGGAAACACCAGGGGGCAAAATCTGAAATTATAAGCTATACTTTCCTTGAGGAGAAATGGGCTTCCCTGGTGGTTCAGATGGTAAAGAGTCGCCTGCAATGTGGGAGGCCTGGGTTGGGAAGATCCCCCTGGAGAAGGGAATGGCTACCTACTCCAGTATTCTTGCCCAAGGAAGGAAAAGCACAAGTCAATAGGCTTTCAGGAAACTAGGGATTGGCTGGGACCCTCCTCCGTCGCCTCTGCACATACACACAGGGACATGCACACACACACACACGGACCTACTCACCAACATGCCGATCACACGCCCACAAACATACATACAAGCACACAGCTGAACAATGCACAGACACACACGCACACAGATACCCATGCACATAGTCTCCACTTTCACTAATCATGCCCTCCTGCAGTTAAGGCTGCCATTCAATCCTTAGGCTCAAATGACAACAAAAAGAACATTCAGTTCATCTTTATGGTTTATGATGCTGTGAAAATCCCAGGTGGATCCAGAGGTCCGTGGAACTCATGCCACCCGGTGAGATGCTCTGAAGAGTAAAAGACAGCAGAGAATGTCATAGCTGGAAGGGACCAGAGAGACCGCCCCCCAACACAGAGGAGGGTGCTGAGGTTTAGCAAGTGATGCTCAGTGTCCCCAAGATACAACACAGAGTCCCCATGTCCTCCCCAGCTCCAGCCCCAGAAGCCACGCAATAAACACCCCCCGTCACCCTCTCTCTTCCCTACTTGCTCAGAACTTAGTTTAGATGCCCCCCCCAGTCAGAGCAGACGCTCCCCAAAAGGCAGCAACAAGTCCAGATCTACACCGTGACCTTTCACAAGGAAGTCATGCGCTGCTCCAGGTGGATGCGAACATAGAAAAAGAAAAGAAAGCCACCTTCCTTTCAATTCAGATCATTTCCATCTCAGAAGGAAGCAGGTGTTCACCCAGATACCAGTGGGCTGGTTCCTTTGTTTAAACAAAAGGCTTTCCTGAAAGCTACAGGCAACCAGAGGCCAAGGGTTCTTAGCAAGAATTTTCTTCTTGGTGGAAACAGGAGGTGCTCTGGTGGGAAGACCGTAGCCTGATTTGACAGTTCTGGACAGTCAGCTCACAGGGCAAACTGTGTGAATGGGTGTGACTGGAGATTTTACCCAAGGAACTAGTTTACACATAGCTTGCTTTAACTGGCTATTTCCCCTACATCTAATGCCGTTTTAAATATAGATTCTCCTAGATGAAGCACAGGCATGGGAACAAATATGATTCTCACCAAAAAGTGGTGTCTGTCGGGTTACCATCCGCCTCACAGTGGATCTGCTGAAAGCAGTCTTGAAAATGTATATAAAGAAATACAAAGAAGAATTGTGATCCTTTTTTGTTTTTAGTCCCTAAGTCATGCCCGACTCTTCTGCAGCCCCATGGACTGTAGCCCACCAGGCTCCTCTGTCCATGGGATTTTCCAGGCAAGAATACTGGAGTGGGTTGCCATTTCTTAGGCCGGGTATCTTCCCGACCCAGGGATCAAACTTGGGTGTCCTGCATTGCAGGTGGATTCTTTACCACTGAGCCACTGGGAAACTGTGATCACCTCTGATTAATGCAGAGAGTGTTAGAAAAATGTCTTCCTTTTATATATCTGCATCATTTTGAAGTTTTACAAAGTTTTTCTTTTTTAAATGTTTTGAACTTAACCATCCAATCTAGGAAACTACCTGTGAGCACACCCATATGCAGATTATAATATTAATAACAAGTGTAATGATAACAATGATGTAGCAGCTCTAAAACTTAAATAACTTACCACAGGCCAAGCAGCCTGTGGGGGGGACCTGATACATATTAACACCTTTGACTCTCCTCACAGCCCTCTGAGTTACACACTACCATTGTCACTGTGTTGCTGCTGCTGCTAAGTCACTTCAGTCGTGTCCGACTCTGTGTGACCCCATAGATGGAAGCCCACCAGGCTCCCCCGTCCCTGGGATTCTCCAGGCAAGAACACTGGAGTGGGTTGCCATTTCCTTCTCCAATGTGTGAAAGTGAAAAGTGAAAGTGAAGTCGCTCAGTCGTGTCCAACCCTTAGCGGAAATCTGAGGTTGGAAAGATTAAGTCACTTGCCAAAAGGCCCAAAACTCATAAGAGAAAAGGCCAAGATTAAAATGCAGGCAGTCTGGTATCAAGGGCCAGGCCATTGGCCATGAGGCTCATGTTCGACCAGACCTGAGCTAAGATAGGATTCAGAGGAGCAGAAAATGGCTCAGAAACCCATCTGACCCACTTCTGGGTAAACAGTCAAAATTATGGAAAACCAGATCTTGAAGAGGTATTTGCGCATTGACATTCACTGCAGCATTATTCATGAGAGGTACAAGCAACCTGCTGCTCTTCAGGGGAAGGAAATGGTGACCCACTCCAGTATTCTTGCCTGGAGAATCCCATGGACAGAGGAGCCTGGCGGGCTGTGAAAGAGTCAGACACGACTGAAGTGACTTGTACAGACTGATTTCACACATACAAGCAAGCTACATACCCATCAACAGATGAATGGATTTTTAAAATGTGATACACACACACACACACACACTTAAATATTACTTAGTCTGAGAAAGAGATGGAATTCTGATCCATGCTATAGCATGAGGTGTCCTCATGGAGGCACCTGGAGTGCATCGTGCTAAGTGAAGTAAGCCTGGCACCAAAGCACAAACGTCATATAATTCCACTTATGTGAGGTGCTCAAAGTAGGCAAAACCAGAGAAAAAGTAGACTGGTAGTTGCCAGGGGCTGGAGAGAGAAGAAAATGGAGAGTTACTGTTTACTAGGGGCAAAGCTTTAGTTTAATAACCTAGACAGCATATTAAAAGAGACATTACTTGGCCAACAAAGGTCTGTCTAGTCAAAGCTATGGTTTTTCCAGTAGTCACATACGGACATGAGAGTTGGACTATAAAGAAAGCTGAGCACCAAAGAATTGATGTTTTTCAATAGTGGTGTTGGAGAAGACTCTTGAGAGTCCCTTGAACTGCAAGGAGATCAAAACAGTCAATCCTAAAGGAAATCAGCCCTGAATATTCATTGGAAGGACTGATGCTGAAGCTGAAATTCCAATACTTTGGCCACCTGATGCGAAGACCTGACTCGTTTGAAAAGACCCTGATGCTGGGAAAGATTGAAGGTGGGAGGAGAAGGGGACGACAGAGAATGAGATGGTTGGACGGCATCACCGACTCAATGGACATGAGTTTGAGCAAGCTGCGGGAGTTGGTGATGGACAGGGAGGCCTGGTGTGCTGCAGTCCATGGGGTCGAAAAGAGTTGGACATGACTGAGCGACTGAACTGAACTGAGCTTTAGTTTTACAAGATGAAAGAGTTCTGGAGATGGTTGGTGGTAATGGTTGTAGAATACCACTGAACAGTACACTTAAACCGGTTAAGATGGTAATTTTTACATTATGCATATTTTACCACAATTATAAAATATCAGGGGGAAAAAATCAAAATGGATAAAAACTATCTGAAGATTGTGAGCCTGTGGGGCTGCTCCGAGAGAGACACTAGGTTGCAATCCTCCTTTGGGTCTGAAAGCTTGCAGATCTCCACGCTGTGCATCCGCCTGACCAGTACACACGACCTAATCATGCCCGCCCTGGCCCCTACCAAGAGAAAGCCCACTAGAAAGAGGCTCCGTGTGACTCTTCTAGAAACTGAAATTAAAAAGACCTCCGTGTCCACAACGTCTTCCTGGAAAGAGGAAAAGGGTCTTGACTGCCACACTCACACAGCTGTGGGCACATGAGCCAAGTTTGAGGGGCGCCATCTGATGAGGGGGCAGCTGAGTCAGGCCGCGGCTGGCACCCAGCCCTCTCCCACCCACCTGTCTCCTGCGTGAGGGTTCTGGACCAAGAATGCCGCACACAAGGCAGGCCTCAGGCCAGGCCTGCCTGCTCCTACGAGACAGGAGATACGGGCACCAGGAAGCCACAGAAACGGCCACAGATGGGGCTTAGGGTCTCACAGACCCCGGGTCCCTCCTCCCTAGCTCCTACTGTGTCGTCTGTGTGACAGGTGGCATGGAAGCTCCAACCAGGGGCAAGACACAGACCTGCCAGCTCTCCTCCGGCCTCCTGAAGCAGCCAAGGGCCGCGGGGGCACTGTCTGCCCCTTTAGAGCACGGGAAGCTGTGTACTGCCCGCACCGCCCCCCCATGCTGAATGAGCATCCAGCTCATGTCCTGCAGGCACGCAAGAGGGCAGGTCACAGCGAGAGCCCCGAGCAGGCAGGAGAGCGCCCCCAAAGCTCTGGGGGGATGGGCACAGCAGACCCTGGGCAAGGGACCACTCCCCACCTGACAAGCCGAACAGGACTGGAAGTAAGCTCAAGTGGGGGCCGAGAGCCCTCCTCCGAAGGTAACAAGTTCTCTGAATCTTTCTCCTGCTCTGGGGAAGGTGGCTGAGTCTCCTGGGGAGACTGGTGCCAGGGGCTGGGATTTAAGTCCAATGATTTCTTTTTATTGTGTCCCAGGGCAGGTTATTTACCATCTCTGGGCCTCAGGCTTCTCCCCTGCAAAGCAGGACGAGAATATTTACTTTGTGCGGTTGTCGTGATGAGCAGACCCTGGGAAAGCAGGGTTTGAAACCACAAGCAAGCTGGAAACGGCCCTGACATCGTGTGATGTGGGAACCCACAGAACACACTCACAACAGGGGCTCGCAGCGCATGGAGTTTCTCCAGTTTGCCTTCATCATCTTGACATTACACTCTGCAGGGGCTGCCCAGGACCCAGGCGCACGACCTCAAGCCTTGGAAGAGAAAACGGGCCTGGGAAGTACAAGGAGGAGGCTTCGGCCATCAGAAAACCCGGTAACTGCAAAAGTCCAAATTACAAAATGCAAGGCTCAAGGGAGAGACCAGAGTGAACTGAGAAGAGTTAAAAACACGATTTTTAAAAGTACTGTTTCTTCAGAAAGAGACAAACTTAAAGAATGAACTTGTGGGTGGGGGAAAAACAGGGGAAGGGATAGGTAGGGAGTTTGGGATGGACATGTACACACTTCTATATATAAAATGGATAACCAACAGGACCTGCTCTACAGTACATGGAACTCTGCTCAGTGTTATGTGGCAGCCTGGATGGGAGAGGAGTTTGGGGCAGAATGGATACAAAGTACTGATTTTTAGCAAACTCCTCCGATGTCCTTGGGACACTCAATTGACACATGCGTGAGCTACTTGCATTTCACAGATGTCACCATCACGTTCAATAATAAAGGAGGCAGGTGCCACCACCTTCTGGGCCAGGAGCCCTTGGACCACGCACCTCAGGGATGCTGGGGGCCTTGATGGACACGTCTCCATCTCTGGACACCAGACGAGCCTCAGGACGCTGCGGTCCCTAAGCCTGGGAAGGGACCATGACACTTGGAGCTCAGCTCTGCCCCAAAGAGAACAGTGACTGGTCCCTGATGGAAAGCTGATGACAGCTTTCGGCCAGGCCAAGCACAGAGGCCTGGGAGCGCATGAACCTACAGCAGCACGATCGACATTTACACACACGGAGCTGGGAATCTCGGGGCACCAAACAGGCAAGAAACCCAGGTGGAGACAGGTTGCCCTTGCTACCAGCCATGTTTAAGAGCTGAACTCCCTTTTCTTCTTAGTGTTAGAAGAAGGCAACCAGCCCACCCTGTGTCTGTAGATGGCTGGTCCCTTCCCCAGCTCTCAAGCCCGGCTTAACATCCCGGCTCTGAGATAGAAGGTGAGCCCCGGTCCAGGGTGACGCTCATCAGTGAGCAGTGTGAAAGCCGGGGGCTGGGGAGGAAGTGGGGAGCGTGCGAAAGCAGAGGGGGAGGAGGTACCGCAGGAGCCCACGGCCAGTGGTGGAAATGCAAACTTGACGTTGTCGTGTTCCTGTCACCTTCTGATCTCCGGCACCCAGGGAGACAGCGCCGGCTTCTTTCCCCCGCCTTTCACACCCCGTATGTGTGAGACCACTTCAAGGAAAAGGAAAAAAAGACTCAAGTGTTTAAATCAAGAAGCTGATGAACCAGCAGAGTTCTCTCTCTACATCCAACAGAAGCGCCGAGAACCTTCTCTGAGGGAATCCCCAGGCCTCCTCCCAGGGCAGGGAAACGGGTCCTGTTCTCCATTATCTGCACTGTCTATGCGTGCCTCTTGCAACAGCTCTGAGCTGAAAGGGTCCCTGCCGTCCACCATCAGGAGCAGAGGACTCTCTGATTATTTACTTAATACACAAGGTCCACCAGGGACCACGTCTCTGCTTTTTCCTTGACCTGACTCACAAGCATCATGTTAAGACATCCATCTTCTCGATCATCCCAAACGTGGAAACAAACATTCTAATGAGCACCAGGGTCCCTGGTGGAGTCAGTCGGGTACTGCTGATACAAAAAGCTTGGCAAGAAATGTAGTCAGGTGCTGCCCTGGGCCCCTCACTCAGACACTGGGCTTCTTAGAAACAGCTCTCTGCCCAGAACTTTCTGGAAGAACCAGACTCGAGCACAACACTATAGGGCGTCATGAAATAGACTGAGTGTGTTGGTACAGAGCATCTTTCTTCAAAGAGCAGAACAGAAAAGAATTATCCTGTGTATTAAGTTCATCACCTTCCAGGATGGCTACAAACTCCACCACCACCACCACCTTCTCCTCTCCAAAGAGCACCCCTCCCTCCCATCAGAACATCTACCCTAAGGAGTCTCAATTTCCAACTTTTTAAAAAAGTTACTTCCAGTCATTGAGCTAAAACCTTGTATGTGCTTAACTTTGTTTAATATTCACAACCCAATTGACACACTTAAGGAAGCTGAAGCTTAAAGAGGTTAAGATGTTCGCCTCATACTTGGCCTTCTGGAGACTGACGCCGGTCAAGTACATCATAGGATTGGTTTTTAAGCAGTCATCGCAATGCCGAGGCAGAGAAGAGGGAAGAGAATAAACAACTGGAAATAAAAGAAGAATACGGGTTTCTGTCATTTCAAATGGAGCTGGTGTGCCTGCAGGTCTGAGAAAGTCAGACCACAGAAGAACGGCCATCCTGTGCACACCTAATCCAGGGGGCTCCGGTGCTCAACCCTCCCCAGCAGCCGCTGCCAGCTTAGAGGACGCCTGCCTGTCTCAAATAAGTGCAAGACCTATCATTCTGAGCCTTCCTCTATGGATTCAAGAAATGTCACATCAGCATCTCAAGACTTCTTGTGGCAAGCAGAATGGCTGAGCTAGTGATACAAGTTGTCCTTTACTGAGCTCCAATGATATGTTGGGCACTGGGCTGTTTTATCTCTCTTTATCTTCCCAGGAGCCAAATATGTTAGATAATGTTAGCCCCACTTCATAGGCAAGGAAACAAAGCTACTTAGCTCTCAAACTTCTCCACAGTCTTACTTGAGCCATGGTTCTCAACAAGGCTACCCACGACAGGGAGAAGGAGGATACTTAAAAAAAAAAAAAAATCTGCCTGTGTTCCATGCCCACTTATGATCCAGGATGTACCCTGGGTATCCAGAGTTTTAAGAGATTCCCCAGGCAATTCTAACACGCAGTCAAGACTGAGAACCACAGCACCAGGGCAAGTAAGTGGAGGAGGAAGGATTCAAACCCCATTCTCTCTGATTCTAGAGCCTGTTTTCCTATAGGACCATCCACAGTCAAAGCGTCTGTCACTCAGTCATGTCCGACTCTTTGTGACCCCATGGACTGTAGCCCACCAGGCTCCATCATCCATGTAATTCTCCAGGCAAGAATACTGGTGTGGGTAGCCATTCCTTTCCCCAGGGGATCTTCCTGACTCAGGGATTGAACCCGGGTCTCCCGCATTGCAGATTCTTTACCATTTGAGTCACCAGGGAAGCCCCCATGGTGAAATGAAGACCATTACATGTAACAATAATAATTGTCACAAGAAATCGAAACAAGATCGACTCTTCCCATCCAGGCTACCCAGGTCTTCCATCCAGCTTCAGGCCTTCCAACTGAAGGATTAACATGAGTTCCCTGTGAACCATGCCTCCCTCCTAGACTGGAATCAATCAGTCTTTAGACATCTGCTCTCAGAGCTCTCCCTGGACAGCTCTCCTCATTTATAGAAAACCAAGAGCTTAGACTTCTTCCCATCCCTGGACTGGCTTGGTCTCCTGGAAGCAATTCTACCAACAAATGTTTTCAAAAATCAAAACCAGATCTGTTTCCTATTAAATCAGAGAACAGTTTTCTATGTCAACAGTCCTTGGGTTATTACCCAAACAACTCTACTTCGTTTAAAAAAAAAAAATGCAAAGCCCTTTAAATGCTTTAAAATAAGCACTTATATCATCTTCTAACAAAGCTTCAGTTTTGCCAAACCGGCCCCAGCGTACATCTGTCCTGTTCTCAAAACATTCTCTCCTTTTCTCCTCTCTACAGATCTTCCCCACATGACAGACGGGGACCACAGCAATCTTCTGGACTTTCAGATGGACAGGAATAAAGAGTGGGGTTTGGCCTGATACACTGATGACTGCATCAGCTATTCAGAAAGTAATCAGACCATCACAGGGAAGTCCTTCCACGATTCACAACGGCCAATGATAATATTATTTCATTGCATGGTGAGCATTTAGAGTTAAGCCCTCCTCCTCCAGACTGAGGGCAGCAATGTGCCCACAGAGTGCCCTCAGTGTTGAAGAGAAACGCATTTGATGTCAGCTCCTTGGATGTGGGGGTGAGCTGGGGATGTGGCCCAGACCAGTACTGGCCATTCCTGGGTTCATATGCTGCGCCCTATTCACGGGGAACCAGCCAAGTCCGTGGTGTCATGGACTCCACAGGGCTGAGAAGCCAGGAGGTTTATCTCACCAACTATTGTGGGTTTTCACCTGCTGTGACCTCAGGCAAGCTACCTAAGACCCAAAGCCCAAGTTTCCTGAAGCACTCCGAGACCCGCTCCAGCTCCGCCAGTCCGTGGGCACCAGTGTGGGTGTCCCCTCTCCCGCTGTGTCCACCCGACATGCCTGTTGCCATCACATCCTACAGGCTTTGACCTCCTGTTTCTGAACCAGTGAGGTTTCTAGTGAAAATCTTCCTGGAAAACAGCAAATCCGAGATCACTGTAAATGGTGGGTGTCTTTCAAATGAAATTCAGCCCTCATCACAGACGCACGTGTATCCAAGAACAAAGGGGTGAATGTTTCAATTCAGAGTTCTCTTCAATTTCACACTTTAGGCAAAGACTTTATCTTTGAATCTTCTCAGCTCCACTACAGAAAGCAATCTCCAATTATTGAGTGAGGCCCTCCCCCAAAGGTCACTAAGTTAATAACACAAACAACAGTCCTCCTAGAAGAGCCCATTTATCTCACCAGTAGCGTGTTGACATCCTGTCTTCTGAACACGGTGAGGGGACTAAACATGGCAGAGAAGCCGTTCAGCTTCTGGCAGAAGGTGAAATGGAGGGAGACTGGGGAGGGAAGCAGAATTCTGGTGGAGGCGACAGCCGGCAGCCATCCAAACTCTTGTCACTCCATCTCTGTAAAGGGCCCGATCTCCTGAGGTTCATGAAGGTCCACTTCCTATATTCATATGTGAATATCGAGGAGCTAATATGCGTCTCAATGAGATCTCAAGACTGCCCGGTCACAACCTCCTGTTTGATCATTATAGTAACGCTCTGCACTTGTACCAGGTCCTGAATTTAAGAAGGCCAAGCCCCAAACCCACCTGCCCTACCAGAACAGCCACAGAATTCAAACGATTTAGGAAAACAAAACTCTCCTTCGACAATTTTCTCAAAGGCCAAGACAAGCAGGTCATGTCCTCTGGCAGTGCCTGGGTTCGATCCTCTCAAAACCACAGTCTGAAGCACACAGACGATTCCTCTGCCTCCAGAACCAGCAAGAATGACCGCTGGGCCTGCCATCTCTGTTATCCCTAACAAGCTTGCTTTCAAAAGAAAAGTAACATTTCTCCCTTATTCCAGCAGAATCAAGAGATGTACTCAGTAGGGAACACTAATGCTGCAGCCCAGAGGATGCACCAATGTAATAATGGCACGTCTCATCTTTAAGAGACCAGTAGCCTTAGGCCACCTTGTACTGCAAGGAGATCCAACCAGTCCATTCTAAGGGAGATCAATCCTGGGTGTTCATTGGAAGGACTGATGCTAAAGCTAAAACTGCAATATTTTGGCCACCTCATGCGACGAGTTGACTCACTGGAAAAGACTCTGATGCTGGGAGGGATTTGGGGTGGGAGGAGAAGGGGACGACAGAGAATGAGATGGCTGGATGGCATCACCGACTCGATGGACATGAGTTTGAGTGAACTCCGGGAGTTGGTGATGGACAGGGAGGCCTGGCGTGCTGTGATTCATGGGGTCGCGGAGAGTCGGACACGACTGAGTGACTGAACTGAATTGAACTTAGCCTTAGGCCACACATGACACAGTCCGTCTGCCTGAGTCGCATGGTCTGCACATCCATCTCTGTCCATCCTAAGCCTCTTGGGCTGGACACCACAGTGAGGTCCGATCTCTTAACTCAGCACCACTCCAGGGACCCAGGCGAGTATGGCGGCCTTATTCAAAGAAACGCACAGGGCTCACATTTACCGGGTGATCAAAACTAAGACCACCAATGCTGGACAGAGATCTGCTGACGTGATTCCACCGAGCATGTGTAACCTGAATTTAACAACAAGGAGACCCAGTCAAACCCCACACGAGAGACATTCTTTTTAAAGATGAAGAAACCATATTCTTCTAAAATGTCACATCGCAAAAGGCCAAGAAAGGCTTGACTATGTTCCAGACATTGCAACTGACATTGGCTAAAGAGACATGCATTAGAGACGGAAATGGCAACCCACTCCAGTGTTCTTGCTTGGAGAATCCCAGGGACGGCGGAGCCTGGTGGGCTGTCGTCTATGGGGTCCCACGGAGTCGGACACGACTGAAGCGACTTAGCAGCAGCAGCAAAGAGACATAACAACTAAACGCAGTGCCTGAGCCCCAGCTGGATCCGGTTTAGTCGGGGGAAAAGCTACAGGAGACACGACCAGATCCACTGGCAGAACAGAATATGGGAGGCAGACAAAAGCACTGTATCAAAGATTAAAGTCACCAAAGTTGACCCATGCGTGGTGGCTACAGAAGAGAACACCCCAGTTCTTAGGAAATACATACCGAAGTATTTGGGAAGCTAGGGCCATGATGTTAGGGCCATGCAACTTACCCTTAAACGATTAAAATGAAAAAAAGAGGCATGGGCGTGTGTGTAGACAGAGCATAAGCAAGCTCACACAAGTGATAAATGCCAACAGCAGATGAATTGGGGTAAAAGATCAATGGTGTTCTTTGCACTGTTTCTTATTCCTGTAACTCTTCTATAAGTTTGAAATTAATTCTAAATAAAAAGTCAGGGAAATGATGCTGATGGCCTGAACTGGAGCAGCAGTGAAGCACAGAGGAGAGTAAAGTCTGGGGTGACTGGCAGGATATGGGGGGATAAGGGAGAGAGATGCCTAGGGTGACTTCCAAGTCCCAAGAGCGTGAGCCCGAGGGGCTTGTGGTGCCAAAGGATTGATGCTTTTGAACTGTGGTGCTGGAGAAGACTGTTGAGAGTCCCTTGGACTGCAAGCAGATCCAACCAGTCCATCCTAAAGGAAAGCAGTCCTGAACAGTCATTGAAAGGACAGATGTTGAAGCTGAAATTCCAATACTTTGACCAACTGATGCGAAGAACTGACTCATTTGAAAAGACTCTGATGCTAGGAAAGATTGAAGGCGGGAGGAGAAGGGGATGACAGAGGATGAGATGGTTGGATGGCATCACTGACTCAATGGATATGAGTTTGGGTAAACTCCGGGAGTTGGTGATGGACAGGGAGGCCTGGCGTGCTGCGGTCCGTGGGGTCGCAAAGAGTCGGACACGACTGAGTGACTGAACTGAACTGAAGAGAGGCAGAGAAGGAAGCTGGCCTAGCAGGAAAGAGATGACTCTGAATAAAGGTATGGTTTTAATGGTTCCTTCAAAAATGTCTTTCTTAACAACTTTTCTAATTGGCCACACCTGACTGGCTACAAGCCATCCTATACAGGGGAACGTGTTCACATACACGGGTATTTTCCATTCATTGATACTTTTGCTTTGCAAGTGCCCAATCGTTGCACTCAGGTAAAGGCTGCCCCCTCACTCAGCCCGAAGGGAAGCCCTAGAAGGCGGAGGAGAAGACTGGTCTCCCCCCAGCCTCTCGCCCACCCCATCAGGCACATGACTCCGCCAGTTCTCCGCTCAGAGGAGACACTCAGTGAAAGCACTGGCCAGCAGTTTCCCTTCTTTTCTGCCATTTTAGCCCCAATGAAAGGGTGTTCTTATTGGTCTTCTACCAAAGAGGGATCTTGTGAACAATTCTGAAAAGAAAACAAAAGTTTCCAAATGCCATAGCAACACTCAGACTTCCTCACCAAAGCCACGAGGAGAAGAAGGTCTGCCTACTCCTCGCATGTTATTTGCAGCAGCCTTTTGCAGGACTCAGGGCCTTGCAGCGGCTCTTGAAGGATAAGGAGAAACACACTTAGGCCACATGTAGGTAAAGTCAGCATCTCACCCCACTGATCTGTCAGGGGATTTACAGGCTCTCAGAACAGCTTCTGATGGCCATGCTTCTAGTAACCGCCCTCCAGGGGCTGGAGGCCTGGAGTCCCTCCTGAGACAGCTCTGTGCCTGCAGCTGCTGACTTCCAACTCCGCCTCTAGAGACAGAGCCAAAGGGCTTTGGACACAGGGGCTAATTTTAAATGCTGGAATGTGAAATGTGGTAGAGTGATCTTCTGCCCTTAGAGAGCCAAACACCCAACCACCCAGGCAACCCAGGCCACCTGCAAGCAGAAAACACAGACGCTTAGACAAACAAATCTGTGATTTGGGTTCTCATGGCCTGTGAAAGATACGACAGCCAAACACAAGAGTATATACTCTCCTCCACTTACGGTTCTTGCCACAAAGGGTGTAAGACGTGACCTCCCCAGAAGAGAACTCTATTCCCAACTGAATGCTTTCCTACAGGATTCAGGAAAAGCCATGCGGTTTCTATTCAGAGTTCACATAAACAGTCTAACTATGTTAAGGTTAAGACCTTGCATTTCCTCTCCAGTGATCTTTCCCCCATCCATAAATTTTTTCTCACTTATATCAGACTAACTGGCTTTCCTGACTTGGCTCTAGAGAATCTATAACCTTATTTGATGAAGAATCTTGCTGCCAGAGTTGCCCTGATGATCAGGCATGCCAGCCAAATTGTTTCAGAAAATTCCCTTTTTATTCTGGCAAGTCAACCTGATTTTTCACACCTGGACTACGAGTGCTCTGGCCTCTCCACGGACAGGGCGATGACCAGATTCTCCATGCAGCTGGTGGGGACTTCAGTGCTAAGGAGGCAATGTTCAGCGATTTTAACTTACTGAAAATTCCTCTTAGGGCAAGCAGAGGAACCCGGAACCCGGCTGCCATGAGTTAGCACTGGGGGCGACACTGCCGTGTGGAGCTTGCCTTCAGTCACTTTAAAGTCCAAGAGTGCAGGCCTCCTCAAGGCCACCCCCAGGCTTGGAAGGAGGTGAACTGGTAGGAAGATCCCCCAGAACTCAGCATATGGTTATACCCACAGCTGCAGCGAAAGAGTACTAAGCAAAACTAGCAAAAAGCAAAGGCACGGAGAGTGACGTCTGGGGGACACCAGGCTCAAGCCTCTGAGAGTCCCCTCCCAGTGGAACCACACAGGATGCCCTTGATTCCTCCAGCAGCCAACTGTGACCACAGGCAGGAAAACCCAGCAGAGACTCGGTGTCCAGGGTTTTATTGCAGACCGGTCACATAGGCCCCCTCTGCCTGGCACATGCCAACATCCCAGACTCCCAGGAGAAAAGCTGGAGTTCAGTATAAACTACACTGCACAATCAGGCAGTGGGCCCTGATTACTTCTTGGGGGAAGGTTTTATATCAGCACAGGGAACTGTTTACCAGTCAAGTTCCCAGATGCCGGCCAAGGCTCAGTCTCCCCACCCGGCCCTTCTCAGCAGAACAGACTCAGGCCTGTGCAGCGAGTAACCCGAGACTTGGCCCAAGGGACATGCATCCCAGACCCCAGCGACCCCGGATCCTCCTTATTAAGGTTCCCACCTGCCTTGATGTCAGTGTGGCTCACACCTGCAGGCCGGCTGCTTCCACATACAGGCCTTCCTCTCCATCAGCTGTGGTGGTCATTCTTTGTGCAGCCTTAGCAACTCTGGCCAGAGTCCTTGATGGACATCACAAAATTTCTCAGAACCAGTAGGGCCCCGAAAGAACACTGGTTCATTCCCCTCAAGATACAGATGAGGAAAGGGACCCTTAGGGAGGGTAAGTGCCCAGAATAAGCCTGCCTCTGAAAGCCTATCTCCTTCTGCCAGACTCTCCCGGCCTCTGACACTGAACAGGCCCTGATCCACGGCCTTCAGCCATGATCCACAGGCTGAAAAGATGGAAAACAGATGAGCAACGTAGAGTGCTGGGCCCAGGGAGCGGCCTGGCTGTGTGACGGGGCCTGGGGAGGTCTGGGAGGGCTGCCTAGCAGTTCAGTCCTGGCGAACACGGGGCACGCAGCTCATTGGGCCCAGGTGCCTCCCCATCCACACGGGGCCCGCCTGCAAGTGTCCTGAGATTTTATCAGCGGAGTCCCCCGAGCAGCTATCAGGCAGGTGGTGGTTTGACAGCTCCAGGGGCTCCTTGGCTTGAGGCCAGGAGCTTGGGGGTCAAGGGCAGCCAAAGGCTAAGCAGCGTCCCTTGGCCCCAAGCAAACGGACTGTCATCCCAAAGCAGCTGAAATGCGAATCAGCAATGGGACCGACAATGCCAGGCTGGAGCAGTGAGGAGCAAGGTCAGGGGGTGCTCCTCCAAGGTCACTGATAATCATCCCAGATCAAATCCACCTGGAGGGAGGGCGCCTATGTGCTGTTCTCTTAAAACCGCAATTCTTCATTCTCACTCACAGAAGAGAGGCAGACACACGGGAATATGAGGATGGCAAAAGAGACCCTAGTTCTGCCTGGCTACTCTCTTAAATCAAGGAGGTAATAGGACTTCCCTGCTGGCTCAGTGGTAAAGAATCTGCCTGCAATGCAGGAGAGCAGGAGACATGGGTTCGATTCCTGGGTCAGGACAATCCCTGGAGAAGGAAATGGCAATCCACTCCAGTATCCTGGCCTGGGAAAGCCCATGGACCAAGGAGCCTGATGGGCTACAGTTCATGGAGTCAAAAAAAAAAAGAGTCTGACACAACAGAGTGACTAAACAACAACAAAAGCATGTTCGGGTGGTGGTAACTGCTTTCTAACGTGCAGACTGGGAAACAGGAAAAGCAACAGCAAAAAAAAAAAAGAAGAGGCAGCTCTGATGATGGGGAATGAGACAGAGAGCCCTGCTAGGGCCTGGCTGGAATCCTTCCCAAGGCTGAGCCATGGCCCCTCTGTCTGGGGCTCCGCAGACACCGTATCCCCAAATCACAGCTCTCCCACCCCAGCCCCGTTAGATCCGCTCCTGTAGCTGGTTTCTGGGACATGCAAGAAACACAGGCTTAAGGAAGGCAGGTACCAACGGCTGACCAGACTTCGCTCCTTCACTATGATAAAGGAAGGCTGTGGGAATGGTCCAGATGAAAGGCGTCTGGAGACCCCGGGGCAGGGATGGCCGGGCCCATCGGATGAGACGTCTACCCTCAGCACCTCCCCAGGCTCAGCTCCGGGCGCTGGAGCCAGGCTGAAGACAGACTGCATGGCTTCGGAGTTTTCAGACCTGACCACACAGTTAACCAACCCTCTGCATTCCTTGTCTGAAAAACGTCTGACTGTACAGGTCCATCAGTCCTTTCCCAAAATCTGTGGTCCCAGATTCCCAGATTTTAAAAAGGTAATATGATGTGTTTGCTGGAAGTTACATGCCACCCCCATGCTTTTCTGCAGCGAAACGTGCAAATGTGCACATGATGTGAGAAAATAAACGAACTGCTTCGCACTTGTCCAGCTCGGGTACTGCAATCAGAAGAGTTTACACCGACCGAAGAAAACATTCGATTTCTGGAATTGAGTTTTTGGGGTTTTTTCCCCCAGAGTTGAGGATTAGGGATCGTGGTCCTGAATCCACCTCATCAGCTCACGGGGTGGATAACCCGGTTAATCCAGGCACAGAGCTCTGCAGAAGGCCTTGCACCCGCCTGACTACCTTGCTGTGTGTCTCTCTCACTGCCCGCAAGCTCCTTGAGACAGCATCTTAGTCATGTTTTATCCACCTTCAGTCAGTCAGTCAGTTCAGTCGCTCAGTCGTGTCCGACTCTCCGTGACCCCATGAATCACAGCACGCCAGGCCTCCCTGTCCATCACCAACTCCTGGAGTTCACTCAAACTCATGTCCATCGAGTCGGTGATGCCATCCAGCCATCTCATTCTCTGTCATCCCCTTCTCCTCCTGCCCCCAATCCTTCCTAGCATCAGACTCTTTTCCAGTGAGTCAACTCGTCGCATGAGGTGGCCAAAGTATTGCAGTTTCAGCTTTAGCATCAGTCCTTCCAATGAACACCCAGGATTGATCGCCTCTAGAATGGACTGGTTGGATCTCCTTGCAGTCCAAGGGACTCTCAAGAGTCTTCTCCAGCACCATAGTTCAAAAGCATCAATTCTTCAGCGATCAGCTTTCTTCACTGTCCAACTCTCACATCCATACATGACCACGGGAAAAACCATAGCCTTGACTAGACGGACCTTGGTTGGCAAAGTAATGTCTCTGCTTTTTAATATGCTATCTAGGTTGGTCATAACTTTCCTTCCAAGGAGTAAGCGTCTTTTAATTTCCTGGCTGCAATCAGCATCTGCAGTGATTTTGGAGCCCAAAAAATAAAGTCTGACACTGTTTCCCCATCTATTTCCCATCAAGTGATGGGACCAGATGCCATGATCTTCGTTTTCTGAATGTTGAGCTTCAAGCCAACCTTTTCACTCTCCTCTTTCACTTTCATCAAGAGGCTTTTGAGTTCCTCTTCACTTTCTGCCATAAGGGTGGTGTCATCTGCATATCTGAGGTTATTGATATTTCTCCCGGCAATCTTGATTCCAGCTTGTGCTTCTTCCAGCCCAGCGTTCCTCATGATGTACTCTGCATATAAGTTAAATAAGCAGGGTGACAATATACAACCTTGACGTACTCCTTTTCCTATTTGGAACCAGTCTGTTGTTCCATGTCCAGTTCTAACTCTTGCTTCCTGACCTGCATACAGGTTTCTCAAGAGGCAGGTCAGGTGGTCTGGTATTCCCATCTCTTTCATAGCACGTAGCAAAGTATTATGCACACAGCAAGGCTTGAATAAATGTTTGTTAAGTGAATAAACCTAGTTTCAAAGACAGCTTTTTTTCAGTATTCAAAACACAATGGATCCTTGCAAATTCCCCGGAGGGGACAATTACTTCATCATCTGAAGATGTGAGAACCTAGAAATTCAGGTGCTAACATCTGTAACGCTTTCAATTCACCCTTTTGAAAACATCTTCAATAACACAAAGGCTTGCAACTTTAAAACAAGCAAGTGAATAGCAGAGGTAATAGCAGAAGCAACTTATATTTAGTGAGAGCTAAATGTGCCAAGTCTTGTTTAAAGAACCTTACGTGTATTAACTTATCTGATCCATCAACCATTTTAAGTCGCCCAATTTACTAAAAGGAAGCAAGCCAATAACTTGCTCAGGAACACACAGCTACCAGGTGGCAGCTGTCAATCCCAGGCTATCAAACCCTATCACACACATTCCCATGGTCTCACCTGTAAGGTGAACACAAAACCCCTTTTGCCCCTGTTATGGGCTGACCTGTGTCCCCCCACCCACAAAAGATGCAGTCCCAACCCTGTACCTGTGGAGGTGACTTTTTTGGGAAGGGAGGTCTTCACAGACCATCAGGTTAAAATGCGGTAACGGAGTGGGGCCCTAGTCCAACATGACTAGTGTCCTTATCAAAAGGGGGGACATTTAGACACAGATTCACACGCAGGGAGAAAACCACTGAACATGAACGCGGAGACGGATGGATGCTCGCCAAGCCAAGGAGTGACAAAGATGGCCAGCGACCCACCAGAAGCTGGGGGACAGAGCTGGAACGGGTGCTCCCCAGTGCCCTTGGAAGCAACCAGCCCTGCCGGCACCTTTGATCTCAGCCTTCCAGCCTCTAAGGCCTGTGAGAAAATTACATTCTGTTGTTTACGCCGCCCAGCTGAGCCTTGGTAGGGCAGGTCTGGGAAGCTAATAGAAGCCCATCAAGCTAATAAAATGAGGCTGGAGCCAGCAAGGCTGACGTCTCGTTCTCAGAGCCTGTCCTGCAGTAACAGTTACTGACACCACGATGCATGCATGTTGGACCAGAGAACGACAGACACAGGATGCTTCTTGTTCACAGGCATGTCCTTAAATCCCATTTCCTGGCTTCTCAGTGACTACTTCTTCTAAAATCAAACCAAGAGAAGACATTTCCATGCTACCCTGTCGCTCCCCAGAAAGAGCAATAGCACACCCACCCCTTCACCCACGCCCACCCCATCCACGAGCACATGTAGTTGTACACACCCACCCACCCCCCACTGCAAAGCAGCTCTTCCCTCGCCACTGCGTAAGACACCGCCTCACTCTCCACTTCCCACAGAGCTCGGCCTGCGGTGATTCAGAGGTGACAAGTGACAGTTGGGGACAGATGCTGGTCCCTCTGGGGGTTGCCTGGCAGAGATAGAGGTGGCCCCCACATGGGACACCAGAGCAGAGTCGGGGAAGAGGAAGATGGGGGGACCCCAGGACCTGGCTTCATCCTCTGGTTGTCACTCCTATCTGCTACCCTGACACACGAAACCTCAAGTAGAGTATCCGTGCACTGGGGTGAGATTTTATACCATCTGATACTGCGGCTCCCAGTGGAGTTTAGGGTTTAGTCATCTGAGGCTCCCTGATCGGAATCTCTGGGCAGGTGCACCCATCACACTGGGGTCCTGCACACACACACACACACACACACACACACGCCTCCCCACCCCGCCTTCCACCCAGGCCCCTGCCCCTGCCAGCATCCTTAGGGATTGTGGAAGCTTGGCAGTGAGCATGTACACCCCGAGATGGTGGTCAGGTTTCTGACTCCATCCAGACTGAATTTTACGCTGAGGGTTGGTTCTCTCGGAGGTCCCTATCGCTACATCACCGTGGTAATTCCAGACACCCATCAGGGTTTTGTTTCCTGCGGCCCCAGCTCACAGAAGCCATGGAGAATCGTCCCAGGCAGGGAAGCTGCCACAGGTAGGGAAAGCAACCTTGCCTCTGGTCTGAAAATGGCTGTAGAAATGCCGGAGATGATAACACAGGTTATTTGTCAAGAGAAAACCCTCATGGTATTGCACCACAGATTGACAGGGAAATTTCTGAAACTGTAGACAAAGGGGTATCCTTCAGTCCCAACAGGACAAACCAGAGGTCCTGATAACTGCCCATCATCAGCACCCTGTCTGGGCTTCCTTGCATCCTGTTGGAACCAGGGAAGCCTGTGCAGAAATGTCTCAGCCAAGTTTCAGCCACACACAGCCACACAAAGCACCACATTTGATCAGGAAGAGCATAGGAGGTCAAACTGCCCTGTGGCCTTTCTGCACATCTGTGTCTGTCCACCCACCTTCTGGAACCTGCTCTCACGGGGAAGGGACCCTGACTCTCCCAGGCAGCCTCACCTGTTCCCCCAGACAGTCATCGTGTAACATCTGCCTGGTCAGCCTTCTGCAGACATTTGCACACAGACGCCATGAGACTCTCCAGCTTAGTGGCTCCTCGGCATGTGGGATCTTCCCAGACTAGGGATCAAACCTGGGTGCCCTGCATTGGCACATTGGTCCATATAGTCAAGGCTATGGTTTATCCAGTAGTCACATACAGCTGTGATAGTTGGAATATAAAGAAGGCTGAGAGCCAAAGAATTGATGCTTTTGAACTGTGGTGTTGGAGAAGACTCTTGAGAGTCCCTTGGACTGCAAGGAGATCCAACGAGACAATCTGAAAGGAAATCAGTCCTGAATATTCATTGGAAGGACTGATGCTGAAGCTCCAATACTTAGGCCACCTGATGCGAAGAGCTGACTCATTGGAAAAGACCCTGATGCTGAGAAAGATTGAAGGCGGGAGGAGAAGGGGATGACAGAGAATGAGATGGCTGGATGGCATCACTGACTCGATGGACATGAGTTTGAGCAAGCTCGAGGAGACAGTGAAGGACAGGGAAGCATGGCATGCAGTAGTCCATGGGGTCACAAAGAGTCCAACACGACTAAGCAACTGAACACCAACTGCATTGGCAGGCAGATTCTTAACCAGTGAACCACCAGGAAGTCCCAAGGGTCTCCGCTTTTAACAAGTCCCTCGTTGACCCCCAACAGATCCACAGAAACACTCTCAGAAACTGATGCAGAAAAAGGAAAAGGCATAAGCCCAGGGAACGCTGGAGCTGAGACTAGAGCCTGGACGATGTTACACTTGATACTTCCCTTATGCCAGGAGCATTATTGATTATTGATGGAGAGCAGGTATTTCCCACTCTCAGCAACCATCTGTAACAAATGCCTGTAGCTGGCTGTGATTCAAGGTCAGCAAGACATCCTCAATGTAGTTCTAAACTGGATTCTACAACTTGTGTTCTTTGGAAGTTAGCTGTCGCTAGAAAAGTGAGCTCGGAGCTTTCACTGGCCCTGTCCTCAGTGCTCTTCTACCATTCGCTTGGGCTCCTTTAGCGACAGCCTTCAGTCAAAAGCAAGGAGCATTTTCCATCCAGGCAACAGCAGAGGCTCCAGATGAGATTCCTGGAGCTCAGACTGAGGTGAGTGGTTCAAATGGAGGTGGCTTCTCTCCTTCCCAGCAGCCTACCCCGTCCTGGAAGCCAAGAGACTGCAAGCTCTTGGAGGACAGGGACCCCACTCCCTTGTTTCCAACAGATTCAAAAAAAACCTTTGTTGAGTTGTCGCTGAGCTCAACCTCAGCAATTCCAGTGGGCCTCCCCAGAGGCCACAGATGACTAGTGTTGAAAGAAGAGTTTTTGGAAAGAAAATGGGAATTCTATCAGTCCTGGGAATTGCACCAGAATCTGTCCCAGGTTTCATTTCCCGCCTCTCTGGATGGGGGTCACCAATGCCACCCACATCTTCAGATTCCAGGGACGTCAGGGGTACACCAGGAGTCACAAATTCTGTGGGGCACAGCGAGTCCCCTTGAACGTGTCATGCTTAAAAGCTGAGAGGCAGCTCAGCAGAGCCATGTAAGGGGCCAAAGGGCAAGTTCAAATTTTGTCTCTGAGTTTCTGTCTTGTTCTGTTTTGTTTTGTTTTCTGCCCTGTTTTTTTATGTGGTGGTTTAGTTGCTCAGTCATGTCGGACTCTTGTGACACCATGGACTGTAGTCCACCAGGCTCCTCTGTCCATGGGATTCTCCAGGCAAGAATACTGGAGTGGATTGCCATTTCCTTTCCCAGGGGATCTTCCCAACCCAGGAATCGAACCCGGGTCTCCTGCACTGCCGGCAGACTCAACCGACTGAGCTATGAGGGAAGTCCTTTGCTTTCACACAGTGTCATTTTTCATCCACCCAACTTGGTTCTTGGGAAGCAGGGGTCCATTTAATCACACTCTGAATCTGCTTTGCAGCCGCTGGCTGAGTGGCTTATAAGTGGCTCCATCAAAATGCTGCTCCCGTGATGATGATGACAGGCAGCCCCCTTTGCCCCCGCCCTGCAGGCTGGCATCTCTGTGTGTCACCGAGCCAGAGCCGCTGGGGAGGGGGAGGACCCGGTTCCAGGGGGCGGGAAGCAGCTGCCCTGGCAGGCTCAGCCCTGCACAGACCCTCACCAGGAGGCCGTGGGAAGCACCCCGGGTCTCCTGAGTCAGCCGCCACAGCTGCCGTTCCTCCAGCGCAGCCACCCAGGGCCGCCTTCCCCTCTTGTTTTTCCATCCTCTGTCAGCTCACACCTTCCACCCTCCGGGGCAGGGCGGCGCCACTCTGCCCTCGAACTGCCAGCCCCCCTTCGGCACTTGCTTCCTGTCAGCTGAACCCGCGCGGCTCTCTCCCGCCATATCTGGCATGCATGCGTGGGGTGCAGGCTCTCCTTCACCGTGTGACCTCTCTCTCTGACTTTACAGAGAAGGCCATCGCTCCACCTTGCCCCAGAATCGGCCATTCTCAGAACACATGGGAGCCGGGCTGTCTCTACCAAGACAGCCAGTGAGCGGAGGGCCGGACGCCTCTTGCACACCATGGGGGCATCTGTGTGTACCAAAGGGTCATCAAAATTCTGGCACACAGTGGGGCCACCTTCAGCCTGTCAGGCCTGAAGCTTAAAGCCCCAAGAGCAGATCCAGGTGCCAACTCTGCCAATTCCTAGCTGTGTAATGTCGGGCACGTTAACCCCTCTGTTTGTCTATCTATAAATGAAAACCAGCACTTCTTCAGAACGCAGTGGTAAGAATTAAGTGAGATGCCTGGCACACGACAAACGTACTTTTAACAAAAAGGGTTGCATTTCTGTGCAGTGGCTTCTGACATCGCTCATCTTCACTGCTATCGTTGGACCCGTTTAAAATTCCCCTCGTTATCTACACCCTGGTGGCTCAAATGATAAAGAATCTGCATGCATTGTGGGAGACCCAGGTCTTCCCTGGGTCGGGAAGATCCCCTGGAGGAGGCATGGCAACCCACTCCAGTATTCTTGCCTGGAGAATCCCATGAAGAGAGGAGCCTGGTGGGCTACAGTCCACAGGGTTGCAAAGAATTGGACATGACTGAGCGACTAACACTTAACATTATTCATACAGAGAGAAACCAACAAGTAAATAAGATAAAAGCTCTTAGGAGCCTGGGCGCCATTTACAATATTCCAATTGTAATGGAATATTGGGGGCTGGTTATTTTGTTCCCAGTTTTTTTAATGTCTTAAGTTAGGGCTTTTTCTAGAATTTCTATACTGATGGTGGTTCAGACAGTAAAGAATCTGCCTGCAATGCAGAAGACCTGGGTTCAGTCCCTGAGTCAGGAAGATCCCCTGGAGGAGAAAATGGCAATCCAGTCCAGGATTCTTCCCTGGGAAATCCCGTGGACAGAGGAGCCTGGCAGGCTACAGTCCAAGGGGTCATAGAGAGTCAGACACGACTGAGCAACCAGCACTTAAAATTTCTATCCCTCTTTGTACCCCTCCCATTGGAGCCAAAATGAACTGGCAGAACAGCTCAGCTCACTTCTGGGTTCAACGCTCAGCAGCAGGCTTGAGCTTCTCACCCAGCTTACCTTCAGTCTGGTCAACTGTAAGGCACTGCTTGAGGAGAAACAGATTTCTGCGAAGTAAAATAAGCTGCCATATGTATCCTGCCAAACCCCAGCTCAGTCAAGGTTGATTCTTATTACCAGAACTTTTTGGGGAGGGAGGATGAAGTCACCCTTCCCCTATCCTTTCCTGGGTCCCCTAATCTTTTCCATCAGAGCCCTGAGGTCAGTGGAGTAATGGATGTTTTCCAATTCTAACTGCTAGAATTTAAACAAAATCTGTCCACCCAATGTCAAACGTCATCACCAGCTTTGCAAACTACATAGAACAGCAACTAAAGAACCCAGTCTGACGGTTAACCTCTGCCTCCCAACTCCCACCGGCCTCTTCCTTTGGGCTATCACACCTGTTTGGGAAGAAGAAAGTCAAGAAAGCAAGCAATGAAAGAAAAGCACCTTGTGTTCAGGTCGCAAACGCCACCATGTCGGTGAAGATGGGCTAAGATTTCATTAAGCAGAAAGCGTCTCTCTTTTCAAACCAGCAAGTCACACAGGTGAGCAATCAAGCAGCTGAAAGGGAAGAAGGGAAAGGCCTCTTAAGGACCATTTAAAAATGCAAAGCATGTTATCGGTGACACCGCCCCGGGCACTTCATTAACCGTGTGCCCCCATCAAGCCGGGCTCTCCTGACCACCAGACTCCAGAAAGGCGCAGGTGGCCAGCCTGTGGGGGTGGGTGTCCCAGGAGTGCGGGGATCGTGGGGACTCATTGCCTCAGACCGGGTGAGAGCCAGGGGCAGAGCAGTCCCCCAGATCTGTGCTGTCCACCACCGGGGCCACCAGCTACATGAGAAGACTCTCATTTCAATTAACTAAAATGGAATAAAATGTAAAATTCAGTTCCTCATTTGCACTGGCCGCACCTCACGTGCTCAAAAGTCACATGGGGCCAGCATCTGCTGCATCGGATGGCACATGTTTCCCTCAACACAGAAAATCTACTGGACGGCATCCCTTCGGGTCACAAGACTCCCCAAGTTCTTTCCATTCCAGCCAGGTTTCAGTCTCACTTTTACTGTAGATGTGCCTCTATGGAGCGCTGTAAAACTGGGTCAGTGGGACAGACCAGCTTTTCTTCTTCATGAAACAGCAGAGAATAGAAAAAATCATGTCAATATCATGTGCCAGTGACATAAGGGGAAGCGTCATGGGATAAAGCTTTTTCAATTTGATTCCCCTTTATTGAGACACATACATGCACGTTCTCTATATCGATGTATTTATAGTTATATATCTAAGGGGATGACAGAGGACGAGGTAGTTGGATGGCATCACTGACTCGATGGACATGAGTTTGAGCAAGCTCTGGGAGATGGTGATGGACAGGGAAACCTGGCTGCTGCAGTCCATGGGGTCACAAAGAGTCAGACACAACTGAGCAACTGAACAAGACAGTTATGTATCTACTTGGCCATGATGTACAACATATTTCTTCCTGTGGTCAGGGTCAGAAAAACTTAGACCCTCTGCACCACAGCGTGCTCCTGGCCTGTAGATACTGTGTGTGTGTCTACCTTTGCCCGCGCTCACCTTCCCCTTTTCCAGGATGACTCAAATCACGAGGGAGTGAGGCCGAGCGTCTGCTCCACAGCATCACATGTGGGTTTTCCTGCACACCTGGTTTCCCCTGTGTGCTCTTCCCTGTTAACTCATTACCCTTGTGCACAGAGCCAGGCAACTGAAAGGACTGAGACACTTGTCTGGGCTCCAGGACCCACACACGGGCAGAGGCAGAGGGGAGGCTGGGCAGACAGACCCACAGCCAAGCCGACACTGATTCTGTGGCTTGTGAAGTCTGGCTCTGCTACATCTATGGCTGAACAGAGCCGAACAGAGTAAAGATGAAGAAATGCCCAGAAATCACCCTTGCTGCCTTGGACCACACACTCCTGCTCCAGCTGTTAGTTCTATTGTCCCCAGAAGCCAAAAGAAACTGGAATACCCTTTCCTTCATTGGACTTCCCTGGTGGCTCAGATGTTAAAGACTCTGCCCACAATGTAGAAGACCTGGGTTCAATCCCTGGGTTGGGAAGATCCCTTGGAGAATGGAAATGGCAACCCACTCCAGTATTCTGGCCTGGAGAATTCCATGGACAGAGGAGCCTGGACGGCTACAGTCCATGGGGTCACCAAGAGTCAGACACACCTGGGTGACTTTCACTTTCCGTTACTGGGGTGGTGAACTTTATGCATCAACTTGGCTAGGAAATGACACCCAGTTATTTGAACAAACATTATTGTAAATGTTTCTGAGAAGGTATTTTTCAGATGAGATTAACATTTAAATGAGCAGACTCTGAGGAAAGCACAATATTCTCCATAATGTGGGTGGGCCTTGGCTAATCAGTTGAAGACCTTTACTAGAAAAAGATTGACCTCTCCTTAAAAGGGGGGAATTCTGCCAGCAGATGGCCTTCAGACTTGAACTGCAACCCTGGCTCTTCTCTGTGTCTCTAGCCTGCTCTCCTACCCTGCAGGTTTCAGACTTGCAAGTGTCCACAACTGCATAAGATAATTTCTTAAAATCAATCTCTCTCATTCATATATATGTGTGAATATACACACATACATAAAAACACACACACATACAGTTGACCCTTGATCATTACAGGTTTGAACTGTGCGAGTCCACTGACATGCAGTTTGTCTTTTTCCAATAGTCAATACTACAGTACCACACAATCCACTGTTGGATGAACCCATGCAGATAAAATGGCAGATGTGGAGGAACTGTGGATACGGAGGGCCAACTATAAGTTATATGCAGATTTTTTTGACCCTGTGGAGAGGTGGTACCCTGAAACCCCATGATGTTCAAGCGGCAACTGCACATACACACACACATCCTATTGTTTGCTTCTCTAGAGAAACAAGCTTCTCAGACTGACCTACACTCATATTCTAGCCCAAGCAAGCCTCCTCATGGTTCAAGGCATTCTCTTCTCTCAAACGCCACCTCCTCTGTGCAGCAACCCCTGATTTCTTCTGCCAAAATGATCGCTGCTTCTTTGCTCATTTCTGTAGTCTATTCCTTGGACCGCATTTTTGCAAACATAATTCTTGTGGCTTGTACCACGATTAAGATGTGGGTTCTAAATCTTGTTATTCAAAGTTTGGTCCATGAACTGACAGCATCAGCATCCTCTGGAAACTTGTTAGAAATGCAGAATCCCAGGCTTCCCTGGTGGCCCACTGGATAAGGATACGCCTGCTAATGCAGGGGACATGAGTTCGATTTCTGATCCATAAGATTCCACATGCCAAGGGGCAACTAAGCACATGGCTGAGCCAGTGCTCTTGCTTTTGGACTGTGGTGCTGGAGAAGACGCTTGAGAGTCCCCTGGACTTCAAGGAGATCCAACCAGTCCATCCTAAATCAGCCCTGAATGTTCATTGGAAGGACTAATGTTGAAGCTGAAGCTCCAATATCTTGGCCACCTGATGCAAAGAACTGACTCATTTCAGATACCCTGATGGTGGGAAAGATTGAAGGCAGGAGGAGAAGGGGACAACAGAGGATGAGATGGCTGGATGGCATCACCGACTCGATGGACATGAGTTTGAGTAAACTCCAGGAGTTGGCCTGGTGTGCTACAGTCCATGGGGCCGCAAAGAGTCGGACACAAATGAGCGATTGAACTGAGCCAGTGCTCGAGAGCCTACGAGTCACAAATCCTGAAGCCTATGAGCCTAGAGCCTGTGCTCTGCAACAAGAGAAGCCACCGCAATGGGAAGCCTGCAATGAAAAGTAGCCCCCACTCACAGCAACTAGAGAAAGCCCAAGCACAGCAATGAGGATCCAGCACAGCCAAAAATAAATATAAACAAATTTGAAAAGTTAAAAAAAAGAAATGCATAATCCCCATCCCAGACCTAGGGAAGTGGAATCTGAAAGTGTGAAAAGATACTCAGGTGGTTCATATCACATTAAAGTTTGAGAAGCACTGTTTTTGAACAAAGCTCCTGAACTCCAAGGAGCTTGTGAAAATATCAACACTCAGTTGCCACCCTCAGAGATTCTGATGTCACTGGTCTGGGATGCAGGCTGGGTATCAGGATGCTGAAAATCTTCCCAGGGGGGTCTTACTGTGTAGCTAAGCTTGAGAACCATTGTAAATGAACCCCTCATTTTATAAGAGAAATTGAGACCAGTGAAGAGAAGGTCAAGCTACAAAGAGAGTTAATATCGGACCCCACCAAAGTTTCCCGTCTCCCTAAAAATGTTAAGGAGAGAGGAAAAACATCCATAGGCACTCTCAGCTAATTTCAAACGAAACCTAGGTCATCCAACACAAGCCAACGCACAATGCTGTCATGACACCAAGCGTCTCCTCTATAAAGCAAACCAGTAGGAACAGGTTCTATGAACACAAAGATCCACTCAGTCTAGGCTGGATCTTAGGAAACCGTCCCATTTTTAATGACTGTCAAACACTGAAACCACTATAAACCAGTATAAAATTAATGCTGGGAAAGACAGGAGCCACCCTGGGCTGCTGCTGCTGCTAAGTCACTTCAGTCGTGTCCGACTCTGTGTGACCCCATAGACGGAAGCCCACCAGGCTCCCCCATCCCTGGGATTCTCCAGGCAAGAACACTGGAGTGGATTGCCATTTCCTTCTCCAATGTGTGAAAGTGAAAAGTGAAAGTGAAGTCGCTCAGTCGTGTCTGGGCTAGGGTGACCCAAAAACGTCCTACGTAGACACAGATCCCGCCTCTATTGGTGCCTTGATCATCTCCTGGCCCCTGGTTCTTTGCTTATGTAATTCCTGTGGAAGGCACAAGCCGATATTATTGTGCTGCTTAGTGTTACCATGGCACGGATTTTTCATCTGAAGATAGGAGATAACAGGGAGAAAAGATGGGATGAGTCAACAGAGTTCCTTTCCTTTCAAGCCCTCCCTGCGTTTAACTTTACGCCGACAGGTGAAGCCCACAAATTCCCCTGCCAGGGTGATGATCAGTTACACCAGGTTTTCCACCCAGTCACTCCCATCATTAATGCTCTGTGTTTTAGGAAGGGTGACTAATGTGCAGCGGGCACCCGACCTGGACAGACCCTCGTGTGAAAAGTGACTGCATCCCGACAACTGCTCCCGTGTGACAGGGTGAGGCTCTCTGTCACCGCCTCCTATAAGCTGTCCCCCGAACAAGTTCTGACCTGGAGTGAATATGTCTTTGGAGAAGAGACAGGAATCTGCTTGATGTAGTGAATATGTCTTTGATCTGTTGCTGACAATGCAGGAATTCTTCTTGCACAAAACTACATCTTTCCTTAGTGCCGTGGAGGACGATCTGCTTAACGAGGCACCTGCAGACAAAGCTAACCCCAAATACCCACTGTGTTGATAAATTTGTGCTCAGAAATCATACCAAACCCCACTGCATTACTAGCCTGACAGCTGGTAGTGGCAGCCACCCCTACAGATGAGCTCTCAGCAGTGGTATTAAAGGGAAAAAACACACACACACACACCATCAACAGCACAACGCATGTGGGAAGGCAGGCAGGCAGACACGCACGCATGCACACACACAAACCTAGGCAAATAGCCTTGCCACCAAGCCACGCCAGTCAGGCCACTTTGCCCCCCAGAACACATTTCCTCCTTTGCAGATAAAGGGGAGACTTTATCTTCCTGGTATAAAAGAGAGCTGTGTTTGTCTAACAGATTACAAAACAACAACAGGTCAGGGTAACCAACCACATGACCGCAGCAGGACTAAAACAGCACTTAAAAGTATCTACCAGACCCAGATCACTTCCACCAGGAAGTCACCGGGCTTCCCTGGTGGCTCAGATGGTAAAGAATCTGCCTGCAATGCAGGAGACCCGGGTTTGAACCCTGAGTCAGGAAGATCCCCTGGAGAAGGGAATGGCAACCCACCCTAGTATACTGGCCTGGGAAATACCATGGGCAGAGGAGCCTGGAGGGCTGCAGTCCATGGGGGTCACAGAGAGTTGGACATGACTGAGCGACTAACACAGATGCAGATCACTTTGTCCGGTCGGTTGCTGCTGCTGCTGCTGCTAAGTCACTTCAGTCGTGTCCGACTCTGTGCGACCCCATAGGCGGAAGCCCACCAGGCTCCCCCATCCCTGAGATTCTCCAGGCAAGAACACTGGAGTGGGTTGCCATTTCCTTCTCCAATGTGTGAAAGTGAAAACTGAAAGTGAAGTCGCTCAGTCATGTCCAAACCCTTAGTGACCCCACGAACTGCAGCCTATCAGGCTCCTCCATCCATGGGATTTTCCAGGCAAGAGTACTGGAGTGGCTTGCCATTGCCTTCTCCGTGTCCGGTCAGTGCCAAGCTTTTAAAGTGAGTTGTCAGAATGCAAGTGTTGCAGGTGGGAAATTTATAAGCTGACTCCGGCATCTGCACTTTACCGTGAAGGTAATGAAAGGTATAGAGAGGTGTCCTCACTTGCCCAAGGTCACAGCGAATTAGTTGTGCTGTTGGGATAAGAATCAGCTGTCCAGGCCCCCAGGCCCACACCCTCTGGTTGCTCACACCTTCAGCCACAGCCCAGGAAGGGATTCCCACAGACCGGGCCGAAGCTCTCAGAACAAAGGTTTCACCAGCTCAGGTTTGCCTAAAGGCATGACTTCTGCAAAGAAAAGGGGAAGTGAAAACTGGAAACATTTCCACCGCACCACTTCTGTTTCTCTGGAAGGCTGAAGCCAACAGGAGCTTCACTTCCCACTCCGGTGCCAGGTCAGCAGGAAGAGGAAAATGACAGAGCTGCCCCAGCTCTTTCCCACAGTGTTTGGGCTTTGGCTGCACAAGGTTAGAATTACAAAGAAATCACCCTACAACCAAGAGCCTGGGGCTTCTCCCTGGATTCAGAGTCACTTCCCATTACCTTCCTGAACAGCAGCAGAGCTCCTAGGCCCTCAAGCATCCACTTCCACTTCCTGGAAGACCATCTCTCCCCTCTGGGCAATGCTGGACTAGTTTTTACACATCACAAAGTCTGCACGTGCCTGGGGACAACTGTCCCAGATTTTAAGGATCACAGAATATAAGAACTGCAGACTCAATTCAGCCAAACATCTTCCCCATGTTATGGTCTCTTTCCTCTGGGGGGAGGGGGAAAAAATCAATGTATTTTTTTCTATTAAGACCATTGAAAAACTGAAAATTTAAAGAAGAAATAAAAATCCACAATCCCATGGGCCCATAATAACCATCCTTAGGATTCTGGCTGATTATCTACCAGGCTTTAATTTTCTGGGCCAGTGTGTATTTTAAGCAAGATTACCAACCAAGGTCCGTCTAGTCAAGGCTATGGTTTTTCCCTTGGTCATGTATGGATGTGAGTTGGACTGTGAAGAAAGCTGATCGCCAAAGAATTGATGCTTTTGAACTGTGGTGCTGGAGAAGACTCTTGAGAGTCCCTTGGACTGCAAGGAGATCCAACCAGTCCATTCTCAAGGAGATCAGTCCTGGGTGTTCATTGGAAGGACTGATGCTAAAGCTGAAACTGCAATACTTTGGCCACCTCATGCGACAAGTTGACTCACTGGGAAAGACTCTGATGCTGGGAAGGATTGGGGGCAGGGGAGACGGGGACAACAGAGAATGAGATGGCTGGATGGCATCACCGACTCGATGGAGGTGGGTTTGAGTGAAGTCCGGGAGTTGGTGATGGACAGGGAGGCCTGGTGTGCTGTGATTCATGGGGTCGCAAAGAGTCAGACACGACTGAGCGACTCGACTGACTGACTGACCATCATCATATACAATTACTTTCATATCCTTTTTCTTTACCTATAGTTGTAACAAAAAAATTCCCCATGTGGCTATAGTCTTCCCATACATAATTCCAAAGGCTATTTAGTATTCAATCAACTATATTTACCTAACTGCTCCCCTACTGTGGGACATTTACGTTTGTTCCTAGTGTTTCGTAACACAAATAAGGCTTCACTGAACCCTACTGGGTTGCAGGTTTTTTCAGAGTTATTATTTGAAGCTATTTCCTTAGGAGAGCTTACCAGAAGTCAATCTCCCTTTTTTTTTTTTCATTGTTGGAGAAACACAGGCCTGGAGTGATTAAATGTCTGATAAGGTAAAACGAACGGCCTCTAGGGACTCCGGTTCTATCCTGACTCAGCTGTCAACGATCAGCCGCCAGAATAGCAACCAGCCGCCCAACTCCTCTGAGACTCGGTCTCCCTTGGGCGTTAGGGGACCGGTCCCTCCAAGCCTATCACTGTCTCTGCCCACCACTCCACGCGGCCTCCCAGGGGACACCGGATCACCCTCCTGTCTCCCTGCTTTCCCCTCAGCTGCTCGGGAGAATGACCTGGTCTACGCACATCATGAGATCAGAATTGTTTAAACAGGCAGGGACCTTGCAGTCCAAGCCTAGGCCTTGCAAACCATGGCAGCTGCAGTGGCTGTTTCTCCCTCCGGCCCCGTCCTTGGCGCTGAATCCAGGTCGGCATGGACTCTGACAGCCCTCGCTTCATACCTGAGCATGCTGACCAGAGGGCACCGTGTCGACGGTAAACACACACAGGCCTGCACTTGGGGGCTTCCCAGAATTCCGCCGTGCGGGGAATGGAGCTGGCCCGAGTCCCCTGTCAGACTTCTCGAGGACAGCAGAGGCCACTGAGCCTGCGACCCCTAGTCACACCCCCAGGGGATCCATGCAGATGCAAACATGGCCTTCGGCCCAGAGCACGCAGAACCGACGGAGGACCACCTCACTCCTGTTCGCATCTTGTCTACACCGGAGTTTGCATTTATTTCTGTCCTCTCTAAACAATGAAAAATAACCAGGAGAGAAGGGAAGACAATAAGACCACCTTTTCTCAGTCTCTCAACATCCTGCTTAACACCTGCAGTTCCCCAGCTATTGTCCCCCCAGTGATGGAATCAGATGACGTGCGCTCCAATTTAGTCACCGTTTCCCCCTTTTCATCCTTCGTCTGTGAAAGCCCTATGGCCCCTGCGCATACGGCATGTGGATTTTGCAGCATATTGTGTTGATAGATATGCCAGCTTTGGAGTCAGGCACTCCCACGCTGAATTGAGATTCCACTTCTCTGCTGGGTGAAACCTGACAAAATAGCCTGTTTCACGGACTCGAAGACACTGCCGCAAAGACCAATGGTGATTTTACTTATTACCAAGAAAGAAAAGCTGCTGCCAATTAAACTATGACCTGACATCAATTATAAGTCAGTTCCCTAATTTAGATGATAAGTGTGGGAAAAAAAAATGCGTCCTAGGTAAGTCAACGAGGCATGACACTCAAGCTCTCCCCAGTGCAACTTCTCACTTGTAAGACGGAGGCATTACATGCCCGACCAGGAAGCCTGGTTGTAAGGTGGGAATGGAGCGACACTTGTGCTAGACCCTGGACCTGGTCCAGAGTACTTGCGAACACGTTAGCCCCTCATATGTAACTTTGTTCTGTATTTTCCAAGTCTCCTGCAAATCTGTTATCATACTTTCATAGTTAAAAAAAAAAATACAAAACATTTTAAATTTCAAGAAAAGAAAATGTCAGTTCCTCTTCTCGTTCCAAAAGGGGTGGGTAGGTTCTAGATAGGTCAGATGTTCTTTTCAGAACAGTGAGCGAATCTTACACATCTTTGACCTCTTCTCAACGCCCTCCATAACCTAGAATGAGGCCGTACACATTCTAGGCATCCAATAGACGGACAGTGAATACAGCGTAAACTAGTTTCAAAGCTGATGTATGCCCATGTGCGGCACCCCTATGGGAGGGTATGGCCGCTGCAAGTCCCCTGGCTCCCCCAGGACCTGTCAGTGTCGAGCGCATCTCTCGGTATCATCCTGGGTCACGGGGGCTGGAAAGGAGAAGAGCAGATGGCAGGTACACATCCCCCATGGAACTCGCACACGGGCAGGCTGTGGACGGCAGCCCACTGCACCGGGGTCAGCACTGTGGCTCCATCACAGGTCCGCAGACAAGCGCGGCACTTGTGGTACCTCGGCCTCCAGAGGAAAGCTGGGCTGCCTCTGCAGCCCGGATGCGAACGGCTGTGCATATGAAGTCAGACAGGCCATGTCCCCAGGGGCTCTCAACCTGTCCCCAGGCCTCTCTGAGAGTGCACTGTGCCGTGTAAACAAACGTCCCACGTGGGTGATGCTGGAAGGAGAACAGTTCAGACAAACAGGACTGTGTGGCACGGGGGAATTTTCCCAAAAAATGTTTAGAGCTCCTGTTTTCTCCTCTAGTGCCTCTGGGAAAGGGCAGGGAAAGAATCTCATTTCCTACCACCCACTTTTGATTACTCATAGTCAGGTAGGAGAAGACAGGCACTGCCAATGACAAATTTAAACGACAAGTCATCTGAAATCCTGATGCCGCCCTTGACTTGAGTCAAGAGCCATCACAAAGCCACCCACTGCTGCCTCCAAACTCCAATTAGTGGGAATTTCACAGTCCCAGTTCCCTAAGGAACGCTCACACAGATGGGTATTGCTTTCACAAAGTTAATGGGACTTGAAAGGGGAAAAAAGCAATAAAAATTACAGCAATAGCAATTACCTATTCGTGGAGGCCTATCCGCTTGAGCGCTTCTGTAGCCTTCGTCCTTGGATGGAGGTAGCACAGAGGGAGCAGGGAGGAGAGTCAGAAACCACATCCCCACCAGAGCTGCAGAGCAGAGGCTGTAGAGGGGAAAGGCAGGATGCTCCCCCACCCAGTCCCAGGCCGGCTCGCAGCAGGGTTCTCTCAAGATCAAGGGACATCAATCTTGCCCCTCCCCCAACCCCCAGATGCAGACTCCGGAGTCCCTTTGCTTCTCTGTGCTTTGGGCTCTCCATTGGCCAAAGGCGTGAAAAACCTCAGAGGGTTGCTGAGAGGCTTAAGGAAGCATCTCCTGTGAGGGGAACCTGCATTCCCGCCCTGGTGTCACTCAGGCTCCTCTGGGGCCACCTGCCACCCAAAGTCCCCACAAGGACCCCCAGAGTGGGGAGTTATGTCGCTTACCTCTGGTTGCCCATTTCTGACCTCCAAGGAGGATTTTAGGAGACTTACCCCAGTACTTCTTATTAATAACAGGGTCCTTACTAACAAATACAGGAGGTGGCACCTACACATCATTAAACATTCACTAATCATTAGTACCTCATTCCTGGGAGAAAAGGAAACACACCTAAAAGTTTGGATTTCTCAAAAAACCCTGTTCAGATCAAGAATAAATGACTGCTTTGCTCACAGCCAAATTTCCCAGTCCAACAGAAGTTTCTACAATGATGGAAATGTTCAACACTGCACTGTCCAATATGGTAGCCTCCAGCCAGCCACTTGTGGCCTTTGAGCATTTGAAACATGGCTACAGCAATTGAGGACCCGGATTCTTTATTTAGTTTTAATTTATGCAAAGTTAAAGAGCCATGTATGATTAGTGACTACAGTAATGCAAATATCTAGAGAGTGCCTGGTATACAGTGTCAGTCGCTCAATCATGTCTGACTCTCTGCAACTCCACAGACTTAGCCCACCAAGCGCTGGGATTCTCCAAGCAAGAGTACTGGAGCAGGTAGCCATTCCCTTCCCCAGAGGATCCTCCCAACCCAGGGATCAAACCTGGGCCTTCTGCATTGCAGGCTGATTCTTTACCGTCTAAAGCCACCAGGGAAGCCCCACCTGATATACAGCTGGTGCTCAATAAAGACTGGCTCAAGGGAAGAATGAATGGACGCTAACTCACCATCCTAAGTCCTGATTAGGCAGGATTCCCATGCTTTTTGAGCACCCACTTTAAACAAATCCCTGTTTAAGCCTACGAACTTCTGAGTTAGGTATGTTTATCATCTCTGTTTTACAGAAAGAGAAACGGAAGCTCAGAAAAGCGCAGGAGCCCCAGCCACACAAAATGTAGTAAAGCCAAGACTCAACCCCACACAGGAGGACAGGCAGCCTCTTAAAAAAACTAGTCAACTTTTCCACTGATGACAAAAGCATTCCGATAGCTCACTTTAATTTCTACAGGATGACACCAGAGTCAATGATTTTTTTGAACTTGGAAAAAAGGAAAGAATTTTTCCTTTTGAGACAGAGCAATGAATACACAGTGTTTCACATTGGGGGATCTTTTAAGAGCCTAGCCAGACAGTGCACCCACCGAGCAAGGACCTCCTGGGTCCCCAGTCAAGAATTAACGGTGCATCCCACCACTGGGGCTGCTCCGTAAAATCAACTCCCACAACAGCCGACTCCTCTGCAGTTGCCTCCTGGTCATTATGCAGGTCATCACAGGAGGTTCTCGCCTCCTAAGGCCGATAGGCACGTCCACCTCTCATGCACTGAACTGTCCTCCAAGGAGATCACGCATCCCTTCACACCCAGTGACTGACAGCCCCAGGCCTGCCTCGCCCCTTGGGCCATAAAGAAAGCAAGCAAAGTCGGTCAGTCGTGTCCGACTCTTGCAGCCCCATGGACTGTAGCCCACCAGGCTCCTCCATCCATGGGATTTTCCAGGCAAGAGTACTGGAGTGGGTTGCCATTTCCTTCCCCAGGGGAATCTTCCCGACCTAGGAATTGATCCCGGGTCTCCTGAATCGTAGGCAGACGCTTTACCATCTGAGCCACCGGGGAAGCTCTTAACCATAAGGGTGGAAAGAACACTGACATCTATACACTACCTACCACGTGTGTAACACACAGCTAATGCAAAGCAGCTGCACAGCGCAGGGAGCTCAGCCTGGTGCTCTGTGATGACTGACATGGGTGGGGTGGGAGGGTCAAGAGGGAAGGGATAGATGGGTACACACAGCTGAGTCACATGGCTGTACAGCAGAAAACAAACACAACATTGTAACAGCAATTATATACCATTAAAAAAATAAAAACCAAAGCAAGTTAGAGCTAAAAAAAAGTGAAGAAGAAAGTCATCACCATCCGACTCAAGCACAAAACCAGAAGATGATCTCGGCCAGCTCTGTCTTCTCTGATGACCCTCCCCTCCCTCAAGGCAAGGCCCCACCCCACTCCATCACATAGAGAGTCCCATCACACTGGGAGCACCTGTCCTCACAAGGTTTCCTGTTGCTTCACACCCCTTAAGGGTAAGGGCTCCCTTAAGGGTAAGGGCTCCCTTAAGGGGTCTTCACACCCCTTAAGACCCCTTGGGTCTCTGTCAATGGGGTTTTTCCCAACGCCCCCACTAAGCTGCTTCCTCTGCCTCCCCCTGAGCTGTATCAGCCGTGACTGTCACCATTTGGGATCCAAGGGCAAGAAGCAAGTGGCACTTACTGCTGATGGTGGGAGGGGAAGACTTGCTCACTATATATACATATATTTAATTCTAGGTAAGAAAATTTTTTAAATTCTGGACATTTTTTAAACCACTGTTTCTCCGAGGCAGTCGATTCATAGGAAACAATTTTTCCCAGAGTGCTGCTACAGAGCCAAGCAGTTTCTTGAAGAGGATTTTACATCATAGAGCCTTCTACAACTTCCTTTCAGTTGACGGTAATGAATCTGCCTGCAATGCAGGAGGCCTGGTTCGATCCCTGGGTCGGGAAGATCCCCTGGAGGAGGGCACGGCAACCCACTCTAGTATCCTTGCCTGGGAAATCCCGTGGACAGAGAAGACTGGCGGGCTACAGTCCTTGGGGTCACAAAGAGTCAGACACGACTGAGCAACTAACAACTTCTTCTTGGTCCAGAATAAGCCCCACCTCCTCCAAAGGTTCTTCTAAACCATCCCACCCTTGGGAATAATCCGCAGTTCTCAGCTCTCAGGCAGCATCCATTATCTGCAAGGCCACCTCCTCAGGGACCCAGGCTGCCCAAGGGGAAGGGCACTGGGGACCAGTGTGGTCTATTCTCACCACCCCGTGCATTTGATCTCTAACCTCAAACTCAAGCTCCTCCCTCAGCCAAACAAAAGCTCATCAGTGAACTGGGGCCAGCGCTTCTAGAAAACAGCAGGACTTCATCCCCGATGAGAGGAAGCCCCTCCCAAGTCTCACTCCGTTGCATCTCCCATTCCACCCACACCGCACTTTCTATGAAGAGAATCCTCTTCAAACACTTCCTCTGCTTTTCTCCTTTCTTCTAGCACCCTTTACAAACTGACACTGGCAAGCTACCCAGGTGGCCAGCCTTTAATCCAGTGCTGATATTTTGGGGTTACTCAAGGGCCTGAAGCAAACACTTCCTGCTGCTGCAGGGTAACGATTCAGTACTTAATCACATACTTCGTTGCATTTCTGTGCCCTTGCGAAGGCTTATCTTCTCTCAAGAACAAAGATTGTATCTTACTATCTAGAGTATTGCTCACCACAGCTACAGGCATTCAAAGGCACTTATTAAATAGAAATGCGAGGGGGAAAAAAAAAGAGACTCGCTCTCCAGACAATGGGCAAAATAAATCATTGGAAGGTCCTGGGGCACCTCTCCAAAAAAAAATCTTCGAACTGGGAAAGGTCCTCAAAAGATGTTTAGAGTACCATCAGGGCCCCGGGCAACTCAGGAGCCCTCATCATCAGAATCCGCTCACATGATTGTCTTGCTGTTTTAAATAATGAACCATTTCAATGAATATTTGGCAAAGCTAATTTCACTTGGGTTGGAGAATTGGTTCAGCTGCATCTAGTTTCAAAATCAAAAAATAAAGAGTAGCATTTAAAGCCCCCCAAAACCGACCCCTAAGGTAACAACAAAATCGTAAAACCATTGCTTCCACCTCAATAATAAGATGACAAACAACCCACTTTAAAAATGGTCAAGAGATCTGAATAGACATTTCACCAAAGAAGATACACGACTGACTAATAAGCACATGAAAAGGTGCCGGACATTATTAGTCATTAGGAAAATGCAAATCAAAGTCATGAGATACCATTATGCACTAACTATAACAGCTACAAGTGGAAAGACTGACAATATCAAGTCTTGGTGATGATGTACGGAAATTAGAATTCTCCCACATAGCTGGAAGGAATATAAAATAGTGCAGCTGCTTTGGAAAATACTTTGGTAGTTTCTTACGTTAAACATACATACTATGCATGCATGCTTAGTCACTCAGTGGTGTCTGACTCTTCGAGACCCCATGGACTGCAGCTCTTCAGGTTCCTCTCTCCATGGGATTTCCCAGGCAAGAATACCAGAGGAGGCTGCCATTCCCTTCTCCAGGGCATATTCCCAATCCAGGAGTGGAACCCAGGTCTCCTGCACTGCAGGCAGATTCTTTACTGTCTGAGCCACCAGGTTACCCATCAATTTCACTCCTAGATATCTATCCAAAAGAAATGGAAACATGGGTCTGTATGCAAATGTTCATCACAGCATTATTTATAATAGCTAAAAACTAGAAACAATACAAATACCCATCAAATGGTGAATGGCTAAAACAAAATGTGTTCTACGCATATAATAAAATACCATTCGGCAATTAGAAAAAACAATGAACTCCTGATACATGCAACAGAATGATGAATATCAAAAACATGCAAGGTGAAAGAAGCCAGGCTTAAAAGACTACATTTATATGATTCCATTTATATGAAATTCCTAGGAAAGGCTAACAGTTATATGAAACTGTTAGCAGATCAGTGGTTGCCTGGTGCTAGGGGCGGGAACGGGGGATTGGCCAAAAACAGGCATGAGGAAATGTGGGGGGATGTTGGAAGTGTTTGAAGCTTTTGGTGGCGATAGTTTCACAAGCACGTACGTTTACTAAAAATCATAAAATCACTGACAACGGTGAATTTATGATTAAATATAAAGCATGTCTCAGTAAAACTTTTTTTTTTTTTTAAGTAATGCTAAAGCTGCAAACCAACTTAATTTGGGGCTTCAAAACTGGATAGTTTCAGTTTATGGATATTAAAGCTAACTAAGAGAGCATCTCAGCACCCTAAGGGCTACTCTAGTCAGAAACTGAAAATTTAAAAAACAATCTGTATCATTTAATGTAAAGTTACTTTTCCTCAATGTTTCATACTCATTAACAAATCTCAGGGAATGTCTAGAGGCTTCCCTGGTGGTCCAGCGGCTAAGATTCCACACTTGCAGTGCAGGGAGCCCTGGGTTTGATCTCTGGTTGGGGAACTGGATCCTGCACGACGTGAGTAAGACCTAGTGCAGCCAAATAAATAAATACTTTTTAAAAAAGAAGTCTAAACCCCAAGGCATCCCAGACTCACCCAAACCTGAGAGACCAGTTCCCCGACAGCCCTGCTGACAGGTTAGGGGCTGTCAGGGTGAGGGGTCCATGAGACTCGCAGCCGGGAGTGCAGGAAAGTCCTTTCACAGCCTTCCCTTTGGGGTGAGACTGACACACAAAGGAGCTACCCCGCTCCCACCCAACATCTCCCAGCTTCTGAGCAAGGCTCAGTGAGCACGTGTGTGCTGAGTCTCTTCAGTCTTGTCCAGCTCTTTGTGACTCTATGGACTGTAGCTCGCCAGGCTCCTCTGTCCCTGGGATTCTCCAGGCAAGAATACTGGAGTGGGTTGCCACGCCCTCTTCCAGGGGATCTTCCTGACCCAGGGATCAAACCTGCATCTTGCATGTCTCCTGTATTAGCAAACAGGTTCTTTACCACTAGCATCACCTGGGAAACCCCTGGGGGCCCACACCTATCAGCTGAGTCCCCCAGAGCGGCTTTTCCTAGTCTTTCTAGGCCCACACTCCTGGCCAGGTCTGCCAGGCTTCTCCTTGCCCAGCTCCCCTGGCCAGGTGGCCTTGGTCCAGCCAAAATCTGTACTTGTCAGGATTCTCCAGAGAAACAGGATCAAAAGAATATGGATAAATAGAGAGCAAGGTTTAATTTTAAGGAATTGGCTCATGCTGTGAAGAGGACTGGCAAGTTCTAAAATGTACAGGCCAGGCAGCAGGCTGGAAACTAGGGAAGAGCTGATGTTGCCATTTCCAGTAGGAAAGTGGTCTGAAAGCAGAAATGCTCCTTCCTCGGGGGCCTCAGTCTTTCCTGGCTCCTGACTCCCGAGGCATTAAGCTAATACTTGAACTCAAAGGGTCTCTGTCCTGGTGGTCCTCTCATCATGCAAAAAGTGCTCCGTGAAGACCTGCAAACCTACATAAAACTCCACGGAGATGGTCATGTTCATCTACTCTTCCATTACCTACTTAAAACCCACATGCATCCTAAATTTAGTAATAATGACAAGGTTGGCATCATTTGATCCCCATATATATTTTTCCCTCTACTGTTTTATCATGGTCATTGCAACAGCACCGAAATGCCAAATGTGTAATTTCACAAAGTAGATAAAGAACCTCCATCATCAAGAAACACCTGCAGCTGTAAAATCCTTAAGCAAGTCTGTGTTCTTATAATCAGCCCCTGCGTGGAGTGTGGACCGGCTCAGAATGACCATTCTCAATCCCTCCGCCTCTGCCCTTCAGTAGACTGGTCCCAGCAGCATTTTGTGACGTATCCCCCACATCGGGAGAGAACCTCCAAAAAGACTGGGTCAGGAGAAAGCATCAGGCAGAACACCTGGGAGCGGGGAGGACTGCCCTTTTCGGGCGGCAAGACAAGTAATTTTTCTGTTTGGGAGCTGCATGTGGACAGTGATCCGCCCACCACCCGGGCGCAGGAGGCAGAGGAGGCTGCTTGAGAGTGATGCTTGATAAAGGCAACGTACGGAGAAGAGCAGAACGCAAAATGGTAAAATTTCAGGAGTTCGTGGGTTCCAGGTACCTACGGAGACCCAGCAACATCCCTGCCCCGAGCTCCACGAGGTACCCTGCATCCTTCCCACAAGTGACGCTAAATCTTCCCGGGAGGACAGTGAGCACCTGGAAACACACCATCAGCACTTTCGAGACAGCGCATCTGTGAAGCCAGGACTGGATTTTCAGCACGGAGGCTATCGGAAGCCTAGTTTACGCCCATTCCCTTTTTAAAATAAGGAAACTTCAAACTCTACATTCTGAATCTAGCAGGAAGGAGTCATCTCATCAGAAAATGAGGGGGAAAGTATCTCCAGAAATACCACTTGGGACTGTCTAAATTACTGACCACACTGGGGAGAAGCAGAACCAACATTTACTGAGTTGATGCAGACCAAGGTGGGGGTGGTGGGGGGGAGGCAGTGAGCATGGACTAGGCCTTTATCTTGCCTCCCTCATTTAAACTGTCACACCAACTCTATATGACAGCATCTTTAACTCCATTTTATTGATGAAAAAACTGAGGTTCATAAAGGATGTTACCTCTGCCAAAGCCACACAGTTGTAACCTGCCAACCTTTCCCAACATTGGTTACTTTTAAGTATCACCACATCTTAAATCATAAGGCTCTTTGATGGATCAGGATGTCCTTGAATCAAAATAGAGAACTAATTGCCTGTTTCTTTCTCAGTGAAACCTTTAAAACAAGCTATTTACTTTCACTTTTTGCTTTTTTTGGTTCTTCCCCAGTTTCAGGTATCAAAATGTTCAACTTCTTCATTTGGCTTCTCCCTGCTCCAAAATAAGCTTCTGCAGAATTGTACGTTTGCAAAGCCAGATACCATCAACAATCATTCACCTGAGCCTAATTTCAGTTAGATGAAATGAGGCTGGTGATGCTTGACTTTTCCTAACAGTAAATAGAGTCATTTCTTTCATTTACATAAAGCCCCAGAGCTTTCTCAACTCTACACCAAATCAATAGACCGAAATAATTTCTCTCTGTGCTCAGGGGCAGACACTCAGAGAAAAATGCAATTGCCTTTACTACAGTCTTCAGACAGGAATAGATGGAGAACAGACCTTGAAGGAAAAACAGGAAATGCAGGGTTTGCTGGAGTTTCAGAACGGTTACTATCAACTCCAAGTACACCGTGTGGTTATCTGCAGCCATATCTCTGTTCGTGTGTCAGCGGTGACCGAGGGGGCCCTGTTTCCTCCCTGCTCTCTCAGGCCTGTCCCCGCAGCCCTCCTCAACCTTGAGCAATTTGCTGACACTGTGAAGTAGGGCAGAAACGGACACAGCACTCCCAGTCGCAGCTAATGATGCCAAACAAGTTGGGGCAAGGTCAAGGCTCAGTGAAACCCTACAGCCTTATTTAAAGCACCGTCCACCCCAGGGGGAGACCTCCCCAAGGGAGCCTGCACTGCTTTCTCTAAAACCGGGGCAGGGACCATGAGAACAGACGTTGTCTTGCGACAAGTAAAGGCAACAGGTATTTTAACAGTTCCCCTGCCCGCTTAACAACTCATGGTGGGGGACGCCTTGTTTTCCCAAAGGCAGAGAACCATCACACCTCTGTGTCCAGCTGCTACAGCATCCGTGCCACCTGGAAGTTGGATGGAAATTTTGCATCTTGGGTCCCACCCTGGAATCTGCATTTTGACAAGATCCCCGACCGCAATTAATGTTTGCAAGGTACCAGGCTACTACACACCGGACAAAAATGTTCTGTATTTACTGACACAACCTGTTGATAAGCAGAGCATTCATTCATTCGATGAAAGACATTCATTTGGCAGTCAAGAAATATTTATTGCGTGCCTATGACGTGACTCAGTGCCTGGCACCGTCTAGGGTAGATAAGGCAACCTGGTAAATCAAGCAGACAAAGGTCCTACCACCTCGAAGCACTTACATTCTACCTGCGGAGACAAAGAGCAAAAAGAAGAACAAGCAGACACAGAAGAGAGTATCACCACCTTTGATAAAGAATCCATGTATTTATCCTTTGAGCACACTGGCCTGCGAGCAAAATGCCACATACACTAGACTATTCATCACAAATGTGTATAAGCAAAAGGTAGGAAACAACCTAAATGTTGAGTCATAGGGAACTGCTTAAACGAATTCTGGTTTATCCATACAGTGAAATACCATGCAGCCAAAAACAGGAAGAACAGGACTTTCACCTTCCGAGTGTTTCATATACACCTGTACAAACGTGTGCATGCTCAGCTGCTCAGTCATATCCTACTCTCTGCGACTCCATAGACTGTAGCCCACTAGGCTCCTCTGTCCATGGAATTTTCCAGGCAAGAATATTGGAATGGGGTGCCATTTCCTACTCCAGGGGATTTTCCCCACCCAGGGATTGAACTGGTGTGTCCTACATTGGCAGGTGGACTCTTTACCACTAAGCCACCTGGGAAGTCTAGTATAGACTTTCAAAATCTTCACAAGGGACATAAAAACTTATAACCATGATTACCACCAGTTGAATGACAGGGACTAGGGGACACTTCCTCCTCATTATGTACTATTTTGAATGTGTTAGAGCTTTTGAAATTTGTACCATCTGAATATATAACCTACTTAAAATAACTGAATTAAATCTACTTTTTACACAGATGCTTTAATGTGAGTGCAAGAAAAGATGGAGGTACACGGTGCTGAGACTCGGGGAATGGGGGTTGGGTCAAGATTGAGGAAGGGGTGGGATTTCAGGAGGAGGTGCCACTGGGGCTAGTCTTGGAAGGGTGAAACAGGCATCCATCACACACACACCAGGCAGAAGAGAGTTCCTGACAGAGGCGTGGACACAGGAACGAAAGAGGGTCTTTGCAGGAAACACCCGCAGTTTGGTTTAGCTGCAGGGCATGGGGTTCCAGAACCACCAGCAGCACGTGAAGCTGGACAGAGGCAAGGTCTTGCCTGCTGTGCCAAGAAGTTGGGGCTTTTCCCAGAAGTGATGAAAGCGGGGAGCAGTAACATGAGCAGGTTTGCAACTCTTCGAGGTAAGTCCAGTAGCAGCGTGGAAGGTGGACAGAGGCAGGGGTAGAGGTAGGCAGCCTGGAGCCTAATTCAGATGTGATAAGGGCCTAGTTCCTTCTGTGGGGGAAGCAGTGACGTAGATGAGGGAACAGACGTGAGAACAGTGGGGAGCAGGCATCAACCAGATTTAGGAACTGATTCCATCAGAGGGGTAGACACAAATAAAGGATAACGCCAGCCATCTCACCTGGGCTGCCACTCTCTAGGAAGGAAGTGAGGCAAAGGAGCAAATTTAGGGGATGGGAGAGGAAGGAATGACTTTTTTGGGGGAGGTGGGTGAAACACAGTGGTAAGTTCACATCTCTAGCTGTATGTCCTTGAGAAATTCGACTCCAATCTCATCTGTAAAATAGGGCAAATAGTCATCCTAGAGGATTATTTTAGTCGTAAAATGAAACATGTCATAGACCGCACTGACCCCATTGCACATAGTAGGCATGTGGCAAGAGGCAGCCCCAGACGCTGTAGAAATTATACATTGTAGAAAAATGTCTCCAACAGAGAAAGGCTAAGTTCGCTAAAGTAGGGGTTTCAGGCCAGTTTTCTGAAATCAGTGGAGGATGCTGTGATTCAATCGATTGCAAGTTTTACGTCTCCATCCTGGCCACCGCTCCTCACCTCTGACCAGTATGGATGGAGGGCGCAGATCTCTTGCCATTGCTGGGCAAGCAACTCAAAGGAGGACAAAAAGAGGAGGCCAGGGCCAACCAAGCTTGGCTTGTTTCAATTCCAGGCAAACACTGATATCCACAAACCTTCAATGGCCAGACCGGCCCCATAACTGTTTGGGGTTTTTCACTTCCTGTGTTGCATGAGTTCAACCTCCAACCGTGACAGCACAGCAAACCGAGATGACCAACCCATCAGGCATGGGCAGGTACAATGGAAAGAAGAGTCAAGTCTAGCGATTTCCCAATGAAGATGAAGCCTCAAGTGAGCCCAAGTCCAACCATCTCTAAATCCAGACCCTCCACATTGCCTACAATCAAAAGCAGGTGGTCTGATTACCTGTGATATCAGGAATTTTACATAATTTAAATGGCCAAGGCTTACCATGAAAATATGAACAAACCCCTATTCCTTAGGCATGATTAAACCAAGTCTATTTCTTTTGCCTCTAATACTTCGTTTTGAAAAGGTAACCCACCTCTGTCTTGTCAAGGAAAAAAAAAAATCACAGGGATTTTTAAAAATAAGAACAGAAGAAGTATCCAGAAATGTATCATTTGTGCCACTTCTCTCAAAGCCAGAAAACTGGAACATCCCTGTTCCCCAAACTGCTGCCCTCCAGGAGCCATGCTCTGCAGTTGCTCTGTGGGCCTGACCTTCAGGGCTGAGCTGTCATGGGGTGGGGGGGCACAGTGTTACAACAAGGTCTTTCTGATGTGATCAGTCATAATCCCTTGAGCAGAGACAGGGCTCAAGACAGACCTGTTTTATATGCATTGCCCTTACAGATTTATGCTATAAGACAGTTATCATCTATTGAATACACACAGCTCCATCGTAAGCACAGAGGATAGCTACCCAACATATATATTAGATCAAACAGAAAAGAAATATTGGCCAGAACCCAATGACATTACATTCAAAACCAAAGAAACCAGGCAACAAAAGTCAGAAGCTTAATAAAATTCACGTGAAAATTGACAGCCGTGGACAGCCTCCTTAGATATCCTATCAGATGTCCCATCTGAGTCAACAACAGAATGGCCTGATAAAAGTGGTTTTCTAGGGACAGCGTGTTCTACATCTGATCATAGTTCTGGAAAGATAGAATTAAAATATATGTACATGTCACCAACCCTAAATCCATGCCTATTTTTAAAAATAAAACATTCTTTCCAAGATTGCATAAATTCCCATTGGTCTCTGGATGCTGTCTCTGCTCCTTCCCAGGGCTTCTCCTCCAACTCTTCCCTAACGTGGTGTCCTGGGCCCTAAGCTGCATCTCTCTTTCTGGCCGACAAAAATCCCAGCTTTCGAGGGTGGGCAGTGACATTTTCTCAGGCCCTAAGGAGCGAGCATAGCGTCAGACACGACTGACCAACAGAGGAGTGAGCAACAAGCACGCACTTCTTCCTCTGGGCATGGCAGGGGCTCTGATACTCTATTCGAAGACGGTGCCATCTGCCTGGATTAGGTGGGGGAAACTGGCAGTGATGGCTGTTAAGTTCATCCCCAACCTGCCTGTCAGCAGGCCCGGGAATTACTCTTGCCAGGAATTAAGGAGGGACCATTGCACATTTCCATGTGACACCGGCAGCCTCTGGAACTTCTGCATTCATCCCTAAAGTACTAAGCTGTTACTGTTGAGTTGCTAAGTCGTGTCCGGCTCTTTTGCCATCCTGTGGACTTGGCCACCAGATGCGAAGAACTGACTCACTAGAAAAGACCCTGATGCTGGGAAAGATTGAAGGCGGGAGAAGAAGGGGACAACAGAGGATGAGATGGTTGGATGGCATCACCGACTGGATGGACGTGAGTTTGAGCAAGCTCGGGGAGCTGGTGATGGACAGGGAGGCCTGGCTGCTGTAGTCCATGGGGTCGCAAAGAGCCGGACACGACTGAGCGACTGAACTGAACTGACTGCACCTTACCGGGTTCCTCTGTCCAAAGGATTTTCCAGGCAAGAATACTGGAGTGGGGTGCCATTTCCTCCTCCATCGAACCCAAGTCTCCTGCATAGGCAGGCGGATTCTCTACCACTGAGCCACCTGGGAAGGCCTAAATTACTAAGATACTACTCCAAAACTGCGCGAAGTCAGTTATTGGGCAGCAGCACCTGAAAATTAAGTCTTTCTGGTTTTATCAAGTAACTCCCAGACGTCCTAAAAGATACGCGCCCCACCCCCATCCCACCACTCCCACCATCCTAGCAAAGAGGAAATAATTCTGATTGTCACATCTCTAATCTCCCTCTAAACTAACAACGCCACAGAAAGAAACAAACTATCCTAGCAGGGCGCCACAGCTGCTGACAGTCAGGTAATCTATTGCCCGCAGGAAAACCCAAGACACGTGTGCGGCCCTTTATTCAGGCGTTCCTGGGCGCGCACCCGCCTCTCGCAGGCGCGCACGCACACACACATATTCGGGCGCTACACACACAGCTGGCGACTTAGTTTTGTCTTCCTGCGAGCGGCTCATCCCCAGTCCTAAGCATTTCCTCCGCCTGATCGACTTCCCCGGAACCCGCGCCTCCTCCAGCCTCCGAGCCACGCACGTGGGAAAGCGCGCCCGAGTGGTGCCAGAAGGGCGGAGGGAAGCGTAGGTGTGGGGAAGGCCAGGGATGACGGAGGCGAAAGCTCCGAGTGGGATGTGGGATCTCGGGTCCCCGGGGGCGCCGTAGGTGCTATGGAAGCTTCCGGGATGAAGAGGGGGTGAGGGGGAGAAAAGCAGCTGGCGAGGGAAGGCGAGACGGGGCTGGGGGGAGGTGGGAAGGGGTCGCTCACCCAGAGTCTTGACGGCGATCTGCCGGGTGAGCGGCGGCGGGAGGTTGATGCACACCAAGTCCACATCCTGATGCAGCAGCACTTCGTCGATGCGGCTGGTGTAGAAGGGGACGCTCATCTCCTTGGCCAGCTCCTCCGCTTCCTCCTGCGTGCGGCCCCACAGCGCCTTCACCGCGAAGCCCTCGTCTTTCAGCAGCGGGATGATGACACGGGCCGTGAGGCTAGTGCCGAACACGCCTACCCCGGGAAGCATGGCTGCTCCGATCCGCCTGGTTCGGCGTTAGCTCGGGATCTCCGCTCGAACACGCGCGCGCACACCACACACACACACACACACACACCCCTCTAGACAGTCTGGCACCCGGCTCGCCGCGGTGCGCCAGCCACCGTGCACCGGGCAGGGCGCCCGGGTGCCCAAGAACGCACCGAGCTGCAGGAGGAGCGGGCTCGGGCGTCTCAGAACGGTGACCGCTGCAGTGTCCGCCACGCGAGGCTCCGGTCCTTCCCGGAGGCGGCGGCAGGCACCCCGCCGGGGCGCCCGAGGCCCCGAAGCCCCGCGGAACCCGGGTTCAGGCGGCTCCCCGGCGGCAGCGCGGGCCGGCTGCGTGCGCCCCGCCGAGGCCGCTCCATGGCCGGCTCATCCCCGCGCGCCCGCGCCGCCGCAGCCGGGACCGGCTCTCTCCCCCGCGCGCGTCGTTTACCGCAGCCGGCGAGTCGCACGCACAAGCCTCGACCGGACCGGCCAGGCTGCGGCGGGGTGGGGGTCCCAGTCCTCGCTGCCCGCCGCTCCAAAGGAAATAAACCGGCGGCCACCGGGAGGCCGGCTAAGCAGCAGGCTCGGAGGGCGCCGGGCGCGGATGCGGAGCGGCAGAGCGGCGGCGGCCACGACCCGGCGCCAGCCTTCTCACGCTGCTGCCATGTTCGCTCGCCGGGCGGCCGGGGCCGGGCTCCGGGCTCCGGGCTCCGGGCTCCCGGCTCCCGCGGGCGCGAGGGCGGAGTTGCCGAGTTCGGCTGTCAGCGGCCGGGGGAGGCGGGGCCCTAGGGTGCCTGCCCCGCCCCCGCCGCCGCGCCGCTCGCCATTGGCCGCCGTGCACCGCCCCCGCCGCCGCGCCGCTCGCCATTGGCCGCCGCGCACCGCCCCCGCCGCCGCGCCGCTCGCCATTGGCCGCCGCGCACCGCCCCGCCCCCGCGCCGCCGGGGCCCAGGGTGCGCGCTGCGCCCCGGCCAGCACCCGCGCGGCTCCTCCCGGGCCCCGCCTCGCTCGCCTGCAGCCTCTCTCATCTCGCCTTTCTTCACCCTCCGCCACCTACTCCGTCCGATCCTCGCCTCTTCCCAAACCCCGCCCCGAACAAGCCAAAATTAGTGTATCGCGGCAGGGCGCGCCCCATAAGGCTGGTCGTCGGTGCCTTGGAAGAGAGCAGAGGGCTCCGGGGGGAGGCCCGGGGAGGCGGCCAGGTGTGAGCAGCGAGTCATTACCACCTCCGCTCCGAGAACCACGCTGGACAAGCTCTCCTCGCATGCTCCCTTAATCCCCACACCAACCCGAAGGTTATAGGGAAACCCATAAAACCGATGATGTAACTGAGTCCTGGGAAGAATCAGGGACTCGCGCAAGGTTGCACAACAGGTCAACCACAGGCCTGGGGTGGGAATCCCGGCTCCGGAGCTTGGGCGGCGAGCAGGGGGCTTTCTCCTCCTCTCCAAGAGGGCCTCCCATCGTACGCCACCCTCTCCGGGCCGCGCACGCAAGGTCCAGCCACCTGCCTCCCAGACAGTCTCGTCTTGATAAGTTCTGCTTTCCGGGGGGTCCCCGGAACGGCTGCGGCACGTGTATGTCACGTCTGGGTTTGGTAACAGGAGGGGGTCGCTCGGCCAGAGGCCTCACCAGCCTCTCGCCTCAAGCTTTGGCTCCTTTGCCATCACTTTCCGGGCCTTCCACTCGCTTGTCCCCCCACCTCAACCCTCAGCTGCCTCCCCGAGCCCTCGTGGAATAGCCGTGGCGGGCAGGCCGAGGCTGACCGCGCGCCCCACGAGCGGCGGGGACCCTGCGCGCGTATGGTTTCCTGCCCTATCCTCGACACCCCTCACCTGGCCTGCCTGGCTCGTAGTAAGCGCTCCATAAACATTTGGTAAATGAACGAACGAATGCTCACTGAATGCCCGCTTTGCGCCCACCTGGTGCTCGGAGGGTTGACTCAAGCTGAAAGACATGGGACCAGGCCTCTAGTTCAAAGTCTCTGGAAAGGTCAGGCATCCTGTCAATTTCGTCTTCAGCACTCAACGTGGCACAAGGTCCGCCTGAACGCACGAGTGAAAAGCATAATACTCGGAAGCTTTCAAAACAGCTTGTAACAACTGGCAAAGAGGCCAGGCACCCTGGAGACAGCAGGATACCAAAAAAAAAAAAAACAAAACCTTGTAACAATGCAGGGAGGAGGCTGACCTCAGGGCATTAGAAGAAATGCATGCAGGACACAGGGCTGGGGCGGCCATCAATCCTCTCAGGTTTCTCCAGAGCAGAGGTTTTCCAAGAATGGAGGCAGGCATGCCCACAGGGGGCAGGGGGGGAGGTACTGAGGTTAGACAGGAGACAGAGTGAGTGACCTGGCAGCTCAGTACCCAGAGGCCAGGTCACTCATCAAAGATGGCACCACTCATCGGAAACAGGGGATGGGGGTCTTGGCATTGGGGCTGGAAACAGAACTGGAGCACCCGGGGTTGGCGCCTGGCTGGGCTATTAATTAGCTATGAAGCAAATGAGTTCACTTCTCTGGGCCAGATTCATCTGTAAAATGGGAGTAATAATGGTATGGACTGCTAAGGATTTGGGAGGATTGTATGAGCTAGTTTTATAAAGTCCTTAGAATGTTGCCTGGCACATAATAAGCGCTACATAAATGTTAAATGAATGTGGAGAGTGGGTCTTTTATCAGCATCGTTCCTTGATGTGATGTGAGAGATGCTTGTACATGAGCAGCAACATCTAGCCAATAAAAAAGAGTTGTGATTCTGTTCTTTTAAAGGGAAGTCTATCCCTAGCTGAAGTGTGAATAAAAATAAACCTTACATCTACATGATATGAAAAGAAAATGATCACATTTGATTCTCATAAGAAACGTGTAAAATAAATAAGACCCCCATTTCACAGAAGATAAAACTGAATCCTGGCAGCAACTCAAGCTTACAGTCTAAAACAGAAGGCTCCGTTTCCAACCCATCTCCCAAACTATTGCTCCTTCAATTATCCCCATCTCGACAAATGGCACTGCCAGCCCACCAGTTGGCCAAAAGCCTTGGAACCATTCAGGACTCCTCTCTCATACGCTCTACAGCCAAGCATCAGCGCATGTCTGCCCTTCTTGCACAGCACTTCAGAGTCTGACCGCACCGCTGCCATTGTGAGGAACCTGATTCCTCCTCCTCATCATTACCTGGACCACGCTACCTGCCTCCTCAATGCTCTACCTGCTTCCACTCTCACTCCTCATTGTATGCTCCACTTAGCAGCCAGAGTGATCTTTTAAAAGATGAGTCAGATCGTTTCCCACCAGGCTTAACATCTCCCGTGGCCTCAGGATGGCCTGAAAATCTCTACCGGACTCACCCACCAGCCCCCTGCCTGGTCTGTCTCCTCCCGGTTTCTGCCCCACACCCTACACTCTAGCACACTGGCTGCCTCACCGTGCACTCCACAGACAGCCTGTCCTCTTCGCCGAGGCCTTTGAACTCACCGTTCCTCTGACCACTCACACCCCCCACTCCCCCACACATCCGTGTGGCCCACTCACTGACTTTACCCAGGCCTCTGCTCAGATGTCCCCTCCTCAGTCGCCTTGCCTGACCATCCTATCTCAGATGACCTCTGTCACGTTTCATCCCTTTGTCTGGCTGTATTTTACTTGATAGCTCCTCTCACCACCTCACATTGTATTAGATCCCTGTTTATCTGTTTATCATCCATTTGTCTCAATAGACTATTAAACTCACTGAGATTAGAAGCTTGTGTGTCTTGTTCATTGCTGAATCCCCCAGTGCCTAAAATTTGGATCTGGCCCCTACTGCTGCTGCTGCGTCGCATCAGTTGTGTCCAACTCTGTGCAACCCCCATAGATGGCAGCCCACCAGGCTCCGCTGTCCCTGGGATTCTCCAGACAAGAATACTGGATTGGGTTGCCATTTCCTTCTCCAATGCATGAAAGTGAAAAGTGAAAGTGAAGTCGCTCAGTCGTGTCCGACTCTTAGACCCCATGGACTGTAGCCCACCAGGCTCCTCCATCCATGGGATTTTCCAGGCAAGAGTACTGGAGTGGGTTGCCATTGCCTTCTCCGCTGGCCCCTGCTGGACAATATATATTTGTTGGACAAATGTTTACACATGGTTCTTCTAATAACCATGTACTATATGAGGATTGTGTAAGTTTGTATTTATAAACCCTTTAGAACTGTGCCAAGTGCCATGTGCAAGAATGGTTCCGGCCCTGGAGAAGTAAGGCTGAGACCATGTTGCTCCTGCCCCTGGTGGCCTGTTGATTGGGAACATGAATCACAATGCAATATAGTCACCTGGGCTAAGGTAGGAGTCTGCAGAGGATAACTTGGGAGCAGAGAAGGGCTTTGAAATCAGATTGGGAATCCTTGGAAGACTTGCAGAGAGGAGAGTGGGCTGGATCCAGGCTTTGAAAGACTTGCTGGAGTTAGCTAGAAGAAAGAGGGGAGGAGATTCCAGACAGAGGGAGGTGGAAAACAAGCTAACTCAAGGTGGGAGGGTGTGTGGAGGAGGCCAAGATGTGATGGGGAACCACTGAAAGACTTCGAGCAGACAGTGCTCAGTCAGATTGCATTTGAGAACCGTTGCTCAAGGCTCTGTCGTGGAGGGTAGATTGTACTCATCACAGCCCTGCAAGGAGACCACTGCAGTCATCAGAGAGAGAAGGAAGGAGATTGAATGAAGGCAGGGGACTGAAGATGGGGGACAGGTGCCTGGATTAAAACCGGGCACTTTGTGCCATTGTTATTCAGTCACTAAGTCGTGTCTGACTCTTTTGTGACCTGCCTGGCTCCTCTCTCCATGGGATTTCCCATGCAAGAATACTGGAGTGGGTTGCCATTTCCTTAGGGAATGAAATCTCCGGGGCGTCCTTGCCTACTGGATGTGGAAGTAAGTGAGAAGCAGTTGGGGCGACTTCCTGTCTTGGGAAAGTAGAAAAGCTGGGTGGACATTTGTTTCTCAGCAGCTGGGCAGGCTTGATCAGTACTGAGCTGGGAGGGTCACACATCGATTCTGAGCTTCTGATAACACAGACCTTTGACCTTTGAACCTCCGTGCTTATACCCATGATACCCTCCAAAACATCTTCTGGCTATTCCATATCTGCTCGCAAAATCCTCTCTCACCACAATCCTGAATCCCAACACAACCTGACATTTTAAAATAGTTCTGAAAATAGGCCTAGAATTTTCTTTCCCCTCAATCCATGTAGCTGCCAACCTCTACTGTTTGCATTTGGGTGAAGATTTGAGGCCCATTTTAATTTCACATAATTGTCATGTGACTCTAAACAGAGCATCCTAAACCTTCTTTTAGAAATAAAAATAGAAAGGATTTATTTTTTATTCACAGCCCTCACAAGATTATGAAATGGAATTTTTCTCATATTAGTTTAGTTTTAATGATAATTTTCAATAGTTTTCATTATAAAAGTCACTTACACACATTACAGAAATTTCAGAAAACAGGATGACGTCCACCTTAATCTCTCTACCCTTACAAAGCTCCTGTAAATAATTTGGTTTATTTACTTCCACAATTTTGGAAATATTTTGATGAAAAGGAGAAAGTCTTGCTATTTAAATGTTTATTTCTTTGATACAAAGTAGCCACAGGCTTTGGTTATTTTTAGCTGAGTTATCCATAAGTACTCAATATCCTTATGAATCTTAGTATTTGTGGAATGAAATCCTTTTGCCCTTGGTGGAAATAGCGCTTTGCTAAGTTGAAAAACTAGCATAGTTATGACTGCCAATGATTCTGCTGCTTCTGCTGCTGCTAAGTCACTTCAGTCGCGTCCAACTCTGTGTGACCCCACAGATGGAAGCCCACCAGGCTCCCCCGTCCCTGGGATTCTCCAGGCAAGAACACTGGAGTGGGTTGCCATTTCCTTCTCCAATGTGTGAAAGTGAAAAGTGAAAGTGAAGTCGCTCAGTCGTGTCCGACCCTTAGCGACCCCGTGGACTGCAGCCCACCAGGCTCCTCCATCCATGGGATTCTCCAAGCAAGAGTACTGGAGTGGCTTGCCATTGCCTTCTCCGGCCAATTATTCTAGAGCAGTTCTAAACAGTTCTAATATGTGTCATGCTGAAAGTTTTTCCCAAACTTATTTTCATTAGTAAACTCTTTCAAAATGCCTATTCATCATTATACTTTTGGGTTCAGGGGAGGGAGAATTGTTGTTGTAAATATTTATTTTTATTCATTTCGCTGTGCCAGGTCTTAGCTGTAGCATGTGGGATCCAGTGCCCTGACCAGGGATCAAATCCAGGCCTCCTGCTTTGGAAGCAGAGAATCTTAGCCACTGGACCACCAGGGAAGTCCTATTGTTACTATTAATAGCTACCATTTATTGGGTGTTTGTTATATATGAGGCATAAACTAAGCATGCTGTATGCATTTACTCCTCAGAGCTTTTTCAGATAAGTAAAATTATCCCCATTGTTACAAGTAAAGAAACCACTACATAAAAAAGTAATTTGCCTGAGTGTGGTCATGACTAAAATCCCCTTTTTCTACAAATCATAGCATTGGAACCTCTAAGCATTGGAACCTCTAAGCCTGGGTGGGCTGTAACTATGGTTAAATACAAGTCTCTATTTTGCCCCAACAACGGGGCCCTTGGGCCTCTAGAGAAGATGGTGATGTCTTTCTTCCATTCCCCTAAAAGAGAGCCAGTGACCCCCGGAGAAGGGCTTCGCTAGCGCTGCCATCCAGGCCAGGAGAGAGGTGTCCGGTGGCGCTGCTGCTCCTGGAGAGCAGGGCAGGGACAGGACTGTCCACCCCAGGATGCCCACAGTCCCCTCCTAGCAGGACTGACTCTCCCCCTCTTCTTTAAAAAACAATTTTTTAATTTATTTGTATTTCTCTTTGGCCATGCTGGGTCTTCTTTGCTGCCAGGGCTTTTCTCCAGATTCAGCAAGCAGGGGCTCCTTGTTAGTTGCACAGGATTCTCACTGCTGTGGCTCCTCCTACCGCGGAGCTCGGGCTCAGGGGCTCAGGGGCTCAGTAGTGTGGTTCCTGGGCTCCAGAGCACAGGATCAATACTTGTGGCGCACCAGTCCGGTTGCCCTGAGGCCTGTGGGATTCTCCCGGATCAGGGATCGAACCCATGTCTCCTGAAATGGCAGGTGGATTCTTTACTGCTGAGTCACAGGACCAGGTGGCTCAGAGGTAAAGAATCCACCTGCAAAGCAGGAGATGCGGGTTGATCCCTGGGTCTGGAGGATCCCCTGGAGAAGGAAATGGCAACCCACTCCAATATTCTTGCCTGGGAAATCCCATCCACAGAGGAGTCTGGCAGGCTACAGTCTGTGGGGTTGCAAAAGAGTCAGACACCACTTAGCGACTAACAGTAGCACCAGGAAAGCCCAAACCTCCCACTCTTGGCACCTCTGATCTGTTAAGTAATCAGAGAAAGAAAGAAAGGTCTTGCTCAGTTGCATCTGACTCTTTGCAGCCTCATGGACTGTAGCCCCACCAGGCTCCTCTGTCCATGGGATTTCCCAAGCAAGAATACTGAAGTGGGGTGCCATTTCCTCCTCCAGGGGATTTTCCTGAACCAGGGATCAAACCCGCATCTCCTGTGTCTCCTGAATTGCAGGTGAGTTCTTTACCACCGAGCCTTTGGGGAAGCCCACTTTCCAACGCTGCTGTGCTTAATTCCATCCATCTGCGTTCACAGTTTTCTGAAGTTTGCTTTCTCGACCACTACATGACTCTCCTGCCTGGAATATAAACTCTTTGGGTCCAGGGCTCTTGTTGGTCTCATCTATTGCTATATTTTCATGACCTCAAACAGTACTTGGTACCTCACTGATACATAAGAAATTTTGTTGAGTGAATAGATTAACCACATAGATAGTAAAATGTTCTTATATCATATAGTGGCATGGAAAAAACGATTATAGCACAAAGTTATGTTTAAAAGCCAAAATAATATTGCATATATAGTAGCACTGCAAATATATATATTTTTCATCTTCATTGGGGTAAAATATACATAAAATTTTCCATTTCCATCATTAAGTATACAATTCAATGGAATTAAATACATTCAGATTGGTGTGCATTGAACTACATATTTTTAAGAAGACATCACCTATGAAGTGAAAAGAAATCTGATACTTTCTACTGTCTATTTTAAACGTAAGGAAAAAAGGAAAACACAAAGGAAAGAAAAATATGTAAACATTTCAATGACCTAACAGGTCTGGCCACATGCTCAGAAGTTTCTTTCATCTCCAGGTCCAACTCTGAGTAAGTGAACTCATTGAGGGAAGAAGCCTGAAAAGTGAGTGAAAGTGACTAAATGTGTCTAATTGGTTATAAGTGCTCTGAATTACCAAAAAGCATAGTTGACTCAGTTAGGTGATTAAACAGCAGATTTCTTATTTTTGTCTCTCACCAGGGCAAGAGAAGCTCAGGGACCCTTTAAAGCACCATCAACAAATCTGTGTCTTTTGGAGAGTGGAAATGGCTTTAAAGGGTAGGAATGGCTTTCAAGTAATGCCCAGGGGCCTAGGCATCACAAGGTTAAGGGGAAAATACAGAACTTTTCTTCTTGATGTGTAAAAACCCTCAGGGCCCTTGGCTTCTTCACACCCGTGATTTCTCGGGAATAATGCCCTTCTGCGTAACTTTCTGCTCTCTCGGTCAACTTGAGGAGGCATGGGGGGAAGGTAGTGTAATTGCTCCATAAATAAACAGAAAGAATGCAGGTTGCTTTTATCTGGACAGATCAATAAGTTCATAGGAAAACTATTTATCATCCCAAATCATTAACACACTGCTTACATATGCAGACTAGCACACCAGAAAAATAACCCTTGTAACAGTCTGGGAGAAAGTAAATACTATTGGGAAAAGAATGATGTTGCCTTTGCAACTCAGATTTTAGGAACAGTTTCTGGTTTAAAGGGTTAGGACATAAAACAATATATGCTCCATTTTAAAGAAGTCTCTCCTATTTATTTATTTTTAAATTTTTTTTTCACTTTTTGGTTGCATCACACAGCATGTGGGATCTTAGTTCCCTGACCAGGGATCGAATTCACACCCCCTGCTTTGGAAGTGTGGAGTCTTAAACACTGGACCACCAGGGACGTCCCTCTCTCTCCTATTTATTAATCAAAGAAACTGAAAGTTGCTCAGTGGTGTCTGACTGTTTGCGACCCCATGGACTGTACGTAGCCTGCCAGGCTCCTCTATCCACGGAATTCTCCAGGCAATTCTACTGGAGTGGGGAAGCCCAAGAATACCGGAGTAGTTAACCTATCCCTTCTCCAGGGTATCTTCCCAACCCAGGAATCGAACCTGCATTGCAGGCTGATTCTTTCCCAGCTGAGCTGCAGGCAACATGGAGAAGGAAATGGCAACCCACTCCAGGATTCTTGCCAGGAAAACCTCATGAGCAGATAAGCCTGGTGGGCTACAGTCCATGGGGTTACAAAGAATTGAATACAACTTAGCGACTGAACACAGAACCCAAAAGTCCAGCCCTTGAACCATGCGTATCTGGGCAGAGATACCGTAATGTAGACTCTGGCCCTGTAGGTACGTGGTCCAAAGAGACAGGGACCAAGTGTGGCCTGGGACAATCGTGGCAGAAAGGACATGTCATGCAACTCAAGCACAATGGGAGTAGACAGAGAGCAAGACCACTCACTCACCCGGGGATGACAACAGAATTATTTAATATCTAGTATATCATAGGCACAAACCAATCCTCTTGTTTTGGAAATCACAAGAAAGTTGGAGTAGCAATATTCATAACAGACAAAATAGACTTTAAAATAAAGACTATTACAAGAGACAAGGAAGGACACTACATAATGATCAAGGGATCAATCCAAGAATACCATCGATATGTATATGAAAGTGAAAGTGTTATTCGGTCAGTCGTGTCTGATTCTTTGCGATCCCATGGACTATAGCCCACCAGGCTCCTCCATCCATGGAATTCTCCAGGTAAGAGTATTGGAGCAGGTTTGCCATTTCCTTCTCCAGGGGATCTTCCCCAGGAAGATCGAACCCAGGTCTCCTGAACCGCAGGCGAGTTCTTTACCATCTGAGCCACCAGAGAAGCAACCAGGGAAGCCATATATATGTGGATGGTACTCATGTCCTATTTAACCTTATATGGACGGAATTTCCTCCTTTTTGGGGAGCCACATATTTTAATTTCAAATACTCTGTGACGATACCCAGAATTGTTAACCAAATTCCGGCTCCTTTATGAAATGAGACCTGCATTCACAGAAGTCATGGGATGTGCCAGGACTCGAAGGTGGCATCAGTGTAAGTTACCAGGACCCGCTTCTGCAGGATTCATCAACCAGTGACTGCTGGGCAGCTAGACTGGAGGCAAGGGCCTGCCCAGTGGTGGCATTACCCTGTTACTCAAGAGGCTCCCGAAGTAGAGGCGCCAGTTTCATTGTTAATGAGTTGGCGTTCACCTGCTCAGGATTTCTTCCTTCCGTGGATAACTCTTATTTTCAGTTATTTTCCACTTGCAAAGGACTCTGCCTGGGCTGAGTGCCGAGCAGGTAACCTGCCTCTTCTTGCTTGCGCTTCAGAAACATAAATGAGGTCACATTTTTGTTGAATGTTGTAAAGAGAACCGGTAGAATAGTTCAGAGGAGCTGCTGAAGCCTCTTAGGAACTGCTCAACCCTGGGGGGAAAACACACACAAGAATGGAGATAGATAAGCTGTCAAACAGAAACCGCAGTGTTTATCTAGGACTCTCAGTAGCGATATGAGTGTGGGATCTTTCTTATTATGGCTGCACTGGGTCTTCATCGCTGTGCACAAGGCTTTTCTCTACTTGCAGAGGCGGGGGCTACTCTAGTTGCGGCGCGCCAGCCTCTCGTGGTGGTGGCTTCCCCTGTTGCGGAGCACGGGGCCTCGGCATTCAGGTTTCAGTACTCGCAACTTATGGGCTTAGTAGTTGTGGCACATAGGCTTAGTCGCTCCAAGGCATGTGGGATCTTTCCAGACCAGGGATTGAACCCATATTCCCTGCACTGCAAGACAGATTCTCTTTTTTTTTTTTTTTTTTTACGATTTCAAAAGTTTATTTAACAAAAATGTTCAGTAAGAAAATGTACACGACCCAATTTTTTCTCATGGTAAAATGTGAAGAAGGGACGCATGGAAGCGGCTGATTTCTCTGGGGAACACAGCCATTGTTCATACTCGTCCCAAGGCTCCTAACATGATGATACTATTTCCTCGTAGTCACCATTCCACTACTGTTCTGTTGCCCACGAGTTGTCGTCCCCACACATTCATATATCATAAGATTCATAAAGGGGTCAAATCCCCACAATAGCCCTCGGACATGTCTGCCACCATTTTATTTCAATGATAACATCTTGTCCATAAATTTCTTCGTCTTGGGAGGGTGAGCGTTGCTCATGATGTCTACCCGGCAAGCTCAAAGAAGACTCCAAATGGAATTCGAGTCGTCCCTCCGAAAGGCAGACTCTTAACCACTGGCCCACCGGAGAAGCCCAAGCATGGGACTTTGATGGCAACATCTGAAAGGGAAACTTGAACGTCATGCGTTGGAAATAGAGGCTCAGGTGGAGCCCTAGGGAATGAAAAGAGGAGGTAAGAGATTTCTAAAGCCAGCTATACCATGGACAAGTGGGCAGCGGGGTGACAAGAATTAAGGAGCCTGCTATCATGGCCTCTAATTCTCAGATCAGCTTCCCGACCCAAAGTTCTGTGACACAGAGCAGCAAAGAGCAGCCCCGTCCTACCAGCCAGAGGGTAAGAAACGGGACAAGATGGAGAAGGGCCTGCGGTCTTCTCCACCTGCATGTTTGGTCACTGTCGGTGAGGCTGCACTCTCGCCTCCTTCTCTGAAAAGCGAGGCTTGTGTTAGTGACTAAGGTCCCACTCTAGTTTGCATAGTATTCGTTGTCTTGTACCCATTCATTCCAAGAGCCCATTAATACCTGTCAGGTACTGCCCTGGGCCTTTTGAGAAGTACTTGTGCCATAGGGGAAAAGAAGAGAAACTGATAAGTAACTGGTCCAATAGAATGTCTTTTTTTAATGCCCACACAAATAAGTAGACTTGGGTGTAACTACAGACCAGTCCAAGTCTGGATCTAGAAGGATCTAGAAGGCAGAGGCTGCCTTTTCTTTTATGCCCTGTGACTCCCTTTAACCATAGCGTGGTCTTTATAATACCTGTGGGTAGGTTTTGTAAAGTAGAACACTCCTTGAAAACTGGCTCCAAAACTCGGTAACCACATTTTTCTCTGAGAACAATGTTATATCCATTGCCTGAAGACCTAATAGCTAAATATGCCCATACTGGATGACATGCCAATCCCATTAACAATCGTAATATGCTAAAGACGCCGGAGCTTCGAAAAGAACACTTGGGTGGTTCGTTCTAATCCTTCAAGAATTCAAATAAACTAACACAATATTGTAAATCAACCACACTTCAATAAAATAATTTTTTTTCAAAAAGAACTCAAACAGTTCTAAGCAGGAGCATGTAGCTCACCAGTAAGCAAATTGATATACACAAGAAACATTTTTATCACTTGCATACTTGAAAATTTTCTCTTCCTATGCTTGAGTTCCAATCCCATGTCAAAATTGGTTCAAGATTCAGAAAGCTATATTGCGCTAGAAAAGAGTTGAGCTCTCTTTAAATGAATCACTTTTCGTTTTTAGCTAAGAGAGACATGGAAATTTTTAGTGAATTGTAAGAAAACTGTGGTTTATTTGTAAAGAGACTTATGGGAATCTTTATATACTGTATAATTAGAAGACCAACTGATTATTTTCATTCTAACCTGAACTATTATACTGATATCCATTCTAGGTATTCCAAATAATTCAAATATACAAGTTATGTACTTTATAATGGAGTTCAGTTCAGTTCAGTCACTCAGTCATGTTCGACTTTTTGAGACCCCATGGACTACACCACGCCAGGCTTCCCTGTCCTTCACCAACTCCCAGCGCCTGCTCAAACTCATGTCCATCAAGTCAGTGATGTCATCCAACCATCTCATCCTGTCATCCCCTTCTCCTCCTGCCTTCAATCTTTCCCAGCAACAGGGTCTTTTCCAATGAGTCAATTCTTTGCATCAGGTGGCCAAAGTATTGGAGTTTCAGCTTCAGCATCAGTCCTTCCAATGAATATTCAGGACTGATTTCCTTTAAGATGAACTGGTTGGATCTCCTTGCAGACCAAGGGACTCTCAAGAGTCTTCTCCAACACCACAGTTCAAAAGCATCGATTCTTCAGCGCTCAGCTTTCTTTATAGTTCAACTCTCATATCCATACATGACTACCGGAAAAACCATAGCTCTGACTAGATGGAACTTTGTGGGCACAGGAATGTCTCTGCTTTTTAATATGCTGTCTAGGTTGGTCATAGCTTTTCTTCCAAACAGCAAGTGTCTTTTAATTTCATGGCTGCAGTCACCATCTGCAGTGATTTTGGAGCCCAAGAAAATAAAGTCTGTCACTGTTTCCATTGTTTCCCCATCTGTTTGCCATGAAGTGATGGGACCAGATGCCATGATCTTAGTTTTTTGAATGTTGAGTTTTAAGCCAGCTTTTTCACTCTCCTCTTTCACTTTCATCAAGAGGCTCTTTAGTTACTTATAATGGAGACTACCTTCTAATTAGGTAAAGCAATGGGAATAAGATTTGGGGAAAAAGAATATATTTTCTTAGATTTAGGTTGTGTTCCTAAAATATTAAAACATACAAGATTTAGAATGCATTTTTTACTTAAAAAAAACTTATTAAAAAGTTCATTAATCAAAAATGGGTAGTGCATTATGCCAAGGCGCTCTTGTCTATGTAACTCCTGCCAGGTCGATAAGTAGAATGTTACCAGCACCCCAGAAAGGCCCCTCTGACCCTCTCTATCGCCATCACCACTCCCCCACCCCCCAAGTTCAGTTCAGTTCAGTCGCTCAGTCGTGTCCGACTCTCCGTGACCCCATGAATCACAGCACGCCAGGCCTCCCTGTCCATCACCAACTCCCGGAGTTCACTCAAACTCATGTCCATCGAGTCGGTGATGCCATCCAGCCATCTCATTCTCTGTCGTCCCCTTCTCCTCCCGCCCCCAACCTTTCCTAGCACCAGAGTCTTTTCCAGTGAGTCAACTCGTCGCATGAGGTGGCCAAAGTATTGGAGTTTCAGCTTTAGCATCAGTCCTTCCAATGAACACCCAGGATTGATCTCCTTTAGAATGGACTGGTTAGATCTCCTTGCAGTCCAAGGGACTCTCAAGAGTCTTCTCCAACACCACAGTTCAAAAGCATCAATTCTTCGGCGATCAGCTTTCTTCACAGTCCAACTCTCACATCCATACATGACCACGGGAAAAACCATAGCCTTGACTAGACGGACCTTTGTTGGCAAAGTAATGTCTCTGCTTTTTAATATACTATCAAGGTTGGTCATAACTTTCCTTCCAAGGAGTAAGCGTCTTTTAATTTCATGGCTGCAATCAGCATCTGCAGTGAAAGCTAACCGCAATTCACCTCTAACAAAGATTAGTTTTGCTAGTTTTAAAATTTTTTATATAAATGGAATAATATAATATGTATTTTTTTGTATGACTTCCTTTATTGAATATGTTGTCTTGGAGAGTCACCCAGGGTGTTATGCCAAGCTATAGTTCATTCATTTGATTGCTGTGTAATATTCCATTAAATGACTATAAAACAATTTATCTGCTCACACTACTATTCATGGATATTTGGGTCTGCTTACAATTAGAAGTTGTTAGAAATTGTGCTCATCTGAACACTCTGGTACATCTTTTTAACGCATATCCTGCAAGGATTTCTGTTAGGTATACACCTAAGAATAAATTGTTGGGTCATAGGTTATACGAATGTTCAATTTTGTGAAATAATGCCAAACAGTTTTACGAAGTGGTTGTGAAGTTTCATTTATTCTTGGCAGTCACGCTTTTTCTATTTCTGGCAACAGAAAGTAGAGTGGGTAGGATTTTTAATGTCTTACAGGTTTCTTGGAACAAAACATCTTTTTAAATATAAACACTATTTGAATGAGTCAAGTTTAAAGTAATTAAGGGTTCAGAGATTAAATTTATTTCTACACTACAAATATTTTTAAAGAAGTGTTAAAGTGCTTGGGGCAAAATACATTTGGGATTTCCCTGTTGCCAAAATATCTGAAAAGTAATTCCAGCTGCTCGCTCAAAATCATCCACAGCTGGGCTGGTCAGCTTCTGACCTGATATTGACCTGGGGTTTTCAATAAAATGGGCTTCCCCGAATGCTTAGCGAGTAAAGAACCTGCCTGCAAAACAAGAGACACAGGAGACGTGGCTTCCATCTCTTGGTTGGGATGATCCCCTGGAGTTCAGTTCAGTTCAGTCGCTCAGTCGTGTCTGACTGTTTGCGACCCCATGAACCGCAGCACGCCAGGCCTCCTTGTCTATCACCAACTCCCGGAGTTTACCCAAACTCATGTCCATTGAGTTGGTGATGCCATCCAACCATCTCATCTTCCATCATCCCCTTCTCCCGCCTTCAATCTTTCCCAGCATCAGGGTCTTTTCAAATGAGTAAGCTCTTCTCATCAGGTAGCCTAAGTATTGGAGTTTCATCTTCAGCATCAGTCCTTCCAATGAATATTCAGGACTGATTTCCTTTAGGATGGACTGGTTGGATCTCCTTGCAGTCCAGGGGACTCTCAAGAGTCTTCTCCAACACCACAGTTTAAAAACATCAATTATTCGGTGCTCAGCTTTCTTTATAGTCCAACTCTCACATCCATACATGACCACTGGAAAAACCATAGCCTTGACTAGATGGACCTTTGTTGGCAAAGTAATGTCTCTGCTTTTTAATATGCTATCTAGGTTGGTCATAACTTTCCTTCCAAGGAGTAAGCATCTTTTAATTTCATGGCTGCAATCACCATCTGCAGTGATTTTGGAGCCCCAAAAAATAAAGTCAGCCACTGTTTCCACTGTTTCCCCATTTGCCATGAAGTGATAGGACCAGATACTATGATCTTAGTTTTCTGAATGTTGAGCTTTAAGCCAACTTTTTCACTCTCCTCTTTCACTTTCATCAAAAGGTTCTTTAGTTCTTCACTTTCTGCCATAAGGGTGGTGTCATCTGCATATCTGAAATATCATATTGATATTTCTCCCAGCAATCTTGATTCCAGCTTGTGCTTCTTCCAGCCCAGCGTTCCTCATGATGTACTCTGCATATAAGTTAAATAAGCAGGGTGACAATATACAGCCTTGACATACTCCTTTTCCTATTTGGAACCAGTCTGTTGTTCCATGTCCAGTTCTAACTGTTGCTTCCTGACCTGCATACGGGTTTCTCAAGAGGCAGGTCAGGTGGTTTGGTATTCCCATCTCTTTAAGAATTTTCAAGAGTTTTTGGTGGTCCTCACAAAGGCTTTGGCATAGTCAATAAAGCAGCAATAGATGTTTTTCTGGAACTCTCTTGCTTTTTCAATCCATCGGATGTTGCCAATTTGATCTCTGGCTCCTCTGCCTTTTCTAAAACCAACTTGAACATCTGGAAGTTCATGGTTCACATACTGTTGAAGCCTGGCTTGGAGAATTTTGAGTATTACTTTACTAGCGTGTGAGATGAGTGCTATTGTGCAGTAGTTTGAGCATTCTTTGGCATTGCCTTTCTATGGGATTGGAATGAAAACTGACCTTTTCCAGTCCTGTGGCCACTGCTGAAGTTTCCAAATTTGCTGGCATATTGAGTGTAGCACTTTCACAGCATCATTTTTGAGGATTTGAAATAGCTCAAGTGGAATTCCAGCACCTCCACTAGCTTTGTTCGTAGTGATGCTTCCTAAGGCCCACTTGACTTCACATTCCAGGATGTCTGGCTCTACGTGAGTGATCACACCATTGTGATTATCTGAGTCATGAAGATCTTTTTTGTATAGTTCTTCTGTGTATTCTTGCCACCTCTTCTTAATATCTTCTGCTTCTGTTAGTAGGAAGTAGGAGTAGGAAATGGCAACCCACTCCAGTATCCTTGCCTAGAAAATCCCATTAACAAACAAACCGAAGAGATACTAGGATCCCCGGATAAAACCAGTATCACACCCAAGAATTTAAGCAAATAAGGAAATATTTTCAATACAGCCATAGCCCCACCAAGAATTGGGGCAGACTTGAAGTTTAAAAAAAAAGTTTCTGAATTTGGAAATTTTCTTCTCCCTGATACAGAAGACAGGCAGAAACAGACAAATGAAGTTGGAAACTGAAGAAGTTTTTCAAAGGACACTACAAGGCCACTGGGCTGTCCCCTGCCAACTTGATTATTCAGAGTAGAGCTGTCTCTCTTCCCAGGGCTTTTAGAATTCACTCTCTGGCAGGACTGTAAGAGAATGGACTCGCCAGCGCCCCCTAGGTTCCTTAAGCAATTTCTTGCCAAGATCAGAAAGGTCAAGGGTGCTGTGATCCGGCCTATACTGCCAGATCAGTCATTGCCACAAACGTTCATAATGTTGAGTGCTTGGTTTGACCCCACCAAAGCAATTATCCAAAACACGATGGTAAACATCACTAGGTGCCAAAGTGAAGGCTACAGACGTTTTCACTTCTTAAAATCCAATTTATTTTTCAAGATTCAGCTCACATCTCAGCTTTGAAGCCACCCCTAGGTGTCCCGAGCCAGCCTTATGGCCCATTGTTTAAGAGTCTTTGCCAGGATGTGAACTCAGTATAGGGTGTCTGTCAGCACCCTTGACTTCTACCCACTAGATCCAGTAAGCACATCTCTTTCCTCCAGGCATGATAAGCAAAAATGTCTCCAGATTTTTGTCCTTAGGGGACAAAATCCTGTGGTTGAGAGTCCCTGGTCTGTGTGAATATGTAGTCACCACAACATAACCATCAGCAACACAAAGTCAGGAGCATACCATGCCTTTTTTGCATTCTCCAAACTAATCACCCAATTCTGGAGAAACAGCAATTGCTCCCCAAAATATTCATTGAAATGAATTAATCTGTCATCATTGCCACCTTACATCTTTCAGAGTAACTCCTATTTGTCCTTCCCATCTCACCTCAAGTGTCTCCTTTTTACAGATGCTCTCCCCAAATCCAGACTTGCAAGGTTCTCTTCTTTACTTTCAGTGAGGAAGTATTGCTATTTGTATTCTTCTAATTAGTTCCTCCAGCACCCTAGAAGACCAGGCTGTTGGCCCAGTATTTTCATTAAGGATACTAAGGCTCAGAGAGCTGATATGGCATGTTCAAGGTCACAGAGCCAGTACATGACAGATTTGACAATGGGCCAGTCACGTGACAGTGGGCCAGTCCCCTAGAGGGACAGAACTATGGATGCTGAGCATCAAGGGGGCTGGCATTTGGGGCAGAGCACTCATCACAGAGTGCTTTTTTTGAAAAGACCCTGATGCTGGGAAGAGTTGAAGGCAGGAGGAGAAGGGACGACAGAGCATGAGATGGTTGGATGGCATCACCGACTCAGTGGACAACTCCAGGAGTTGGTGATGGACAGGGAGGCCTGGGGTGCCTCAGTCCATGGGGTCGAAAAGAGTCAGACGTGACTGAGCAACTGAAATGAACTGAATTCATCACAGAAGAAAACTGAAGTTTAAGGAGGGAAGTTGGTCAGAAACCAGGACAAATATGCTGTGAATACAAGACTGCATGGGGAGGGCTACCTCCAAGAACACACTCCACACCAGCCTACGGCACCTGACTAACCCAGGATGAAGGGCTGTGCTCCATGGTTAAGCCAACCGGCGAGTCTGAGGATGTTAATAGATGTCTGGCCTTGGTGCAGGTTTGAGGAATGCTGAGCTGCCGGTGAGGAAAGGAGTCTGGATGAAGCAGGTTACCCATCACATGCGCCCAAGTGTGTTGGATTCCTAGTGTGCTGGGTTCACTGTCCTCTCCTGGGGAGAGGCCAGTCATTCAGCCACTGATGTTGGTAATCGCACCTACTGTCATGCTGGGCCAGTGATGGGCACAGAGGATGCGAAGGCAAGCACAACAGAAGCGGTCCTTATCTCTCAATGCTAATCTCATAATTACGCAAATAAATGTTTAATTACAAACAGTGACAGGTGTTAGGGAGGAAAGGTGTTGTGTGCCATGAGAGCATATAACAGAAGGATATCACCTAGTCTAAGGACTGGGGACGATTTCCCCGAGAAGGTGATAATTGAGCTGAGATCTGAAAAATGAATAAAAGGTAATTATGTTCATGTGTGTTGAGGTGGTAGATGGCTCCAGGCTGAGGAAACAGCAGGGCAGGGTCTCTGAGGCGGAACCATGGAGCCATGAGGTTGAAGAATGCAAGGCACAGTACACAGAGCAGAGCCCTTCAGGGGGAAAAATGTTAAAGTGATTAGAATCAAAGAAACAAGGCTAATGTTCCATTCAGTGTTCTAGATGGCAAAAGGTTCTCTTCCCAAGAGGACAAAAATAACATGCTACTTCGAAAAGAGAGGTAGGCAGGCTTTGCAGGCAGGGCTTCCCTCAATGACAGGATCTTGGTGGGGTTGTTAATCCAGAGTTCGACCTGAGAATGTCAAGCAATTCAGTTTCTTTCATTTTATTCAGCCAATCAGATTCTGGGGATTGACTCACATTGACCAAAGTCATGGAAAACAGATGTATAAATCAAAATGCCTATATATAGTAATGCAAGTGTCTGGAGAATTGAAATATTCATGTCTAGGTCAATGTACTCCCTTCCCTATAAAGTGGTCCACAGAGGAAGGCAAATGCCCATAAGCTTAATGGGTGAGGAGGAATTGGAACAAAGCCTACTTTCAAATAATCCAGCTGACAATTCAATGCACCATATTCTATTAAAAGATAAGCATATAGTTTGAGCCCCAAATGAGAACACAGGGCTTAACAAAGAACTCTAATTCAGTTTTTGTTCTATTAAAGCCTTCAATTGATTGGATGAGATCTGTCCACATTATGGAGGGCAATCTGCTTTACTCTGAGTCTGCAGACTTAAATATTATTCGTGTCTAGAAAAATACATTCACAGAAACATCGGAATAATATCTGACCAAAGTGCTGCTGAGTACAGTGGCTGTTATGAGCTGGACTGTGTCCTCTAGCCTCCACCTTCCAAATTCATATGTTGAAACTCTAACCCCCCACTTAACTGTATTTGGAGATAGGGACTATAGGAGGTAAATAAGATTAAATTAAGGGTGGAGCCTGGATCAACAGGATTACAGGCCTTATGAAGTACATACAGAGGAGAGGTCACGTGAGCACACAGGAGGATGGTGGCTGCCTGCAAGCCAAGAAAAGAGGCCTCAGAATCAAACTTCTGTTGCTGGCACCTTGATCTTGGACTCAGCCTCCACAACTGTGAGAATAAACTTCTGCTGTTTAAGCCACTCTGGTATTTTCTTACGGCAGCCTTAGCAGACTAATACAGTAACCCATCTAAACTGACACATAAAATTAATCATCATGCGAGCATTTATATTAACTGGAGTTTACTTGAAAATACTTGAAAACAAATTTTTTTTAATTTAAAAAATAATCCAGGGAGGATAGATGAAATATTATTGGCAAAATGTTGATAACTGTCAAAACTAGGTGCTGGAGAAGTGGAATTTCATTACATTATTATCTGAAATTTTCTATCATGAGCCACTTAAAAGAAATATTCATGAGGCTACCGTGTCCCAACCCAATAATGACTGGAAGAATTCACACACCCTCTTTATTCTTTGGAAGATGAATGTTTTAATAATGAAATTCTTTAAGTACTTTTGTCCAGCTCTAATCTGTAGCTTCCTTTTTCCTATTCAGCCAGCAAGTTCTCATTAAGATATGACTCAAGGACATGGAGTTCATTAAAATGATCATCATATCACATGGTGGTTAGAACGCTGTCAAAAAAAATTCTCTGTCTCCAGCAGAGCATGTCATTCAGGGTTTCCTGCAACTGAAAAAGCCCATTAGCTGAAGGTTTTTCAGCTTTGCATTCTAAAGATCTAGATAATGTACCACATTATCATATAAATCCCTGTTACAAAATTTGAAATGTATTCAATATCGTTGTTATGCTTCTGTAGTTCTCACACTTTGGAAAAGTTTAGAATAAAGTGAAGTGAAGTAAAAGTCGCTCAGTCATATCCAACTCTTTGTGACCTCATGGACTATACAGCCCATGGAATTCTCCAGGCCAGAACACTGGAGTGGGTAGCCTTTCCCTTCTCCAGGGGATCTTCCCCACCTAGGGTTCTAACTCAGCTCTCCTGCATTGCTGGCAGATTCTTTACCAGCTGAGCCACATACTTCCTACTAAAACTGTATATAAATGCAAATATTTGCATCCAGCTTCCTCTGACTACATTTCTGTTTCAGCTAAGGAATGCTAAGTGGCTTCATCTGTTTTTTTTTTAAAAAAGAGCCAGAACAAAGTATTTAGGATCTTTGATCTTTTTTGAAGAATAACAGGAGCCTTTTCACCTAATAATAAATATACTTTAAGAATACGCATTTTCAGAAACCTCATACTGTATATTGTTATCTGCAAACAAAAAAATTCATTATATTTTTTTCAGTATTAGCAGAATTAGGTCAGAGAACCTCTTGAAGTGGACAGAAAGGGAGAAATTCCCATCTGTTCTGTTCCCCGAATAATTCATCAATGGGGTCCAAGCAGGCTTAAGGGATGGGACTCAGCAAAATGGTTTCTAAGTGAAAGTGGAAATCACGTTTTTAGGGAAGTTGTTTGGTGGGAAATCTGGACCGATAAAGAGAGCCTTTTCAACCTGGTGCCCTGATGTGATGTTTCAATCCCGAATTCCAGACCTCTGACTGTCCTTAACTGTGCTGAGAGGTGTGGGCTGGGCGAGGCGAGAGTCAAGCTTCCCCTGAGATGTCGCAGGGTCCCAGGTGAGTCTACCTGGGCTGTGGGAGGGGCGTGGGCACCATGGGTCTCCGAGGCCTGACCAGAGAAGCCCAGACATTGCAGACTCACCGGGCTGCGTGACAAGCGAGGAGACGGGACACCAGTGTTTGCGGGCGTCTCTGCCAACTGAATAAACAAAAACAAAACCCTCTGCAAAGGAGGAGTGGGTCAGTCTGACAGCATCGACAAATATCCAAGTCCGGGCAGAGAAACACCCATCACTGCAGGGCAATCAAGTCAAAGTCACAGACAAGGGTGTTTGCCAGAAAAAGGGGACAACGGGAGAGGGAAGCAGAGCCTGGAGACGCAGAAATGTGGGTCCTTCCATAGCTGGCACACGAGCCCTCAGGACACAGATGCCGGGAGAGCCTCAGAAATAGCCTTTGGGTCGCCGCCAGGGGAGCGTTGGCGTCAGGGTGGCAGGGCCGGCTGTGAGCTCTGGAGTTTGCCGGGTCTCAGGCAAAGTCACAAGCAGCGGCCAGGTCACAGGGGAGCCATTCAGGCTCTGCTGACGCTGAGCTACTAGGATTTTCCAGAAACTACTGAGAGCAAGGAGCACCGGGCATATTACATGGAGGTGGTCCAGGCCCAGAGTCGGGGGACAACCTCAGACGAAGTAACAGCTATTATCATTCTGCACTTTTGTACCGGAAATGCCTAGACCAAGAAAGGACCACTCTGAGGAGGAGCGGGGAGGATCTATCTGCTAGTTCAGTTCAGTCACTCAGTGGTGTCCAGCTCTTTGTGACCCCAAAGTCCGCAGCACTTCAGGCCTCCCTGTCCATCACCAATTCCTGGAGTTTACTCAAACTCATGTCCAGTGAGTCGGTGATGCCATCCAACCCTCTCATCCTCTGTCGTCCCCTCCTCCTGCCTTCAATCTTTCCCAGCACCAGGGTCTATCTGCTAAGCAGCGTCCAAAATCAAGACTGGTTGGTAGAGACAGGCCCAGAGAAGAAGAAGTGTAAACTCCAGTGTCATGTGACCACCTGAGGCTCTCACAGGGTCTCAGGGTTCCACTGGGCTGGACCCCTGGGGAACCAGCAGTGGTCCCTGTAGCCTGCTCCGTTCCAGCCAGACTGCACCCTCTCTTTCCTGATGGCCGAATATTTCATGTCTTTTCTGAGTCTTTTCCTTCCTAGTCACTCAGGTTTCCAGACACATCCTCAGTCTTAGCCAAGGAGAGCTGGCCTTGGGCTCCTGAAGAATATGGCTCCTCAAAAAACAGAAAAAGTACCACAAGAGTGCACACACACACACACACACACACACATACACCACCATACCCCTTACAGATTCCCTTCATAACCATCACCCTGTCTTTCTCTTCTCTTCCTTAGATATAACTCATATCCGACTCTTTGCAACCCCATGGACTATAGCCAACCAGGCTCCTCTGTCCACGAGATTCTCCAGGCAAGAATACTGGAGTGGGTTGCCAGCCCTCCTCCAGGGAGTCTTCCCAACATGGGGATCGAACCCACGTCTCCTAGGTCTCCTGCATTGGCAGGTGGGTTCTTTATCATTAGGGCCTCCTAGGAAGCCCTGGATAAAACTATGTTCCCACAAGTACTGGATGGGGAACAAATACCCATTTTTCTCTGGAGAAACACTCCTAGAAAGATGGTAACCCATGAACCAGAGCAAAGACCCAGATATAACAGAGGGAATTTTCTACCACCATGTGATTAGACTGCCTCATACTTGTATAGCGCTTTCAAGTTTACAAAAACCTTTCCCATGGAGTGAGGCAATTACTGTGAATCCCATGCTCTGAACTCAAAACTTGAACTTGAGGAGTTTAAGTGGTCATTTCAAAGTCACCCACTTATTCAGTGACAGAACTGGAATTCAAACCTCATGATTTAATTCCAAGTAAAATCCTTTCTCTAATAAGGTAATAAAAATAGTTCCCAATTATTGAGCACTTACTCTGTGCTGTGCCCTATTCTATGTGAGCCACAAGGGAAGCCCTCTATGTGCCATACTCACTTAAATTTAGTTAACTCTCATGAAAACCCTATAAGATAATGCTATTATTATACCCATTTTTAGGAATGAGGAAAACTGAGGTACAAGGAGTTGCATCATTGCCCGAGGTCATACACCAAACCACATTATCCTGTAGCTACCTATCATTTTCCTATTCCTACTGTCCTGCAAAGCACAAACGTGGGCTAGGAGACAAAGTAGTCAGCAGACAATGACCCAAATAAGACGTATGGGAAAGGAGGAGAAGACAGCGGATGCACAGCCAAAAATTCAGCTCACAAGCAGTCAGTTGCTACAGGTGTTAGCTACTGACTCTCGGTACACAGGCGACACCAACTTATTTTAAGCCTAAGGGAGAGAAGGTTTACTGACAGTACCAGCCAGGACCTGGCAGGAAACAGATGGCACAATCCAGTGTTCAGCTGAAAAAAATGTAACGGAGGGACTATTTACAGAAGGGCAGGCAGGATGAAAGGAAGCAGCGTGGGGCGATGAGGCCCCGGAAACAACAGAATGCCGGAAGCGGTAACCACCTCTAGGACTGGCGGGCCGATGGTGGAGGGACCGGGTCAACAGAAAGCAGGGAGCGCTGGGGCGGGGAGGGGGCTGCGGCCACCCATGGGACGGCCCGGTCCCCCTTCCATCTCCTGTTGGTGCCTTCCCTTAGCAGAAAATTCACGAAGCCCCGGGATAGAGGGGCCTCGGTGAGGCTGCCCTGTAGATGCCCCCGACTACACGGCAGCAGAGGGCAGAAGACGAAGGGGCGGGGACGCAGGTGAGGAGCATCAGCCGGTGACCCACTCATCGCATCCTGACCCCGCCCACTCCTCTTCTGGCCCGCCCACTCGTCTCATCCTGACCCCGCCCACTCATCGCATCCTGACGCCGCCCACTCCCCTTCTGGCCCGCCCACTCGTCTCATCCTGGCCCCGCCCATCCTCTGGCCCCGCCCACCCCGGGACTGTAGGCTGCCTCTCTAACCCAGCCAAAAACTCGCACCTGTTTTAAGTGGACCAAATATTAAAGGGAGCATCACCATTTCCTGTGTTTCTTCTCCCGGGGACAGGTCCGCGGGGTTCATTTAGCAGAGTCTTCCAGCCTAGCTTCCCGTAACAAAGGAACGTTCTTCCCGGTCTCCCCCACCTTCGCAAGGATGAGTGAAGCAGCATTTAAGAGCTATTTTTCTTCTCTGCGCCTGTCTCTTAACCCTTGGCGTCTCTCTCACTTTTATTTTTTTTTTTAATTTAATTCAAGAGAAAGGAAGCAACAGAGACTAGATCAATTTCCAGACTGGCTGTGTTTACATCGTCATGGGACAGCAGGCCCCCGGTTGTCTCTGTGGACAGAGGTGACAGGGCAAGGCACACGTGTCTGCTAAGGATTTCTGCTGAGGAAGGAGGGGAGGGAGGAGAAGGTGGGAGGGTCCCGAAGCTCACAGCGTTACCCAGGAAACAGGAGAGGAGGCACTTTCTCCTGATAACCAGGAAAACAGAGAGAGAAACAAGCTTCAAGCAGAAAGCAACCTCCAAGGCCTGAATACAAAATACCCACTTTAGAGGGAGTGCTTGGGGCCAGACCCTAAGGCCCTCCCAGTACCTGGCCCAGCTGTATTGGAGATTTCAGAATCTCAAAGCTTGGGTGACAACTGCTTTGAAACCTTAGTGTGGTGATGGGAAAGGGCAGGCTGGAAGGGGAGTTTTTGTATTGTATCTCTTTTTTTTGGTGATGAAGATGGATTTTATTTAAATTGTGGAAAAGGGTGGTTTTCTTACCCCTGTTAGATTTTCCCAGAAACCTGATGAGTTTTGACAAGAGCTTCTCGCCAGTGGAGGATGGTTCTACAAAACGGCAGGTCAGGATGAGACCCACTCAGAAACATGCTCGAGTCCCAAGTACAGGTGTGGCAAAAGGAGGGATGAGGGACTGTAAGTGGCCAAGCCGTGTCTCTTCGTCTTGGTCTGGGGGGTCCTACCCGTTTTCCCTTACTGTTTTCACAAAGCGTCCATGGTAGCAGCCAGGGATGTGGTGGAGGTAGAGGCCAAAAAAGTCCCTAGGAAAGTGCCCAGTGATGTCAGAAGTCTGGGCTGCTCCATTTCCAGTACTGCTCTATTCATGGCAGGGCTGTTGGCCTGGTCACGTGGGCCTGAAACCAAGAAGTCATCTTGGATTCCTTTCCCCAACATCCCATATTCCGACAGTCACCAGGTCTGACTGAAAAGTCAAATAAAACATACACCTATGATGTGCCCAGCACAATCGAGGTAGTGGAGGGAATTACAGGCATAAGGACCTCATCATTAAGAAGCTTGCCATCTTATCAGGTGAGACAGGAATCAATATATAAACAGTCATCTCAGACTGCGTGTCAAACTGTTTTTGTCTATTGAGTATAAGAAACTGGCTTAATTTCCGTTCTGGAGAAGTCTTCAGGGACTTATGATCAGTAGTTCAAAAGTGTCACCAAGGACCTAGGATTTTTCCATCTTTCTGCTCCAGCACCTTGTTTCGCTTTATCCTAAAAGCAAGATGACTGTAGCAGCCCCAGGCATCACATCCAGATTTTACAAAAGCCAGAGGGAGTAGAGCGCTCTTCTCCTGTGACACTCCAAGGAGAGAGAGAGACCCTTCACTGGAACCACCACCTCCTAGACTTCCCTCAAATCTCATTAGGTATAATTGGGTCACCAGTCTATTCCAGAACCAAGACTGGCAGAGAGGAATGGAATTAACTTTAGATCAAAGAGGAGGGAGCCTCTGCCCCAAGGGGGTGTGTGGGAGGATGTATTGGACCAAAATTCAGGTTCTCTTCAGGAAGGAAGAATAGGGGAGCAAATTCTTGTTTGGCAGCCAGCTGTGTTGATTACAATATATGAAGAGCATTTCAGAATTAAATGGGGTAACAAGATAGAGGGGTGAGGAAAGGCTGCCTTAGGTCTTACCTTATTGCCACTGGCTGGGGTTCTGATTGTAGCCTCTTAACTGGACCTCCAGGCACTGACCTTCCCTCTCCTCCGCCTACTCCATGAACCCATTCTTCACGTTGTCCCATTGGATCGGCCTACAATGCAAATCTTGGGCTTCCTCAGTGCTGGCTCAGCGGTAAAGAATCAGCCTGCAATGCAGGATATGGAAGAGTCATGAGTTTCATCCCTGGGTCAGGAAGATCCCCTGGAGGAGGGCATGGCAACCCACTCCACTATTCTTGTCTGGGTAGTGGGCAGCGGAGCCTGATGGGCTACAGTCCATGGGGTCACAAAGAGTCTAAAGCAACTGAACACTCATGCTCAATGGGAATCTGCTTATGTCATTTTATTGGTTTAAATACTCCTGTATCTCCTTATTTCACACTGAATAAAATAACCTTTAGTGTGATAAAAATCATTGAACACTTACCACACGCAAGGCAGTGTTTTAAGCACTTTCTGTTATGTTATTTAACTTACCTCTGAGGAAATGCTGTTCCAGCCCCACTGTATAGGTGAGCTAATCAAACACTGGTATGTGTAATACACTACCACAAACCTAGTGGTTTAAACTACACAAATTCATCACCGTCCCTTCCAGAGGACAGCAGTCCAAAATCAGTTTTAAAATCAAGACATCAGGAGCAGAGTGTTTTTTCCGGAGGTGCTGCTTTTTCTCACCTCTTCCGCCTTTTGGAGGCTGCCGGTATTCCTTGCTGCCTGACCTTATCGCTTGACGTATGTTTCCATCATCACCTTTCCTTCTCTCTTTTCTGATTCCCTGCTCCCCCTTCTAAGGACCCTTGTGATTACATTGGGCACCCCTGGATAATCCGGGATAATCTCCCGTCTCAAGATCCTTAACTTAATCACATCTGCAAAGTCCCTTTTGCCGGGTAAGATAGCATAGTCACAGGACACGGATGTTAAGCAGGGATGTCTTTAGAAAGCCGTGATTCTGCCTACCCCTCTCAAGGTCCTGCGTCAAGACGTAGTGGAACCAAGGTTTAAATTCAGGCTCTGCAACCCCTGGAAGAAGCCATCCCTCCCTCCCAATCTAGCTGTTCCGTGTTTAACCAAGAACGTCTGCCTTGTAGGCCCCAGCCCCTCATGTGGCTCATTGCCACTTAAACTTGGAACCCAGCTCACAGTGACCTCTATTGGAAAGGCTTCTTGCCTACTTTTCTACCCCTGGACCCTCAGCTAGACTAGATGTCCCTCTCCTCTGTTCCCACATACTGGAGCTCACTACTAAACTATCACTTGTAACTCTGATGGGAACTGGCTTCTGCGGAGCACACGGAGCTCAGGCAAACTTGTTGGTTGGTTGGTTGACTGGCAATGAACCCATCTTGAGTGTTGCCTCCTCCACATCCTCCAACTTTCTATTTTTGATTTCTGTAGCCAACAATGATAGGAGGTGAAACTTGTTTTCCTCCTTCTAATTTATATGTGAATTAAAACCAGCACCACCTTAAACTGTCAGACATTTATACCTTTATGCATTTATACCATTTATACCCTTATGCATTATGCTGTAGCTCAGCAGCCCTTTGGGAAGTTAACTCATCAATTGCTAATGGCAGTAGGTCAGAGAAGGACAGATAGAAAAATACTGACAGATCAACCCAAACCCTTCATCTGAACCATTCTCTTAATTCTTGAAATTCCATAGAACTTTTTCATTTGACTCATATGCCATCCACCTGTGGTTCAGTTGGTGAAGCGTGTAGTGGGAGGGTGGCCTGGAACCACTCAGGCATGCAGCAGTTGCTAAAAATGGTTGTTCATGAGGATGAATAAAGAGAAAGGTACATGGCGGGTGGGGAGGTGCAGGAATCTGAGGAGTTTCACATCTTGTGCAGTAGAAGGAATTATCCATCCCCCAACCGCTGAGGTTTGAGAGAAGTTAAATAGCTGTCCCGAGGATGCAAAGTGATGACCAATCCTGGATTCAAAGCCAGGTTGTGAATCAGAGGTTGGTTGGTTTTTCTCTGAATTCTGTTAGCATCATGTTTGAGGCTCATAGTCACTTAATTGAAACCTCGAGGGACTAAGCAGCTTTGAATTTAGAAGTTTCGAGATTTTAGAAACTTATATACATTAATACTTCTGTAGCAAAACATATTAATATTTTCACTAAATGGGTCTAGAAGCCTCAGATCAGCCTTTCATCATCAGGCATGGTTGTACCACTAAATTTGGGATTTTCAGAGATTTGGGGGATTTGGGAGTGGCAGATAAAGGACTGTGGGGTGGAACATCAAAGGAAATAAGTGTATGTACATAATAATGAACGTTTGTTGAACAGTGAATATTTGCCACATGTTCTGCAAAGCTCTGGGCATGCATAACTCTCTCAGAAACCTTGCAGGGTAAGTATTATCACTATCTGCATGCTCAGAATCAGACAACAGGCATGGGTGGGCTAAGTAATCTGCCAAAATCACCTTAGTCCCCCATCCATTCATTCAGTCTCCGTTTCAACCAACAACTTACAGTTAAAGTTTTCGAGAATAACCTTTTCTTATTGAACAGTGAAATGTTTCCAGAATGACTGGCTGGACACTGGGCTTTGATTTGAAAGTCCATGGTTTGTAGCTTTAAATTTGTGTTTGTTTTGTAGTATCTTTCTTGCTTTCAGTTCAGTTCGGTTCAGTCGCTCAGTCGTGTCCAACTCTTTGTTATCCCATGAATCCCAGCACACGGGCCTCCCTGTCCATCACCAGCTCCCAGAGTTTACCCAAACTCATGTCCATCGAGTTGGTGATGCCATCCAACCATCTCATCCTCTGTCGTCCCCTTCTCCTCCTGCCTCCAATTCCTCCCAGCATCAGAGTCTTTTCCAATGAGTCAACTCTTCCCATGAAGTGGCCAATGTATTGGAGTTTCAGCTTCAGCATCAGTCCTTCCAATGAACACCCAGGATCAATCTCCTTTAGGATGGACTGGCTGGATCTCCTTGCAGTCCAAGGGACTCTCAAGAGTCTTCTCCAGCACCACAGTTCAAAAGCATCAATTCTTCAGCAATCAGCTTTCTTCAAAGTCCAACTCTCACATCCATATATGACCACTGGAAAAACCATAGCCTTGACTAGACGGACCTTTGTTGGCAAAGTAATGTCTCTGCTTTTTAATATACTATCTAGGCATAAGATATTAAGAAGAGGTGGCAAGAATACACAGAAGAACTGTACAAAAAAGATCTTCACGGCCAAGATAGTCACGATAACGTGATCACTGACCTAGAGCCAGACATCTTGGAATGTGAAGTCAAGTGGGCCTTAGAAAGCATCACTATGAACAAACCTAGTGGAGGTGATGGAATTCCAGTTGAGCTATTTCAAATCTTGAAAGATGATGCTGTGAAAGTGCTGCACTCAATATGTCAACAAATTTGGAAACCTCAGCAGTGGCCGCAGGACTGGAAAAGGTCAGTCTTCATTCCAATCCCAAAGAAAGGCAATGCCAAAGAATGCTCAAACTACCACACAATTGCACTCATCTCATACGCTAGTAAAGTGATGCTCAAAATTCTCCAAGCCAGGCTTCAGCAATATGTGAACCATGAACTCCCAGATGTTCAAGCAGGTTTTAGAAAAGGCAGAGGCACCAGAGATCAAATTGCCAACACCCGCTGGATCATGGAGAAAGCAAGAGAGTTCCAGAAAAACATCTATTTCTGCTTCATTGACTATGCCAAAGCCTTTGACTGTGTGGATCACAATAAACTGTGGAACATTCTGAAAGAGATGGGAATCCCAGACCACCTGACCTGCCTCTTGAGAAACCTGTATGCAGGTCAGGAAGCAACAGTCAGAACTGTACATGAACAACAGACTGGTTCCAAATAGGAAAAGGAGTGCGTCAAGGCTGTATATTGTCACCTTGCTTATTTAACTTATATGCAGAGTACATCATGAGGAACGCTGGGCTGGAAGAAGCACAAGCTGGAATCAAGATTGCTGGGAGAAATATCAATAATCTCAGATATGCAGATGACACTACCCTTATGGCAGAAAGTGAGGAGGAACTCAAAAGCCTCTTGATGAAAGTGAAAGAGGAGAGTGAAAAGGTTGGCTTGAAGCTCAACATTCAGAAAACAAAGATCATGGCATCTGGTCCCATCACTTCATGGGAAATAGATGGAAAAACAGTGGAAACAGTGTCAGATTTTATTTTTTTGGGCTCCAAAATCACTGCAGATGCTGATTGCAGCCATGAAATTAAAAGACGCTTACTCCTTGGAAGGAAAGTTATGACCAACCTTGATAATATATTGAAAAGCAGAGACATTACTTTGCCAACAAAGGTCCGTCTAGTCAAGGCAATGGTTTTTCCCGTGGTCATGTATGGATGTGAGAGTTGGACAGTGAAGAAAGCTGATCGCCGAAGAATCGATGCTTTTGAACTGTGGTGCTGGAGAAGACTCTTGAGAGTCCCTTGGACTGCAAGGAGATCCAACCAGTCCGTTCTAAAGGAGATCAATCCTGGGTGTTCATTGGAAGGACTGATGCTAAAGCTGAAGCTGCAATACTTTGGCCACCTCATGAGACGAGTTGACTCACTGGAAAAGACTCTGATGCTGGGAAAGGTTGGGGGCGAGAGGAGAAGGGGACGACCAAGAGTGAGATGGCTGGATGGCATCACCGACTCTGTGGACATGAGTTTGAGTGAAGTCCGGGAGTTGGTGATGGACAGGGAGGCCTGGCGTGCTGTGATTCATGGGGTCTCGGAGAGCCGGACACGACTGAGCGACTGAACTGAACTGAACTGAACTAGGTTGGTCATAACTTTCCTTCCAAGGAGTAAGCGTCTTTTTACTTCATGGCTGAAGTCACCATCTGCAGTGATTTTGGAGCCCAGAAAAACAAAGTCTGACACTGCTTCCACTATTTCCCCATCTATTTGCCTTGAAGTGATGGGACCAGATGCCATGATCTTAGTTTTCTGAATGTTGAGCTTTAAGCCAACTTTTTCACTCTCCTCTTTCACTTTCATCAAAAGGTTCTTTAGTTCTTCACTTTCTGCCATAAGGGTGGTGTCATCTGCATATCTGAGGTTATTGATATTTCTCCCAGCAATCTTGATTCCAGCTTGTGCTTCTTTCAGCCCAGCATTTCTCATGATGTACTCTGCATATAAGTTAAATAAGCAGGGTGACAATATACAGTCTTGACATACTCCTTTTCCTATTTGGAACCAGTCTGTTGTCCCATGTTCAGTTCTAACTGTTGCTTCCTGACCTGCATACAGGTTTCTCAAGAGGCAGGTCAGGTGGTCTGGGATTCCCATCTCTTTCAGAATTTTTGACAGTTTGTGGTGATTCACATAGTCAAAGGCTTTGGCATAGTCAATGAAGCAGAAATAGATGTTTTTCTGGAACTCTCTTGCTTTTTCGATGATCCAGTGGATGCTGGCAATTTGATCTCTGGTTCCTCTACCCTTTCCAAATCCTGCTTGAACATCTGGAAGTTCATGGTTCATGTATTGCTGAAGCCTGGCTTGGAGAATTTTGAGCATGCCTTTACTAGCGTGTGAGATGAGTGCAATTGTGCGGTAGTTTGAGCATTCTTTGGCATTGCCTTTCTTTGGGATTGGAATGAAGACTGACCTTTTCCAGTCCTGCGGCCACTGCTGAGGTTTCCAAATTTGTTGACATATTGAGTGCAGCACTTTCACAGCATCATCTTTGAGGATTTGAAATAGCTTAAGTGGAATTCCATCACCTCCACTAGCTTTGTTCGTAGTGATGCTTCCTAAGGCCCACTTGACTTCACATTCCAAGATGTCTGGCTCTAGGTAAGTGATCACGCCATCGTGATTATCTGGGTCGTGAAGATCTTTTTTGTACAATTCTTCTTGTATTCTTGCCACCTCTTCTTAATATCTTCTGCTTCTGTTAGGTCCATACCATTTCTGAAACAGGTAGGTTTTGAACATAGTTTTGAACCTTTGAACACGGTTACAGGTCTTGGAAAATTCAAGAGAAAACTTTTGGCTGATTCCATATATTCATTTGCTGTTTGTTGGACATCCGCAAAGTGTTGGCACTTTCCCAGAATTAGATCTACTTGCGATAAAGCAGAAGAGCGTGAACTTCTACTAAAGCAGTGTTGTCAAATTAAAGTTGGACAATTGAGGAAGGCTTTTCCTTAGTAATGAGGCTCTATGAGAGGATGATGAACTTGGCCATGAACAGTGTGTCCTCCCTGCCACTTAATTCAATTTCATCTAGAATGATAACCTTTGCCTTCCCTAAAGTAAGCTAATAAAACTCACAGGAGTGGTTTCCTTCTACTGTGCCTAATAATTTTTAGATTAGACTTCTAATATTCTCAAAGACTTATCAGAAAAACATCACCATTCTAATAATTCTTGACATAGAAATTCTTGAACTCCACACAACCACTCAGAATTCTGGAAGAACACTGTGTTTATTTCATCTTTCACTTTTTTCCTTTTAGAACTTGAAACTATTGTGCAAAACAGAAGTAACCCTAGCTACCATGCATTTGTTTTGTAATTAACTGAATTTTATTATTTCAGGAAATTATAAAATTGTTTTTCCATAAATGTGTTCTTTAAAAACTTGTTTCAGTCTTAAGTGATTTTATGGGATGCCTAGGAAATGAAGATATCCCAATAATAAAGTCTAGAGGGGGAAAAGGTTGTCTATTAAAAAATTCAGTACGGGCAACTTTGAACAAATTTATTCTTAAAAATAATAAGTGCCTTATGCTGCAGTGACTTTCCCATCAATGTGGTCTGCTATTTAGTACTTTCTTAACAAAGCTCCCCCTGGTGTTTAATAAAGTCCAGTTTTCCCCAATTCTTTTTGGACTCCAAGTGCTTCTAATTATCTTTAAGAGCTATCCATTGATGCCTCACAGATTATTACCAAAGCTAGAACATTTGGCTAGATTTTGAAAAATGCTGAGTAGATAGTAATTCCTCAACACATGCTTGTTGAATGGACTGGGATAGTCTTACCAACCTTACACGATAAACCAGACAACCAAGGCAAAAAAGCAATGGTTCTAAGCTTTCATCTCCTGGTTATATGACCTTGGTCAAATTGCATCACTTCTTTGTTCAACAAAATTCATTGATTGTTAATCCATGCATGGTACCATCGCCCTGCCCTTCTTGGTGCAGGGACACAATAACGCGGAGACAAGTGTGGTTCTCGCCTTCACAGACTATTTTAAATAGAGAGTCTCAACTTGCTGTGTAACAGAATCACCCAGGGTAAATGCAAATTACCAGACCCCCCACCCTGGACCTACTGGGGGTTGGAAGGCAAGAAGGGGAGATAGGGAGGTGATAGCTAAAGAGTACAGGATTTCTTTTTAGTCTAAAACTGACTCGCAGACATAGAAAGCATGCTTGTGATTGCCAAAGAGGAAGGAGGGAGGGATAAATTAGGAGTTTTGAACTCACATATACACAGTGCTATATATAAAAATAGATAACAAACAAGGACCTACTCTATAGCACAGGGAACGATACTCAGTATTTTGTTATAATCTATAAGGGAAAAGAACCTGAAAAAGAAAAATATATATTTATTTTTATTATTTATATTTATAAATATGTGTTTCTTTTTCAGATTCTTTTCCCTTAGAGTGAAAGAGAGAGTCACTCAGTTGTGTCTGACTCTTTGTGACCCCATGGACTCTAGTCCATGGAATTCTCCAGGCCAGCATACTGGAATGGGTAGCCGTTCCCTTCTCCAGGGGAATCTCCTGCATTGCAAGCAGACTCTTTACCAACTGAGCTATCAGGGAAGATCTTTTTCCCTTTTAGGTTTTAACCTAAAGGTAATAGGTTATAACATTTTCCCTTATGGATTGTATGTATTTCAGGTATATATATATAACTGAATCACTGTACTATATATCTGAAACTAACACAATATTGTAAATAACTATAGTTCAGTAAAAAAGAAATATTATCAGGACCTTAGGGACTCCTTTGTGTCCATTATGATCACATTCTCATGCTTTCTCGAAGTGTCATTATTCTGACTTTCATGATAATAATTTTTGTTTTATATTCTTTTATTTTGTATTTTGTAATAGTCATGCCCTTAAATGGATGTTTCTACTGTTAAAAAATAATTAAACAAATGAAATTGACTGTGGTAGTAGTTACACATATCTGTGACTGCACTAAAAACTGATGAACTGTGTGTGTTACGTGGGCGAACTGGATGATATGTGAGTTATATTTCAAAGTCGCTCTTTTTTAAAAAAATAAAGGCACACATCTATAAGCAGATCCTTGAAAGATGGATGATGGTTAACCAGGCAGAAAGTGGGAGTACAGAGAGAGAGGCAAAGGGAGAAGAGGAAGTGTTCCAGGCAGATGGGACTGTGAGAATGAAGTCCTGAACTCGAGGCATCTAAGAAAATAGAAGAATTTCCATGAGTAGTCTCTGAGGGAGAGAGCGGCCAGGCCACGGAGAGCTTTGTTCTCCCTGCTTTGTTCACTCCAGGACAGGGGCTCCCAAAGTATATTCCCTGGTTTGGAACCAACCAGAAGCAACTTGATCAGAGCATCACCTGAGAGCTTGTTAGAGACGCAGATTCCTCACCCTAGCCTGGGATGCCCCACACCAGACCTCCTGAATCAGAACCCTGGGACCCAGCTATCTGGGTATTAACAAGCCCTCCAGCTGATGGCCCTGAAGTCTGAGAACCCCTTCTGTTGAATTCTTGCAAATCCAGCTTCCCCCGACCCCTGACAGAAGCCAGTGTTTTTTAACAGTATAAATGTAGTCATGGTACCCCTTTGCTTGAAATCCTCCAACCTTGCCCTGTGTGCTGGCTTAGAGGCAGGGGGCTGACCCAGTTGGGTGTATACTTTTGAAGGCCCCTCTGTCAACCCGCTTCAGTGTTCTTGCCTGGGAAATCCCAAGGACAGTGGTGCCTGGCAAGCTACAGTCCATGGGGCTGCAAAAGAGTCGGACACAACTTCGCGACGGAATAACAAACAATCAGTGGCTGCTCCTTGGAGAACAGATTAGAAAGAGTCAGAATGAACATCTGGCGACAAACGAGGAGGCTACTACAATAATCTAGGTAAACACGATGGGGACTTGAGGAAGTAAAAAACACATCTACTTGAGAGAGGCGTAAATGAATCAACAGGATTGGATTTTGTTTCCAGGTGGCTTCCTGACTCTTTTTTATTTTTCATTTTTAAACTGTGGTATAATATACATAACATGGGCTTCCCAGGTGGCTCAGGGGTAAAGAACTTGCTTGCTAATTCGAGAGACGTAAGAGATGCCGGTTCGATTCCTGGGCCAGGAAGATCCCCTGGAGGAGGGCATGGCTATCCACTCCAGTATTCTTGCCTGGAGAGTACCCTGGACAGAGAAGCCTGACAGGTTATAATTTATGGGGTCGCAAAGAGTCGGACACGACTGAAATGACTTTGCACGCACGCACGCACACACGCACGCATACATAACATAAAATTTACCACTAACCATTTTAAGTGGGTTGTTCTCTGGCATTAAGTACATTCACATTGTGGTCAAATCATCACTGCTGTCCATCTCCAGAACTTCATCATCATCAGACAGAAACTGCACATCCATGGAACAAGCTCCCATTGCCCGCTTCCTCAGCTCCTGATTACCTCTATTTGACTTCCTGTCTCTAGGAATTTCTCTGTTCTGGATAATTCCTATCAATGGATTCAGGCAGGATTTTCCTTTGTGTTTCTGGTTTGTTTCACTTAGCATATCATATTCAAGGTTCGTCCAAACTGTAGCATGTGCCAGAATGGCCTAATTACGGACGAATAATGTTCCGTGGTGGGTTTACACCACCGCACTATTTATCCGTTCCTCTGTAGACGAACACTTGACTTGCTTCGATCTTTCGGATATTGTGAATGATGCTTCAATGAACATTGGTATAATCTATTTGAGTCCCTTCTTTCCTTTCTTTTTTTGGTATCTACCCAGAAGTGGAATTGCTAGGTCCTGTGATTATTCTGTGTTTAACTCTTTGAAGACCTGCAAACTTGTTTTCCCCAGTGGCTGCACCATTTCACATTCCCATTAGCACTGTATGAATGCTCTAATAGCGCCACACCACACTAAGATTTGTCATTTTGCTTTTTGATAATAGTCACCATAACGGGTGTAATGTCTCATTGTAGTTTTGATTTGTGTTTCCCTAATTCATTGGAAGGAAAGTTATGACCAACTTAGATAGCATATTAAAAAGCAGAGACATTACTTTGCTAACCAAGGTCCGTCTAGTCAAGGCTATGGTTTTTCCCGTGGTCATGTATGGATGTGAGTTGGACTTTGAGGAAAGCTGATCGCCGAAGAATTGATGCTTTTGAACTGTAGTGTTGGAGAAGACTCTTGAGAGTCCCTTGGACTGCAAGGAGATCCAACCAGTCCATTCTAAAGGAGATCAATCCTGGGTGTTCATTGGAAGGACTGATGCTAAAGCTGAAACTCCAATACTTTGGCCACCTGATGCGACGAGTTGACTCACTGGAAAAGACTCTGATGCTGGGAAGGATTGGGGGCAGGAGGAGAAGGGGACAACAGAGAATGAGATGGCTGGATGGCATCACCGACTCGATGGACATGAGTTTGAGTGAACTCCGGGAGTTGGTGATGGACAGGGAGGCCTGGCGTGCTGCGATTCACGGGATTGCAGAGTTGGACACGACTGAGCAACTGAACTGGACTGAATAGCTAATGATGTTGAGCATCTTTTCTTTGCTCATTGGCCATTTCTGTATTTTCTTTAGGGTCTTTTTGAGTCTTTTGCCTGTTTTGTTTTTTTTTTTAAGAGATTTGTTGATGTGGACCATTTTTTAAAAAATCCTTATTGAATTTGTTACAACACTGCTTCTGTTTTATGTTTTAGTTTTTTGGTTCTAAGGCTGGTGGCTCTCAGCTCCTGACCAGGCGCTGAACCCGAACTCCCTGCATTGGAAGGTCCTGGTCTTCCAAGGAATTCCCTCTTTGCCCATTTTTTAACTGAGTTATTTCCAAGTTTTTTGCTTTTGTTTTTGTGTTGCGAACATTATTTATACGCATTATTCTGACATCCATCCTTTATCAGATACATGATTTGCAAATATTTCCTCCCGTTCTGTGGGTGGTCTTTTCCTTCTCTTGATAGTATCCTTTGACGCACAATTGCACTCTGAGTGCCAGCAGTACCTCAGGACCTAGGGAAGCACTAGGAATTTAGCTGGAAGAAGACATAGGATGAGGGAGAGGGTGGTGGATAAAGGCACTGAGAAAGTCACCCATTAAAGACCCTAGCCTGCTTCCCAGGGCTGAAATCTCGCAGCATAATCCTACTTGGCATGTCAGAAGCATTGTCTTTCTATTAATTCTGTAACATCTTCCAATTTCCCCAAAGCAAAAAGATGCTTTGGGTAATGCGAAGCCCAGATTTTTATTAATTTTTGAGAAGGCAAATAAAGATCCCACTGAAGGCACCACAGAATACGCGAGACCCCAGAGAGACCTGCTCAGCTGATGGACCCTGGAGCTTAGATCTCGTTAGCTTCAAGGTCAGTCCACCTCTGGCCCTCTGAGCCACTTGGGAACTTTTCTGACAAAATCAAGGCTGCTCGCCAGCATTGCTCAGAGGAGCTTCAGACAAGGAGGGATTGGTTTGGAAGGAAGGTGGGAAAGGGTCTTCCCTGATCAGTTGAGTCTTCTCCCTGAAGGGGGCCAACCTCACTCTTTGGGATCACAGACTGAATGGGTAAGCCCTCCAGGTTACAGGAATAAAAAGCTGAGGCAGGTAGGGGGCAATGCTCATTAGACTGCCATTTTTTCTAGTTCTAAGAGGAGGGATTTTTCCATAAACAGTCTTCTCCCATCACCCATTCATCCTCAGGGGAGGGGCAGTCATTCATCCGATCAGTGACTCTAGAAGTCATCGCTTTGCTTTCTTCTTTGGGAAACCGAGTTCTTGCAGAAAGACTCTCCTTTTTAGATATGATTCAAGGTCCAGCTCTACAGCTCCAAATGATGCTTCATGCCTGAGGAAAAATGTGCAACTGAGGAAAATTTAATTAACCATGCCAGAAGAAAGACTGGAATACCTTTCTGTTCTTGCTACACAAAATATTAGAAAACATTGTTGTGAGGAGATAACAGAGAGTCGGCAGCAAAAAAAAAAAAAAAATATATATATATATATATAGGATCAAGCAATTGATTAAAAATAATGTTAATGTTGGTTTCTGGATTTGTGATATTTGAGGTTCCTGTAAGCTTTTTAAAATTGTAATTTTTTATGATTTCTTTTCTTATTCTAAATATGTATATACTTTCACGTATAATTTCATAGTCACAATTTTGTTCTTTTTCTTAAAAGAGTCACATATTATATAAGTATCAAAAAACCTAGATTTTGAATCTAGAGTCTCATAAAACCTAGATTCATTTCCTGTTCCCCTCTCCAATTAACTCCAAGATTCTGGAAAGCTAAAAACTCCTTTCCCTAGTCTATTTCCCAATCTAGTCATCAGTCAGGTCGTTCAGTGTCATCTATTAGAGGCTCCATCATGAGCTCAAATGGTATCATAATGATAAAAACATGTCAATAACACATTCCTCCTATCATAATGTCCACCGTGGATCTGAAGTCTGAAGGTTAAAATCTCAAAGAAGTTGAAGTCTAAAATTTTAAAATTCAAGTTCAAAGGAATTAATCAAATATTTGTGCCCTTTCAAGTTAAGCCTGAAATTCAAATTCGTTAGGTTAATTTTAAAATAAATTAAAGTCTTTCCCCAGTCTACTCTGTTCCAACTGGAGGGAATCTTGGTGCCTTGGGTAGATGGACAGACTACCCAAGGTATGGTATGGCTATTCTACAAAGAAAGTAGGGATGTCTTTAATGTTACTTCTTGAAAAGAAAGAGTGGAATTCTCCCCTATCCCCTAGGATAGTAAACAGAGTGCCATGGTAATTAATTTCTATTCCCTTCTCAGGCGCTCAGATTGATGAAGTAACCAGTTCCCTGATGAAAACTCTAAGTCTCAAGACTATGCCTCCAGTTGCTGGTATCTTCAAGGCAGTGGTTTTCAACTGGGAGTGATTTTTGTTCCCTAGGAATGCCAGCCTCGAGTGATTATATTCCTACAGGATATCCGGAATGTCATCCATCACGGCACTTTTCAGAAGCGTTCACAAGAGGCAAGACTGTGGGTGGCCCTGGCCCCACACCTACTCATTGGCAAAGCAAAAATAAACACACACACAAAAAAAAAACCCAAGCAAAACTGTGGTCCTTAGGGCAGTTATCCAGGCAAAAATTATGTTTAAGAAACCATTGTGTTGATGTTGCCAATGACATTGACAGCTGAGTGTTGAAAGAGGGCAGAGAAAGTTTTGTTGTCAATCTGATCAGAGAAGAGAACCAGTTAATCCCAAGAATATATGAGTTGTCTGCTTATGTTTCTTTGGGAGACTATTTCTACTGATAAATTAATTTTGCAAGAAAGTAGGGATGTCTTTCGGAGAAGGCAATGGCAACCCACCCCAGTGTTCTTGCCTGGAGAATCCCAGGGACAAGGGAGCCTGGTGGGCTGCCGTCTATGGGGTCGCACAGAGTCGGACACGACTGAAGTGACTTAGCAGCAGCAGCAGCAAGGATGTCTTTAATGCTGCTTCTTGAAAAGAAAGAGTGGAATTCTCCCTTATCTTCTGATGTAGTAAACAGAGTGCCGTGGTAATTAATTTCTATTTCCTTCTCAGGCGCTCAGATTGATCAAGTAATCAGTTTCCTGATGAAAACCCCAAGCTTCAAGACTATGCCTTCAGTTGCTGGTATCTTCAAGGCAGTGGTTTTCAACTGGGAGTGATTTTTGTTCCCCAGGTAGGGTTGCCAGACTTAGTGACTGAACACACACAGCACCCAGTCAAAGTGAACTTCGGATAAACAACAAACAATTTGTCAGTATAGGTCAGTTCCCAATACTGCATTATTTATCTGAAATTCACATTTCACTGGGCATTCTATATTTTATCTGGTAACCTGGTGGCACCCAGGGGATGGTGCTGGCAATGTCTGGAGACATTTTTGGTTGTGACAACTCCTGGGATGGGTAGAGGCCAGGGATGCTGTTAAACATCCTACAGTGCCTGAGAAAGTCTCCCACCACAGAGAATTATCTGGTCCAAAAAGTCAGTGGTGCCAAGGCTGAGAAATCCTGCTCTAAGGCAAAGCCTTTCCCTTTTAGTTTCCCCAGAAAACAAAGCTCAAGACTCCTGCCTGACATCCTATGCCTGGAGCTGGAGCACATTCATTTATTTTTAACATCTCAACATGACCCATTACCCGCGTTCATAGCAGAGACTCAAGCATTCTTTCCTCTTCGCTTTCTTCTATAGCTCACAAGCAGACCAAGGACACGCCGGCCAAGTTAAGACAGCATTTATGTTCAGTTCAGGGGTGTGTGAGGGTCTGGCTGTGCCCTGAGCCTCTTTTTGGGAAAGCCAGCCTTACAAAGCAGCCCCGAGGAACTGGGAGTGGGGGTGCAGGGGGCCCTGATCCATCTCATTCAGGCCAGACTTGCACCTTCCTGCCTGGGAGCCTCGCAGCTGCACATCTCATGAAGAGACTCTTTCTTTGTTGGGGCCCAGGGATGGGGGGTGGGAGGGAGCCAGCAGCAGAAGGTGGGGATGGTGTGGCATGGCTGCTAATCCAACAGCTTTTAAAAGAGCCAGAGAGGAAGGAAGCACACGGGTGGGGGAGGTTCTGAATGTTTTCTGGTTATGAGATGTGTATAAATTCACGGGAGGTTATCTGAGGATATTTATCCCGAGCCCTATTCACAGTTGTCCCTGAAATGAATACCAGAGCATTAGCATTCTGGGGTCATCGCTCCTTCTGCAACAACCAGCCCTCATTCCCTTCCCTCCCCAGGGACCCGTGTGTCACACGTGTTGGTGTATGTACAAAAGAATGAACACACACACTTAGCCATCCAAATTACAGACTTCCATGTCCCTTGGGGAAAAACTGCTGGTAGGTTTTTTTCCTTTCTTTGATTAACTTTGAACCTAAGGAATAGAAAACCTTTTTTTTTAAGCCACTAATTGCTGACTCAAGAAGAGAGAACAGGGTTTTTTGAGAATTTAAAAATAAAACTCCATTCGGGTATTCATTAAGTCAAGCAAGATGAATCAGGCTTTTGGTTGTATAAAAACTTGACTCTTTTTGGAAAATCTGTCTTTGCAATTCTCTGATTGCTGGAGAAAAGAATGCAAGAAACAAAACATAAGAAGAGGGGCTGGGTAGACAGTTTTATAAACACCCGATTTGGTTCAGATGTGGCCTAGCATGGTCTCAACAACGAAATGGGGAGACCGAGGAGTCGGGGCTGGGTGGGAGGCAACGGCAACCCAACGTTCTCACTGGCCATTCATGCAGTTTGGGTCCAGTAAAGCCAAATTTAATGTCTGTAAATTCTTCCAAACTTTAGTGACTTACTGTATTTCTTTCTGGAAAGTATTACAAACGAAATTAGTTATTTAATTGAAGTATAGTTGATTAACAATATTGTGTTAGCTTTAGGTGTCCAGCAAAAGGGATCCAGTTATATATGGTATATGCATATATATTTTAGAATATTTGTCATTGCATGTTATAATAAGATGTTGAATATAGTTCCCTGTGCTGCACAGTAAATCCTTGTTGCTGATCTAGTTTATATATGGTAGTTTGTGTCTGTTAATCCTATACTCCCAATTTATCCCACCCCCTGCCCCTTTCTCCTTTGGTAACCAGAAGTTTGTTTTCTATATCTGTGAGTCTGTTTCTGTTTTGTATATAGATTCATTTGCATTATTTTTAGATTCCACATAAAAGTGATAGTGTGTAATATTTGTTTTTGTCTGATTTACTTCACCTAGTATAATATTCTTTAGGTCCATCCATGTTGCTGCAAATGGCAATATTACATTCGTTTTATGACTGAGTAATATTCCATTAAATTAAATTATTAGTTAAAAAAAACTGGCCTTTTCATCCATTATAAAAGTAGTAGCCATATCCAAGGGGAGAAACTCCAAAATCCAAAAAAAGTAAAAAGGAGAGAAAATAATAATTGAATCAAATTTGACCCATAATTGAATACTTACAGAGATGACCCTTGCTTGACCTATTTCTTTCCAAGTTTCACTCTAAGCTTAGATTTTGGCTTAAAATCTTGTGATGATGACTCTTTAAATCCAAGGTTATATCTCATGTTCCAAAAATAGAAACTATAATTTACAGAGCATTTACTATTTGCTAGTCACCTGGCTAAGCACTTTATGTACATAATTCCACTTAATGGTCAAAAACCTGACAAAGAGATAACTGTTGTACTTTTTTAAGGATGAGAATCTGAGCCTGTTACTCACCACATAGTTATTAAGCAGCCAAACACGGTATATCCTACTTTTTCCACTTAACATTGAGCATGATCTTTTCCATATTAAAACTCTACATAAAATTTCTTTTTCATTGTTGTCCAGTATTATGAGTTGCTATATCCCAATTTACGAAACATTCACCTACGATTGGACATTTGGGTTATGTCCAGTTTCTTGTGGTTATGGGTAATGTTGAACTTCTTTTATTTGTGCTTATGGATAAAGCAATGAATATCTTTGAGCAAAGCTATTTTTGGATTTAGATGTTTTTAAGGATAGACTTCCAAAAACGGAAATAGAACTACTAAAAATGTTTTGAAAGGAGCTCTTGCCTGTAAGAGTCACCTTGATGTCCAAATGGGCTACTTAATTTCTCATCAGCAATGGAAATTATTATTGAAAAAATAGTTGATTTTTTACAGTACATTTATTTACATTTTATAGTTGACTTAGAGTACATTATTTATATTGGATTTTGCTTTATAAGGAATCAGGTCAAAAATTATTTTTATTCATTTGTTGGCAAGATATAAACCTTTTTAATGGATTTTTAATCCAGTTATGTATTGGGGTTTTAACGTTTTTCTAACCAATTGCAATGAACAATTAGACAGCAAATATTTTGTCATTGGTCATTGTCTCAGTATGTCCTCAGATTGCTATTTCCTTTAACATTTGAATGCCTTTTTCATAACACTTGAAAATGTTTATTTAAACCTCTGGGTGTTTTCCATTGTAACATCCTTCATGTAAAGTTTAACTACTCACTTCTCTTTTCTCCAAGTAACCTGTTTTTAACACTTCTGAGAGGTTTCTCGGTAGTATTTATAAAAATGAAGTTTCAAAATAACACAGAGAGAAAAACAACATCATCCTGTCTCAACCCTAGCCTTACTTGGACAATTGATTGCTGTGAACTTCGCATCTCAAACCAGCCAGAGCTGATTCGTGCAAGCCAGCCCCAGGCATGCTTCGGGCTTCGCCATCCCCCTGGCAAGCCAGCCTGGATTTAATGGACGCTCATTATGTGATGTCAAAAAGTCTCCATTATAGCTACTTTGAAACTCTTCTTCCACGCAGATCTGTTTCCTTTGTTCCATCCTCATTGGAGACAGAACAAGCAGGACATTATATCCCCAGGCAAGTATTCCTCCTGAGTGGCACCAGCCCAGTTGTGTGGTGGGCTCTTTATAAATATTTCTGGGTTAAAGCTGATATTTAACATCAGGAATCAGAACTACTCTCAGGCTTCCTTTCTCCAAGTTAAATAAGCTAATAACTTTTTTTTTAACCCCTTGTATCATCTCTGCATCTCTTCCTTCTGGGAGCTCCCGGCCCTCTTGAAGCATGCTGTCCAAGCTGAGACAGAAAAGTCTGTGTCCTTGGGTCACCCTGCCCCACAGCTCTTAAGGGTGGGCTGAGAGCCACTAACACCTTCACTGGCAGTTTGGCTCACGCAACAATGTGGCATAGTCCTTAAGCATCTTTTCCTCCCTGTAAGAGTCGCAGGCCGAGTCAAAGATGTAAGGCCAGAAGGAACAGGGCTGCCTGGGGACAGAGCTGAGCCCTCAAGTCCAAGAAAGCCAGGCAAGAACAATCACTAACTGTGGATCACAGTTCAGTTCAGTCGCTCAGTTGTGTCCGACTCTTTGCAGCCCCATGGATGGCAGCACGCCAGGCCTCCCTGTCCATCACCAACTCCCAGAGTTTACCCAAACTCATGTCCATCGAGTCGGTGATGCCATCCAACCATCTCATCCTCTGTCGTCCCCTTCTCCCTCCTTCAATCTTTCCCAGCATCAGAGTCTTTTCCAATGAGTCAGCTCTTTGCATCAGGTGACCAAAGTATTGGAGTTTCAGCTTCAACATCAGTCCTTCTAATGAATACTCAGTACTGATTTCCTTTAGGATGGACTGGCTGGATCTCCTTGCAGTCCAAGGGACTCTCAAGAGTCTTCTCCAACACCACAGTTTAAAAGCATCAATTCTTCGGCGATCAGCTTTCTTTATAGTCCAACACTCACATCCATACATGACTACTAGAAAAACCATAGCCTTGACTAGATGGACCTTTGTTGGCAAAGTAACGTCTCTGCTTTTTAATATACTGTCTAGGTTGGTCATAACTTTCCTTCCAAGCAGTAAGCGTCTTTTAATTTCATGGCTGAAGTCACCATCTACAGTGATTTTGGAGCCCAGAAAAACAAAGTCTGTCACTGTTTTCATTGTTTCCCCATCTATTTGCCATGAAGTGATGGGACCGGATGCCATGATCTTAGTTTTCTGAATGTTGAGCTTTAAGCCAACTTTTTCACTCTCCTCTTTCACTTTCATCAAAAGGTTCTTTAGTTCTTCACTTTCTGCCATAAGGGTGGTATAATCTACATATCTGAGGTTATTGATATTTCTCCCAGCAATCTTGATTCCAGCTTGTGCTTCCTCCAGCCCAGCATTTCTCATGATGTACTCTGCATATAAGTTAAATAAGCAGGGTGACAATATATGATGTACTCCTTTTGCTATTTGGAACCAGTCTGTTGTTCCATGTCCAGTTCTAACTGTTGCTTCCTGACCTGCATACAGGTTTCTCAAGAGGCAGGTCAGGTGGTCTGGTATTCCCACCTCTTTAAGAATTTTCCAGAGTTTCTTGTGATCCACACAGTCAAAGGCTTTGGCATAGTCAATAAAGCAGAAACAGATGTTTTTCTGGAACTCTCTTGCTTTTTCGATGATCCAGCGGATGTTGCCAATTTGATCTCTGGTTCCTCTGCCTTTTCTAAAACCAGCTTGAACATCTGGAAGTTCACGATTCATGTGTTGCTGAAGCCTGGCTTGGAGAATTTTGAGCATTACTCTACTAGCGTGTGAGGTGAGTGCAATTGTGTGGTAGTTTGAGCATTCTTTGGCATTGCCTTTTTATGGGATTGGAATGAAAACTGACCTTTTCCAGTCCTGTGGCCACTGCTGAGTTTTCCAAATTTGCTAGCATATTGAGTCCAGCACTTTTACAACATCATCTTTTAGGATTTGAAATAGCTCAACTGGAATTCCACCACCTCCACTAGCTTTGTTCGTAGTGATACTTTCTAAGGCCCACTTGACTTCACATTCCAGGATGTCTGGCTCACAAGCTGGCATTAAATTGAATTTTAGCCAGTTTCAACAATAATAGATTGTCATAAGAAGTGAAAATATTTGTCATGGATGTAAGATGATATAGTAAAGAGGTCCTAATGACTCTATGTAACCCTCAAAATGATTAAAATATATTCTGAGATTGGCATGCATTCCCCGTCCTTAAAATATCCTCAAGAAAAAAAAAATCATACTAATAAAAATGATCATGTCATAAGCTTTGTCTCTGTGTCACTTTATGTTTGAGTAGCCAGATGGGCTTCCCTGGTGGCTCAGATGGTAAAGAACCCACCTGCAATGTGGGAGATATGGGTTTGACCACTGCATTGGGAAGATCCCCTGGAGGAAGGCATGGCCCACTCCAGTATTCTTGCCTGGAGACTCCTCATGGACAGAGAAGCTTGGCTACAGTTCTTGCAGTCACAAAGAGTCAGACACGACTGAGCAACTAAGCACAGCACAGCACAGTCAGATGGTGGAGGTTGTCACTACTATTTTGCAATAAAAAGAGGTGCAGATTGGAAAAGAGATGGGTCTTGACTGACATCCGATGTTTTACTTCAAAACGGATGGTATGTGGTTTGAATTTTTAATCATTAAAAGTTTCTCTTTTCAATGTTTGAAAACTTTGTTGTTGTTTAGTCGCATAAGTCATGTCCAACTCTTTGTGACCCCATGGGATGTAGCCCGCCAGGCTCCTCTGTCCATGGAATTTCCCCAGCAAGAGTACTGGAGTGGGTTGCCATTTCCTTCTCTAGGGGATCTTCCAGACCCAGGGATCCAACCCACATTTCCAACATTGGCAAGCAGATTCTTTACCACTGAGCCACCTGGGAAGACTGAATGGGCTTAGAAGCTGTGCAGAAATCTTGCTCACAGGTGAAAGGGATCCCCAACAGAAGCCAAAAAGAGACTGATGCCTTCACTCTGGGGTTATGGCTGCTTAGGAACAGAGCACTAAGATCCTAGTTTTTAAAAGGTTTCAAAGTGGAATCAGGAAAAAGATAAGCAATATTTTCACCAGAAGGTGGTCACAAGAAAACGGAAGAAAGCATACAATCAGAATTAATTAAACTTATAACCTTTATTTTAAAAGTCTTGGAATCCTAAAACATTAGTAGTTACACATTTCTAAGTTTACTAATGACTCTTGTCAAACTTTACTCATATTTTGTGATAGTTATGGGCTCTGAAGATAGGCCAAAATTAATACTAGTGATAACTAGTACTATTTTCACCAGCTTTCTGTGTGCAAAGTGCCCTGACAAATTCTTTATGTGTTATTTAATTTTATGAAACATGTATTATTATTCCCACTTTACAGATGAAAAAACCAAGGCTCAGAGAAATTAAGTGACTTAACCAAGACCACGTAGCCAACATGTCTGATTCCAAAGCTTAGACTCTTAACCTTTAATCAGAGCTGTTTGAAGCCTGGATGAACCACTACCTACATGGCCTTAACTAAGTTTCTTAACCATTCTGAGCCTTATTTTCCTCATATATAAAATGGGTTTCTATAGTGCCACCTGTTGTTCTTGCCTGCCCAGCATTTGATGCTCCTTTGATTTCTAACAGCGTCTTCATTTTCTCTCGGTGGTCACCCTCTTCCATTCTTGTTTAGTACGTGTGACTCAGATGGGCTGATCCACCTCTCTGGGCCATAGGAGGACACGTGACCCGAGTCTGCCTGATTACCCTCTTCCAGCCTCCTGGTCCCCACGATTCACTCATCAGACTCCATTTTCACCTGCTCTGGATGAAGTAGCCACATACTTGCTTTCCCTTGAAAAACTGCTTCATGCTGCTTCACAAATAACTCACAGTGAAGAGCTGAGAAAATCCACAGGGCCCTGCGAGGACAGAAGGCAAGAGTGACAAAGAAGTTAGTTTAGGCAGAAGCTTTTTCTACTGAGTCTGAAGACTGAATCCGTTTTCTTAGATTCTCTCACTAAATCACAATTGCTTGATTATAGGGATCTCTGGAAAGTCAAGGAAACTGAATTTGCTTCTAGAGCTTTCCTTCAGCCTCTCAAAGGAATTTAAGAAGGGAAATTGGAAGACAGGCAATCCTCTAATGTTGAAGCCCAGAAGAAGCAACTATCGATTTTGCCTGGCAACACCTGAGGATTCCTTTTAGTGCTTTTAACCTTCCCTTGCTGAAAAGTCCTACAAACAGTACAGTATTCTTGCCAAATATATTTTAAATTGACCCTACTAGTAAGAAAAAATAAATAGAATATCAGCTACCCAGAGCCTTTAAGAAATGACTACTACATAAAGCTGAAATTCCTTCTTTTATTGTCAGTTTTAGTGACCTTGGATCTAAATCACCTCTTCCATCAATCCCTCAGGAGGTCATTTTTAGAACATGACTGTGAATATATAAAAACACGGGGAGAGACATCACAAGTGACAGTTTTAGTGTCTGCGGTCAAGGCGCTGAACTGGATTGATTTAGAAGTCCTACCACAGCAAAGTAACTGACCCTTCCCTGGCCGGTACAAACCAGCTCAGCGCTTAATGCATCTCTCCTTTGACTGCTAAAGTGGCCTGGGTCAAGTGTAGCCTTCTTCTGATGAATGATACAGTGTTGGATTCTTTTTCTATTAAATTACACAGTCCCAGGTCTGACAGCACCTCGCCCCCTGACCTTGAGCCAGGCACTTAATCTCTACATCCAGGTGGCTGCTCTTAAAACAGAAGATGTTAACATTGACCTGAAGATTCAGGAAGGAATAACTTATTAATGATTGGAGAGCACTTAGGACGTACAAAACACTGTAAAAATCCCTCCCGCAATAATATACGGATAGCATAAGTGAAGCATGAGAGCCAGTTGCCAGAGTGGAAATGAACCACTTAGGTGCCATTTTGGTGTTCTGTGACATTTAAGCAAAAGAAGATAGCTCTTTTCCACCACAACGTTTTTGCCAAAGGGAAATTACATCAAAGTAATGGACACTTGTAAACTTTGCTTCTACGTATTTCCCTGTGGCTGTTCTGTAATGATCTGATGTGACCTTCTTTCTGTACCACACAGTCTGGGGTCTCCTCATTGCCTTTGGTTTTTTAGGTAGAACGCAAAGCTTTTATTCTTAAACATGTCAGAGCAGAAAATGCTAACAGGTTTGGAGCATACAAAGGTTTGTCTAGAAACTGTAGTGGAGCATGTGGCAGAGATGGGCAGACAAGTGACTATCTTCTCAAGCATCATAGTGTTTTGATGTGTAGTAAACACTTGTGAAGTAAGTTTGGAGAATTTTCTGTACTGGAATGTGAAGAAAGACAACACTTGAAAGAGATGGTACCCACTGTCACAGCAGATGTGCCATTCTTTTTGGCTGCTCAGCGTCTGTTCCCCATTCCAATGTTGGGGGAATCCTCCTGCCTTAAGGGTTTTGGTGAGAGGTAGAGTTTGACTTTGCTCTAGATGGCGAAAAAGGAAGGCAACTTGGTTTCCCAAATGACAACTACAGGACGGAGGCATGGCAGGCAGAGGCACCTACACCAGACTTGAAAAACCGAAGAAGTGATACAAAGAACGAATCAGAAGGCCAAGTAGCAATGTGGAGGGGTCTCAGAAGAGAGAGGTCCTCAAGTATGGACCTTCTCCACTCAATTCCTCCCTCTACTCAACAAGTGTGAACAGCCTTCCATTCGGCCGTAAACACTCAGAAGTATGGAGAATTCAGACATCTAATTGAGGATGGATGGAGGCATGAAGGAAAGCTGTATCTTAAGATAAAGGTGGAAAGGAAAAGACACAATGGGGAAATTCTCTTTGCATGAGTGTGGTCACTCTTTCAATTTCTTTAGAAAGATAAAAGTTATTGCACCCACCAAAAAATCAACAATACATTGGATGTTTTAAACATGAAAAGAAAGGACGAGACTCTCGGTTGTTAAGAATACAGGTGTGAGCTCCTCCACAGCCCACCATACAGCCCTGAAAGACTGTCCCTCTCATTGCTCCAGACGGTCTGATGCAGCCTTGGTCTCACTACCTTGTGTTCCTTGCCGCAGAGCCTGCAAACACCGGCAACCCCATTTCCTGTCCACCACCACTCAGTTCAGCTCCTCCTGTCAATGCTACTTCTTCAGCCTGAGCTGTGTGCTTGGTAGCTGTAATATATGCAGTCACATCCCGTGCAGCTGCACTGACCAGCTACAGGGGTAAAAGCCACAAGCCACAGCGCTGTGCGTGGATCCCTCTTAGGGCAGGATCACACTTGGTGTTAGCTACCCACTCAGAACTCATACTGGAACCCAAAGAACCTAGGGGGCTGTGCAGAGAGGGCCTTGGTCTCTTGCCTTCCTCCAAGAAGGACCCAACATGTTATTGGGAGTGGCCATGTGGCGATGATGTTACCTTGGCATGGTCTCATGGAAACAAGTTGGAGCTGGGAAATAGAATAGAACCGAGTGGGGCTAGGCTTTTGCACAATTTCTGGATTGTGTGTGTCTCTTGCAGTTTTGTGATCTTGATTCTTATTTTCTTCTTATTCTCCCTTAGAAAGTTTTAGCCTTCTCCTAGTGTGTCAAAATCAATCAATCAATGAAAGACATCAAGCCTAGGGGTTTATGTCCAAGTTTATATTTGTATCAGCGGCTTAAAGAGGACAGTCCACCCTTGAGGGGCAGCATGACAGTTAGCAAAGCGAGTGGCCCCAAGAGGATGGGAAAAGTCAGGGTGGGGGGAGACTGTCTTTCCAGAGATAAAGCTTGGCCTGTCTGCATTTCACTAAAGGAAGGAGGCAGTACCAACTCCCAGTATATGTGTCCTAAACTCTTACATCTCCTTTCTGGTTATGCCAGGAGACCCTCTGTAGATAGGGTGAGTTATTAATAAACTTTTTTGCTTCTTTATTTTTTAATTGTTTTGTGCTGCTAGGGACCCATAAGCAGCATGGAAGAAAATTGATTTGCTTTGCCTTCATTTTGGTAAAGATAGCCAAGCTGTTATCCTCTCAGTTCTGGGCTGCTTTTCCTGTGAGGCTGCTCATTCTTTTATTGAATACATATTAAATGAATTCATAAATCGAGCATCTCCTATCAGGCACCGTGAGGGACTGGAAATATCACCGTTTAAGCACATAGAGACAAAGGGGTCATCTTCAGGGAAACTCACAGCCTGGTGGGCAGATAAAATTGAATCAAATGAACAGAGATACATTTGAAGTCTTCATTGGGATAACTGCCATGGTGCTTTAAGAGCCTGCTCAGGACAAGGGGTCTACCTAGTGGAGGCTGGGGGAGACGGGGTCAGAGAAGGCTCCTTGAAGAAGTGACGACTGAACTGAGACTGGAAGGATGAGAAAGGAGTTACTGGTACCGAGTCCAAGGTTGCTCTGCCTGCTACACAACAGGCCAATGAATTGAAGAGGTGGTGTTGAGGCAAGGAATTACAACTTTATTCAGCTGACCGAGAAGATGGCAGACTAATGTTTCAAAATAATCATCTTTATGGGGTCTGGATGTCAGGTATTTTTATGGATCAGAGATGAGGGGAGATGCACGAACAAAGTAAAAAGGCCATTAATCTAGCAAATATCTCCTAGAATGGCAAACCTCAGGCAGAGGCTGTGTTAATTTCTTCCAGCCTGCAGTCTACAGGTGGTCAGGGTTCTGAACAAAGGCACTTTAGTTGACAGTCAGGTAGAGGGGCAGGATTCTCTGAGGCAGGCCATCGTATATAATTACAATTACAAAAGCAACGAAAAGCAAATCAAAGAAACAGTCTCAGCATGGAGTAAGAAATAACTTTTCCCTGCAACATTACTACTGAGGAAATGAAAAACGAATATTCCAGACAGAGGGACCAGCCTTTGGTTTGGAAAGACAAGACCATCAAGAAATTAAGGTCAAGTTGCTCCAAGGATGGGAAGGATAGTGGTTGATGTTTCAGAGAAAGTAGCCTGATATTGGCAGAAGAGTCAGCTTTTCTAAGCCTGGAAGAAGGTATGTGGTTAAGGGATATGGAGTGGGTAGCTGTGGGTAGTGACCCCTGGGCCTTGATAGAATATGATGTCCCAGAAGGGATCCAACCTGTGGCTGGTGCCATGGAAGGTTGCAGTGACGGGCACAGGGCCTCCCCCACAGTGTGCCCTCCCTCCCCCCCAGTGTCTGAATGAAGACAAGGATTGACACCTGATGACTAACATCAAAACCACAAAAAGCAACTTAACATGTTAATGAGAGGCAGTACAGGCAGTGGCGCTGACCCTTGTGGCTGGAGCCAAAGCATTTAGGCTCAAACCCCAGCTCTGCTATTCAACAGCCTATCTTGAGTAGTTACTTGACCACCTTGTGCTTCAGTTTTGCTATCTGTAAAGTGGGAATAACTATATCTTTTATCGGGTGGGGAAGATTTTAACTGGTTAAGACATGCGAAGTTCTTAGAGGTGTCTGGTACAAAATGCCATATACATGTTACAGAAAAAGTAGCAGCCAGACATAAGACCCTTCTCCAATTTTCTTGGACTCCATAGGGCCCAGGAGACTGATATAACCTGCGGGAGCAAGAGGGGTTCCAAAGCTGGCGAGACTTCCAGCCAAACTGAGGGAGGTGGTTGAGGTCAGAGTTGGAAAAACAAATGCTAACATCACATTCTATGCACCCAAGTTCTCAGACCACCTCCCTTTAGGATTACTGGCCAGTCCAGAAACAATTCTATTCTCGGAAAATTAGTTCTGGTGGTAAGACTGAATCAAAGACAAAGAAAGATGACTGCTTTTAAGGGCGATCAGACGCGGGGAGCCATGGAGATCACAGAGTACTCGAGGCCTGGAAACGGGTCCCTTCCGACGCAGAGTAAAGATCTCAGCATCAGCGCTGGTCATTGGTGGGATGGCCTGGGAACCCCTGCCTACCTTCATAGAAAATAGCGTTTCGGGGAAAGCCACCCCAATATTTCACATGTTCTGTGTGGCCAAGTAGTGCGGTCCAGCTGCAGGCTCAAAGAAGAAAGCCGCTCATCCGTCTTTCACGACACGTCTGGGAAGCTCACAAAGACGAAGCAACAGCCCGTTCCTTCCCCCGCCGGGCCATCCCCCCTCCACACACACAAGAAAGAAATGCAAAGAAACCATCTTGTGCGACCAGCAGGCCCAGGGAAGGGCCTCCAGGGCTCGGCAGCCGGACCCGGTGTGGGCCTCCGGCAGGGGCCGCTGCAGCCCCGGGCGGGTGGCTCCAGCCGCTCGGCCCCCAGGCTCGTCGTCCCGCCCCGGCGCCGGGGCTCCGCCGCGGTCCCCGCCTCCTGCAGGTGCGTGGGCTCCGGGGCCCGGCAGCGCTCTCCGCCGCCTCCCTGGACTGCGAGGGTCGCGGTCGAGCCCAGTGGGGCCGGGTGGGCGCCGGGCAGTGGGGCTCCCGGGGCGAGCGCGGGGCCGGCGCGCATGCGCGGGGCAATTGGCAGCGGCCGATTCCGGGGTCCGCGAGGGTGGGGGGAGGCGGAGGGGAGAGGGGAGGGGGTGGGGCACGGGGAGGGCGAGGCGGGAGGGGGCGAGGAGGGGAAGGGGCGCGCACCCCGTTTCTAAGGGTGGATCCAGTTGGCAGCCCCCCACCTCGCCGGCAGACACACGTGCGGAGGCCGGAGATCGGGGCTCGCTGCGGCCGGAGAGGCGAGGGAAGGGGCTAGAAACGAGGCTGGAGGGTCAGGCGCCCGGGGCGGGGGCCCTGGTAGGCCGCGGGAAGGGGAGGATGGCCCGGGGCACTCGGGGCAGGGTGTCCCCGTTGCGCAGAGGCCCGCCGGGCCCTGCTGCAGGCCGGGCGGCACGTGGGGCGGCCTGGCCCCGGTGGTGGGCGTGGGAGGCGCGGCCGGGTTGGGACACGGCCGTAAAGCTGCAGTTGCTGGGGTATATCGGCTTGTGTGGGTGTGAGGCGAAAGCCGAAGGGACAAGTGGGGGCCAAGGAGGACGGCGAGCTGAGGCTTTTGGGGGAACGTTCAAGAGTTGAGGCTTGACTGGGAGCCGGGAGCCTTGTGTTGGACATCCGAGGTGGGGTGCAGTGGTGAAGCCCCTGGCGATCCAGCGAGGTAGGAGGAAAACCGGGAGCAGCGAGTGGCTCCCCCGGAGGTGATCAAAGGGGTCAGAGGCTGGACCTGATCCAGGTGTACCCTTGGGTTTAGCAAGGTGGAGCGGGCTGGTGACCTAGATAAGAGCGAGTGGTGGACTCGGGGGAGGAACTGAGTCTCCCAGTGTTGATAGCTGGGGCCTGGTACTTTGCTTTGTTTGGCTCATGAAGGTGAAGTCGCTCAGTCGTGTCCGACTCTTGTGACCCCATGGACTGTAGCCTACCAGGCTCCTCAGTCCATGGAATTTTCCAAGCAAGAGTACTGGAGGCGGGTACCATTTCCTTCTCCAGGGAATCTTACCAACCCAGGTATCGAACCTGGGTCTCCCGCACTGCCGGCAAAGGCTTTACCGTCTGAGCCATCAGGGAAGCCCATGGGTTTGTTTGGCTTATAGGTGTTAAAAAAGTATTTATTGAACACCCGTGGAAGTTTTTGTAGTTCCTTCACGATGTACTTTAATGTTTTGTAAATGCTTTTTCTCTCGAATTCCTCATATAACCGTACATTTATTGTATCGTATTGTGGTATTCTTAAGAACTGGTGGGGTGCCCCCTTTCTCAACAGTAAACATAGAAACATTTTTCTGATTTTCTAATTGGGTAGGCGAGTTTCAGGTTTCCCAAGAAAGCCTGGTTAAGTGAGGATTGCCATTCACACAGACTAATATCAGTGTTTGAGAACCTATCCTGCACTCAGAAAGCTCCCAATGACTGCGATGAAAGAGTTTATTTTCTTCCCCGAGGCCTTACTTGCCACCTGAAGGTCAAATCAGGGCAGGATAATTGGAGGCTTTACCCAGGGCAGTTTTCACCCTGAGGTTTGGATCAGATAAACTGATGTCTTCCTCCTCTGACTCAGCACAGTGGGGGCCTTCTTACCCTTGGGGTATTTGCTTTGGCGTTTGAATTGGGTTGTGAGTTTGTGGCAGCTAGAACTACTGCCCACTCTGATCCCCCAGAAAAGCACATAAATATTGACACAGAAGATTCTTCTAATGAATACTTTGCATTAGCATCTTGAAAGTGTTTCCCAGGTGGCACAGTGGTAAAGAATCCGCCTGCCAATGCGGGAAATGCTGGCGTATCCCTGGGTTGGGAAGATCACCTGGAGAAGGAAATGGCAGCCCATTCCAGTACTCTTGCCTGGAGAATTCCATGGACAGAGGAGCCTGTCTGGCTATAGTCCACGGGGTTGCAAAGAGTCAGACACATCTGAGCGACTTAACAACAGCAAAGCATATTGAAAATAGACTTCTGTTCTGAGCATTTACAAATCGTGGAGATAAATTTCAGGTGGCACGGTTCTGAAACTGTTTATTTAAAACAATTTTTTTTGAAGTTTTTTTTTAAACCTCTCCTTTGTTTTCACATTTACTGAGAGACTTGGAGAATATCTTGTAAATTAATGGAAAATTTAGCAAAACGATTCCCACATTCATTAAAAAACTCATGATATTTTGTCTTGTAAATGTTTTTTATTTAATATTACAATTTTGAATTTTATCTAATTTCCAGTTGACAATCAGCAGCAGTTTGAAATACTCCAGCTTTTTAGTACCTTTTTAAGTTTTAACTACAAAACTAAAACTTACAGTTTTAGTTAAAAACTTGTAGTTTTTAACTACAAGGCTGAATAGTATTTCCCTGGATGAAACGCATCCAGTGATGAGCTGTATCTGTTATGGATGAACCACAGTTTGTTTATCCATTTATCAATTGATAGGCCTTTAGTTTGCTTCCAGGTTTTGACCTGCTACTATATGGGAATCCCAGACCACCTGACCTGCCTCTTGAGAAACCTGTATGCAGGTCAGGAAGCAACAGTTAGAACCGGTCATGGAACAACAGACTGGTTCCAAATAGGAAAAGGAGTGCGTCAAGGTTGTATATTGTCACCTTGCTTATTTAACTTATATGCAGAGTACATCATGAGGAACGCTGGGCTGGAAGAAGCACAAGCTGGAATCAAGATTGCTGGGAGAAATATCAATAACCTCAGATATGCAGATGACACTACCCTTATGGCAGAAAGTGAAGAGGAACTCAAAAGCCTCTTCATGAAAGTGAAAGAGGAGAGTGAAAAGGTTGGCTTGAAGATCAACATTCAGAAAACAAAGATCATGGCATCTGGTCCCATCACTTCATGGGAAATAGATGGAAAAACAGTGGAAACAGTGTCAGACTTTGTTTTTTTGGGCTCCAAAATCACGGCAGATGCTGATTGCAGCCATGAAATTAAAAGACGCTTGCTCCTTGGAAGGAAAGTTATGACCAACCTTGATAGTATATTAAAAAGCAGAGACATTACTTTGCCGACCAAGGTCCGTCTAGTCAAGGCAATGGTTTTTCCCGTGGTCATGTATGGATGTGAGAGTTGGACTGTGAAGAAAGCTGATCGCCGAAGAATCGATGCTTTTGAACTGTGGTGTTGGAGAAGACTCTTGAGAGTCCCTTATACTGCAAGGAGATCCAACCAGTCCATTCTAAAGGAGATTAATCCTGGATGTTCATTGGAGGGACTGATGCTAAAGCTGAAACTCCAATACTTTGGCCACCTCATGAGACGAGTTGACTCACTGGAAAAGACTCTGATGCTGGGAAAGGTTGGGGGCGGGAGGAGAAGGGGACGACGGAGAATGAGATGGCTGGATGGCATCACCGACTCTGTGGACATGAGTTTGAGTGTACTCCGGGAGTTGGTGATGGACAGGGAGGCCTGGCGTGCTGTGATTCATGGGGTCGCGGAGAGTCGGACACGACTGAGCGACTGAACTGAACTGAACTATATGATAGGCCTGTTGAACGTAAATAATTTCACAGGACACCAACATCAAACAAGACTACACTGTAATCATGATGAATCAGGACAAAAATAAGACAGCTTCATAATTAGGTCTGAAACCAGATATAAATAAGAACTTTCTCTAAACCGCAAAAATGACAAAACACGCTCCTATCCTGGCTAATAGGAGGGCCTGTTGCCTCTTGACCAATCCCAGCTCAAGCTTTACTTCATTCCCTCCTCTTTAGATCATTCATTGAAATATCCAATAAAAGGAAACTTTTCCCAGACAACATCCAGCGTAGATGAGAGCCTCCTTCCATGACTCTCCCTAGCCTTACCCAACACAAGCCCAAATCCTTTTCTGAGTCCTAACTTCATCAAGATGGGCTTCCCTGGTGACTCACTGGTAAAGAATCTGCCTGCAATGCAGGAGATGCAGATTCCATCCCTGTGTTGGAAAGATCTCCTGGAGGAGGATATGGCAACCCACTGGTATTCTTGCCAGGAAGTCCCATGGAGAGAGGGGCCTGGCGGGCTACAGTCCATGGGGTTGCAAGAGACACACTACTTATCAACTAAGCCACCACCACCAACGTCACCAATATGCCTGCGGCTCCTCACTGTAAGCTTCTCCCTCCTTGCACTTGCTCAGCTGCAGGTGTGTTCCCAGAGTTTCGCCAGAGAGCACTGACAATGCAAATAGCATAGAAACACATCCACTGAAAATCCTTGCCTCCACTCTCGTCTCCATACATCCTGATCCTCATCCTCATTCTTGCTACTAATGTCTTGGGAATTCGTCCTTTTTTTTTTTTTTTTAACACAAATGCAAATAAGTACCCTTTGCACTCTAGAATGTCACACAGGTAGAATCGAACATGCAACCTTTTTTTACAGCAACCATGCTGTGCATTGTGAATGTGTCCTTGTTTATTGAACTCATCCCCTGCAGATGGTCATGTAGGTTCTAGTCTCTTCCTATTTATCACAGTAGGCTAAAGAACAACCCTGTAGATGTGTCATGTTGGATGTGTGCAAGTCTCCCTGTTGTATAAATGTCCAGACAGGATTGCTAGGTCAAAGGGAAAGTGCATTTGTAATTTTGATAAGTTGTCCTCCAAAGGGATTGTAAAATATTGGGAAATGTGTTATTTTTCTATTTTTCCTATACCTGCTGCTGCTGCTGCTAAGTCACTTCAGTCGTGTCCGACTCTGTGCGACACCATAGACGGCAGCCCCCCAGGCTCCCCCGTCCTTGGGATTCTCCAGGCAAGAACACTGGAGTGGGTTGCCATTTCCTTTTCCAATGCATGAAAGTGAAAAGTGAAAGTGAAGTCGCTCAGTCATGCCCGACTCTTAGCAACCCCATTGACTGCAGCCCACCAGGCTCCTCCGTCCATGGGATTTTCCAGGCAAGAGTGCTGGAGTGGGGTGCCATTGCCTTCTCCGTTTCCTATACCTACAGACCTTTAATCCTGAGTTCTTCCAACAATTTGCGTTCTTCCACTAGGTAAAAGGCAGATATGTCAGTTACCCTTTTGATGTCATGGATCTGAGTATTGCCTTTCTCTGTGTCTTTGTCTTTTTCCCTGTCTAACTCCTCAGAGATAGATAAAGATTTAGTCAACGTGCTTTAAGACTCACAGATTTCTTTGACATGATCTCATCTTAATTCCATTTGTTGTGATGGTACATATCTTTCCGGCTTCATTCAGTTCTCAGAATTTGCATGCTCATAGAAACTGTATTTTGACTCAAAGTCAAGCCAATGGCTCTCATACCTTTTTAAAAGTATCAGAACCTGTTTTTCAAATGAATCCTCCCATCTAACTCCTTCCTAAACCTCTAAGGCTGTGGTTCTCAAACTTGAGTGTTCATCAAAATCACCTGGAGACAGATGGGGCCCTGCCTGAAGAGTTCCTGGTTCAGAGGGTCTGGAGTGGAGCCTATCCCAGATGCTGCTGCTCTGGGAACCATACTTTGTAAACCACTGTTCTAGGCACCTCGGAGCCCTTGAGGGTACACACTGTAAATAGCCAGTTTAGATGGGGTTTGTGTGAACACCATGAAAATTTTTGTTAAGGCTGTTCCCTTGTGGCTCAGCTGGTAAAGAATCTGCCTACAATGTGGGAGACCTGGGTTCGATCCCAGGGTTGGGAAGATCCCCTGGAGAAGGGAAAGGCTACCCACTTCAGTATTCTGGCCTGGAGAATTCCATGGACTGTATAGTCCATGGGGTCACAAAGAGTCGGACACGACTGAGCGACTTTCATTTCATTTTCATTATTCCTTTATATATGTGTATGTGTATACACATGCTAAGTCGCTTCAGTTGTGGCTGACTCTTTGTGACCCACTGGACTGCAGCCCACCAGTCTCCTCTGTCCATGGAGATTTTCCAGGCAAGAATACTGGAGTGGGTTGCTGTGCCCTCCTCTAGGGGAACTTCCTGACCCAGGGATCGAACCTGCATCTCTTTATAGCTCCTGAATTGGCAGGCCTGTTCTTTACCACTAGTGCCACCTGGGAAGCCCATATGTGTGTGTGTGTGTGTGTGTGTATTTGTAGAAATATGAGTGTTTTCTGATTGTTTCTGTTTGTTTTGTGATTTTTTTTTAAAGTCCATCTCAATTGTTAGTGCAACAGAGAAAACCTGATGCCACCTCTCTGGATCGTCCGGAACCGATTGTTTTCCCAGCTGTATTGTGGATTGAAGTATCCAATCTCCACACAAACCAAGATTTGCTTAACAATGGCTCGTCCAAGTTCAAGTAGGTCTTTCATACACGGTGACATCACCTCCTCCTGCTGCCCACTCTCTTCCTTTTCTCCATCAACGGTTTCATGTCTGAGGGGTGCTTGATGGGTCCAAGAGTTAGTTAGCCTTGGTTGCCACGGCCTCCCGGGGAGACCAGAGAGCCCGCTCCATCAAGCGAGGAACCTGCTTCTGGTCTTGCTCAAACCTTCAGTGCCTTAGCACAGATTGGCTGCACCTGGAAGACGGCCTGTGCCCGGCAGACGCTGACCCGGTGGCCTGGGCCAGCCAGAGGCAATGCTGATCCGCACTGGCTTCTCCCAGTGAGGGCAGTGGAAGGGGACTCCCACAGCTTGTGAACCACTCAGGCCTGGCCGGTTGGGACACAACCTTTCCTCATCCCACGCACGAGGGCTGCAGAGCTGCAGTGCCCGGGACAGCGGGAGCCACGGGCTGTGCCGGGACCCAGCCTCCACTGCCAGGAGAGACAGCGGCAGTTCGCAGTCTGGCTCTTCATGCTTATCCTGGGATGATATTTGTCTCAGGCTACCCAAGTGCTCGGCACAGAGTCTGGACACAGGGAGCCCTCACGAAAGGCGAGCCGCCACCCCTGTGGGTCTGAGGTTGGGCCAGAGGATGCCTGGAGATGGAGAGCCAGCCCTTGTGTCCTGGGGCGCAAGCCGCAGGCTGCGACCATGACTCCCTGCTGCCGTGTCATTCTGCGCGTTCAGTCCCCTTCTGTTGCCCCAGGTCTCCGGGGCCGTCTTGTTAAAAAGACCAAGTCTCCCTTGAGCTGTAAAGGAGAGTGTGTCCAGAGTGGGGTGGAGCATTTGTTCATGGGGAGGGGCCCTCATCCTCACCCTGCTGGTGATGCTGAGGGAAGCTGGAATTAGCAGGATCCTCCAAGGGAAGTGAATTTGGGGAGGAAGGGACGGCTTTGGGGTCCAGTGGGCCTGAGGTCAGCCTTCACACCACACAAGCTTGCTTTTACTTTTAAGAAGAAAGATACACTCCCACTCATTTTGTGTGTGTGTGTGTGCTCAATCAATTTCGACTCTGCGACCCATGGACTGTAGCCTGCCAGGCTCCTCTGTCCATGGGATTTCCCAGCCAGGAAGACTGGAGCAGGCTGCCATTTCCTCCTCCAGGGCGTCTTCCCAACCCAGGGATTGAAGCCACTCCTCTTGCGTCTCCTGCATGGCAGGCAGGTTCCCTACCTCTGCGCCACCTGGGAAGCCTTTTTTAGTCCTCACAGCAGCCCCGCTCTCTCGGGAAAGCACACTTGTGCACGTCAAACAGCTAAGGAGACCCAGACAGCAGAGGGTCAGCAGTTCACGCAGGATCCCACTCGTGGGAGACGGAGCGGTGGGGGCGGGTGGGGCTCAGAGCTCGGGCTATTCACCCCAGACCCCGCCCCTTCGTGCAGATGCTGTGCTTTCACATCTCATTGCATGGGAAGAGTTTTATTTGATTATCTTAAAAGTATAATTTCATGCAAGGTCAAGTTTCAAAATATAGGCAATTGACTGGGACGTAAATGTCCAAATGAAACACTGGATTGACCAAGATTTTACTCTCTTTAGATATGGCTGACTTCCGGAAGTGTTTTGCAAAAGCCAAGCACATAGTCGTCATTTCTGGGGCTGGCATCAGTGCTGAGAGTGGGGTTCCGACGTTCAGAGGAGCGGGAGGTTACTGGAGAAAATGGAAAGCCCAGGTTGGTAATGTTGCCAGAACTCTGAAAGGCTCTTTCTGAATGAAGCCGTTTAACAGTTTGACTCAGAATCTCTATCAGAGGGGAACGTTTTGAACTTTACTGTGACCCTTTTGTCCTGTTCTTTTTGGCATCTCCAGAGTCCATAGGATTAAAACCTCAGACTTCAGCAAAGCAGCCTCTTTTCTTTCTTTCTCGGCATGTGTTGATTATCCTTATTCAGATAACAATTGGATTTCCTCTAGTAACCAAAGTGGAACCAGGAAACTTTGGTTAGCATAATTCATTACTTTTCTATTCATGTTGAAATTAAGAATTACACATTTTTTAAAAGTTTCTGTGAACTTTTCAAATGAAAACCAGTGTTGAGTTGTTAAAGGCTTAGGCCTTGATGCTGCAAACTTTGTACAAAGGTCATTAGAATATAAGTTCTCTGGGGGCACAGAGTTTTTAAAATTCAGTTTTTATTGAGATATAATATACATGCAGTAAAAATCACCAATTTTAAGTGTACAGTTCAGTGAGTTTTGATGGATGTATATATAGTGGTATAACTGCCACCACAATCAAGGTGTATAATATTTCTTTTTTTTTTTAACTTTATTTTGTCAAGTATTTATTTTTATTTATTTATCTTGGCTGCGTTGTGCATGGGAGGGATCTTTGTTCCCTCATCAGGAATCAAACCCGTGTCCCCTGAATTGGCAGGTGGATTCTTATCCACTGTACCACCAGGGAAGTTTGGAGGAATCATACTTTTAAAAATGTGTATTTTATATATCCTGTTACTATATACACGATTTTTTTTTAATGTGTAGCTGTATGTGTGTGTGTTCCTGTAACTGTAGTTATAAAAGCCGAGTTTTCCCACTATGGCCATTATAGTTCAGTTGGGCGTTTTGCATTTTACTTTTCTTCCTGGATAAATGAGATAGCCATCACATCACGTGGTGCTCCATGAAAACGTGGCTTCCAGCCTAAGTTACCTTCCCCTGTGTTGCTGTATGTTCGTAGCTCACCTGAGTGGAAGACTGGACGGGTTGCGATCTTGCTGGGGAAATTAAACCTAATTTCTCCAGGGCCCCTCAGGAGCCCCGGGCCCCTGCCCGCGTGAACCTCCATAGACATGTTCCCGCGCCACCCCCCGGAAGGTGCCTGCCTGCCCACAGCCAAGGGCGCCTGGGAGTGTCCTCCCACCTCAGTCCAGTGCCCCCGCTGCCCGGCTTCTGGAGCATCAGCCCTTCTTTTCCCCCGCTGATCCCTGCCTCCTCCCTGCCCCCCAGGACCTGGCCACCCCGCAGGCCTTCGCCCGGAACCCGTCCCAGGTGTGGGAGTTCTACCACTACCGGCGGGAGGTGGTGCAGAGCAAGGAGCCCAACGCCGGGCACCTGGCCATCGCCGAGTGCCAGGCCCGGCTGCATGAGCAGGGCCGACAGGTGGTGGTCATCACCCAGAACATCGACGAGCTGCACCGCAGGGCTGGCACCAAGAACCTTCTGGAAATCCACGGTGAGAGGCCCTAGGTCTTCCATGGGAGGGGAAACCAGACCTGAAAACACATGTGCTGCTGGGGCCCAGCTGGGTCCACCAAGTCAGAACAGCATGGTGCCAGGACCCCGGGGTCTGGCGCGCAGACCACCTGGCCTGGAGAAGCCGGTCTATATCGGGGACCTGCCTCGATATGGACCCAGGATATCCTCGGGATGAACAGCGTCAGCCTCAGCGAGAGAGAGAGACAGAGGCTGATAATTCCTTGGTTTACGCAGGAAACCAATAAAACCCCAGCACGGGGTTTGCTCTGTTTACGTAGGTCGCAGGCGCCCTCTCGAATCACTGGAGGCACCCCACCAGGGCACCCCCTCGAGTGGGTCTTAGAAGCCCAGGCAGATAAGTAAACGCAGAGGGCCCAGCGCTCTAAGGATCTCAACCAGAAAAAGGAGAATAGAGAAAAGGACAGAAAAGAGAAAGAACGACATGGGGAGACCAAGCTTCAGTGAGCAAGGCCCAAAACTTTATTTTCCAGTGCTGCTTTTATACCCTAAGTTGTGCACATAAAAAATAGAGAAAGGGAGGTATAGAGTCACGCCAGAATCACGCGGGGTCAGCAATCTTGACCCTTATCAGGATCAGGGCTTATTTTGGTATGTCTCATGATATACAAAAGTTTTAGGTGGTTTACATCATCTTCTGGCCAGGAGGCCTGCTAACAGTTTATGGCCCTCTCTCCTAACAAAGGTTTAGTTAGCTAGAAAAAGGCTTATATTCTTTCAAGGTGATTTTCCTAAAGTCAGGCGCTATTCTCCAAAGACACATGACAAGGTTACATTCCTATAAGGCAAGGGTGTAGTGAGCTACAAGAAAGGAATTTATTAACTTAAGATCTGATGTGGTTAAAGGCTACTACTTATTTTCTCTATATGTGATTAATATATTTCCAAGGATACAATAGAAAATTTGGAAACTTTGCAGCAAGCATTGATTCAACAATGAAATCTTTTTTAGTACTATTCTAATGATTTTAACTTCTTCAACAAATTCCTGTATTTTAGAATATTAGACTTTCTGTCCTTGCATGGTTGGGAGGCTGTAAACAGTCACATTCATAGTTGTAAGAGCCCGGACAAACTTGTCAGGCAAGTTAGAAAGCTATCAGAGGGGCTTGGATTGGAATACTCCTATTAAGCCGAGGAGAACTTTTTAACTACAGCTCTGAATTAATGTTTTCAGAGAAAAGGTGGTTGGGGGGAAGCCCCCGTAAGTATTAGAGGACTTGGTAAGAGACGTAAGATAGTAAGGCAGTCAGACTCTGGTTTTCTTTGGGGTAGATGCTCGGGTAAGTCCAGGGGGTTCCTCGAGTCCTGATTAGCCTTTGCCCGTCAGGCCTCTTCCCCAATTGACCTTTGCCACGGGTAGGATTTCCCTCGCTGGCTCCCGGCAGGTCTGCACCCCTGCATGCTCTCCCCTCCCTGGGGGTCCTGTTGAGGGCGCCCTGTGCTCCCAGATGGCCCCCACCTGGGCACTGGGAAGCAGGAGGTTTGGGCCGTTGAATGGCTGGGGCTCTAGCAGGATTCAGGCTGCGAAGGCCTGGCAACCCCGGGAGATCCATTTACTCTCCCTGCCGCCCCCCCCCCCCCCCCCCCACCGTGGGCACTGCCCGCTTGGGCTGTGTTTCTCCTCTGCCCTGGAGCCTTAAGGTGGCTGCCCACTCAGTGACCTTCCCTCCTGGGAGCCCACCGGGTCTGTGACACCGAGGAGCTTGTCTGGGGTCCCTGTGGTTTCCCTTCTCTGCTTTCACTGACACCTTCCTCTTCCCTCTTCTCACTGAAGATCTAATAAAGTTGTTCACACAAGAGCATAAATGGGTATGCCAGAGTTTCTTCCCAAGGGCATCTGATAGTCTGTGATGCTGTGTTGAGCCGCTCAGTTGTGTCCAACTCTTTGCTACTGTTTGGACTGTAGCCCGCCAGGCTCCTCTGTCTGTGGGATTTCCCAGGCAAGAATACTGGAGTGGGTTACCATTTCCTCCTCCAGGGGATCGTCCTGACCCAGGAACTGAACCTTCATCTCCTGCATTGCAGGTAAATTCTTTACTGCTGAGCCATCCATGGAAGCCATTTAATAGTCTGCAAAAATTCAGTCCAAAGAAATGCATTTCAAATTGCAGAATTTCCAGAAGCAGTGACCCAGTGGGGCTCCAGGCTCCCTCCCTCCAGTTTAGCCATCTCCTCAGAAAATAAATCTCTGGATGGCCTGACTATCATTATCGTCTTTGACCAAACACTACTGCTGGAGGGACAGGATGCCACAATTAGACCAGTCTGGAACTTGTGCCCCAGCTTGTATTTGGGGAATGTGACTGACAGCTCCATCAGCTTGGCGTGGGACAGAGGAGGGGGCTGGTTTCTGAAAGAAGGAGCCCTGGAGAGAATGGACCCGTGTGTGTCCCCTGCTGTGTGACCTGCTCAACGCTGGGTACACCGGTGACTATGTAGTGAACTGAGGTCACCTTTTATGGGTTAAGCTCAGTAAGTCTTTGCTAGTTTTAATAATTATTTCCTTCATTTATTAGTTGATTATTTATTGAGCTGCCTTTGTAGAAAAGATTCAAGCTTTACTAAGTCAAAATTAAGATTTTGTAAAACACATCCCCAGCTACTGAGCCTCTGTCAGGCATCTTCTCAGTAAATCCTGCCCTTGGGTTTAGATCGGCTTCTTCTACCATGTGGCATATTTGAATTCCACCAGAACACCTGGGTGGTCAGAGAGCTCCTTGGTCATGCAGTAAGTCACTTCCTCTCCCCCTCCCCTCTCCAGATTGCGAAGTCCAGGAGGGCATGTGTTCTGGCTTTTTCAATCTCACTACATGCCTTGATGTTTGCCATGAAAGCTGGGATGGGTGCATTTGTTAAAGTGATGTATAGAAACATAAATCATTTTGTACTCTTTTAGACGTGGAGTCAGCTGCTCCCGATTACACTAAATTCTGGTCTTGTTTAACTTGTGTTTTTCAGGTAGCTTATTTAAAACTCGATGTACCTCTTGTGGAGTTGTGGCTGAGAACTATAAGAGTCCAATTTGTCCTGCTTTATCAGGAAAAGGGTAATTATACTGCACTCTGGAATAGGTGTTCAGTCTTCAGTTGACTATAAACACGAAGAAACTGAACATTCATCTATGACTCCCGTGGATATTTATGAGACATAAAGCTGCAGACAGTACAGCCGTATTGTAAGGGAAATATTTTGCTCACAGGTTACAATAAGTGAAAATAACAGGCTCGATAACTCTACATTATGATCCCAACTTTGTATTTAAACACACATCCACCCTCACCATGTTGATGTATCTGTATGTAGACAAATGTCCAGAAGAAAATCAACAACATATTAACAGGGACAGTAGGATTATGGCAATTTTGATTTCTTTTTCATATCTTTCTGAACTTTCCAACATGTCTATGATGAACATTTACTATTGTAAATATTATAATTGGGGGAAAAATTAGGAGTAGACTCAGAATATTGAGAAAAATTCTACCTAGCCATTTGAAGTCGGTGTAAGTTATGCAAGTAACTTATTAACATAATATCATTGCAGGTGATTGAAATTGCAGTGACATATATGATGCAAATCATGAAACTCCTTAGCACAACAGTACTATACCCCTTCCCGCATACAGATTCCCTCTCTCGAGGTGGAACCACTGATAATCAGCTCTTTGTGTCTGCCCTCCTCATCCTCTTGTAAGCCAGTGTGTATCCATCAGGAGTTTTGTGCCATAGATGGCCAGGCAAAGAGACAGTCTTTCACTGGGTTATCTTATTTCTTTGTTCTTTGATTACACCAGTGACATTCTTCCTTTTCTAATATTATTTACTTCAGGGCTCCAGACCCCAAAACTCAAGATGCCGGAATCCCAGTGGAGAAACTGCCCCGGTGAGTAAAAAGACTTTGATCTGTGTTTGGTGCTCCAGTTTGAAAAAAAAAGAAAATTAGGAGTCAAAGGAGAAGGCAATGGCAAGCCACTGCAGTACTCTTGCTTAGAAAATCCCATGGATGGAGGAGCCTGGTAGGCTGCAGTCCGTGGGGTCGCTAAGGGTCGGACACGACTGAGCGACTTCACTTTCAGTTTTCACTTTCACACATTGGAGAAGGAAATGGCAACCCACTCCAGTGTTCTTGCCTGGAGAATCCCAGGGATGGGGGAGCCTGGTGGGCTTCCGTCTATGGGGTCACACAGAGTCGGACACGACTAAAGTGACTTAGCAGCAGCAGCAGGAGTCAAAATCTAAGTTCACTTGGTGAGATGCCTCTGAAACATGCCAATGCAGGAACCAGCCCTGACCCATGAAGTGAAGGGTGAAAGGGCAAAAGATGAACCAAACCAGGCTTAAGAGAAGCACATCTGTCCTGTCCCTTTGTCCTTTGTGTTGTGGTGGGATCATTTGAGGTCTGGAAAGTTTCAGAAGCTGCTGTGTTGCAGCTGTTCACCCAGCGCGTGTGAAGCGCAGTGGCTGGTATGCCGGACGTAACCGGTCAGGAAGCCTCAGCTGCTGTCCTTCTCATCAGTGTCGCTAATCCAGGGCTGTGGAGGCCGTCAGAGGTCTCGCAGAGGTGAAGTTATTGGACCGAGCAGAATTTGTGCAGATTAACAATAGCAAAAAAACCTTGGAAAGATTTTTATGTCAGTTTTTCAAAACTCGACCTTAAAATGGCCCTTCGTAAAGTGTTTCATTGGGCACTGGATCCACATGACGTTGATAGGCAATACTCAGAGAAAAAAGATGTCACATGCCCAAATAAATATGGAGCCACTAGAGTGAACCAAGTCTGAAGCATCGTGCTTTGCTGCAGAGCTACTCAGAGCACTAAATGTGTGAAAGCACATTGTTACTCCCTAAAGAGCAATTATGCTAACATTTCCCTGGTTTACTTAACCTTTAAAATTTTTCTTCGTAAAGATTTTCATTACTAAAATCAGAGTTTTGACCTAAAAGAGTAAGTTTTCATGACTAAATTCTAAAGTTTTGATCTAACATAAACTTGATTAGGCAATTAATATGATGAAAATGGAGTTTGAGGGAGATTATTTTAGAACGTAAATAAATACATTGACTAGAGATGACCTAGGGTAGTAGCTAGTGAAAGATGAGAGATTTGGGGAAATTGACACGGGAGAACTTGGCTACCGACAAGGCAAGAGAGAGGTGAATTTGAGAGAAGATGAGGGAGGCCATTGATGACATTAGCAAGTGGTTTGAGTGTTGAAGGCAAGTATGAGTCCAGTGGTCCTCCTGGGTCCAGCTAACCGTGAGCACGGCAGTGCCTGAGTGGAAGGAGGTAACTGGGAAAGAGGAAGCTGTTTGGAAAGAGAAGGTCAAAGTTGGCTGAGACACATTCGCCAACAGATCACCCCAGTGCACCCAGACACAATAGAGACTTTATGATTTCCCCTGATCCACCTACCCCCAAGAGTAGGTCTTGGGAGTGGGTTAAGGATGACACTCTTGCAGTTGTGAAGAGCCAGGATGCGGGGGCCTGCTGCGACCTCACGTGGTGTGGTTTGGAGAAAACCTGGACCCTGCCATCCTGGAGGAGGTGGACAAAGAGCTGGCCCTCTGTGACTTGTGTCTAGTGGTAAGTCACAGCCTTCCCTGACCTTTTCAAAGAGCAGAAACAGCTAAAGCTAACTTGGGTGATGGTCAGATCATTTCTTTGCCATTCTGCCACGTGCTCAGCTCTCTTTTTCATACCAGGTAACTGGTGGTAAAGAACCTGCCTGCCAAGGGAGGAGACGTGGGTTTGATCCCTGGGTTGGGAAGATCCCCTGGAGAAGGAAATGGCAACCCACTCCAGTGTTCTTGCTGGGAAATTCCATGAACAAGAAGAGACAGGAGAGCTACAGTCCATGGGGTTGCAAAGAATCAGACATGACTTGGTGACTAAACATGACAAAATCCTTCCTAAATTCTAGGGATCAGCCAGAGGGGAGCCTCCCCGTCCCCTCTTGTCCCCCAGACATTCTCCATTTGTCCCACCCCGCTTACCTTCCCTCACACCAGCAACCACAAACTGGCCCAAGTTTCTGTAAGCTTTTCTGCAAAGACGCTGCTTCTCCACCATGTGGTCACTTGTCCGCTTCCATGTGTTTGCTCTGTAGGTGGGGACTTCCTCCGTGGTCTATCCCGCGGCCATGTTTGCCCCCCAGGTGTCAGCCCGTGGCGTGCCGGTGGCCGAATTCAACATGGAAACAACCCCGGCCACGAACAGATTCAGGTACGGGGTTACCAGGGTGGGAGGCGGACAGCACTGAGCAGGTTTGGACATGGTCATCCCAGCAGATTTTACCTGCTGTCCTAGCTTTGTAACACAGAGTTTGTGTTTTCTTATTTGGTCTGTAGTTGCTTTGATGGAAGAAAACAATGTGTTAGTTGTAGATTGATGGAAGAAAACCTATTAACTGTAGATTGAGGTAGCCGTGTCTTTTTACAGGGAGTTTGCCATAGGGATTTTGTTTTTCACATTTTGAAAGTTCTTCTGTGATGCTTTAGACTTTCCTTTTATTGATGCACTGAAGCTAAGTATAGTAATGGCATTCAGATGCCGGTCAGCTGAAGACTCAGCACATAAGCCAGGGAGACACCCACACACAACTCCCTCGCCCACTGTTTTCCGTGGGCCTCCCTGGGCAAATTCCTCTCTGGTCTTATTGCCAAGAATGTTTGTACTTGTGGCCATTTAATGACGTTGATCCTGACCCCCAGACTTGTGTGCAAAGTACAGATGATCACAGTATATTCACGTTGTCTCGGTCTAGGGTCCAGCTTACATCTCCTCCTTTGTTTTGCTCTCTTTTTTCAACCCTGCTTTTCCGTCTTCCCTTTTAATGTAGTTTATATATTCTTAATAGTCTAATTTCCAGAATAAGGTAGACTATGAACTAACACATCAGTATGAATAAGTAAAATGTAAAACGTTACTGAAGTGTCTTGTCCTTACTTTAGTCAGTGACTTTTACCTCAACTATGTATTTTTAAAAATCTGATGACTGGGAACTTCCCTGGTGGTTCAGAGGTTAAGACTTGGCCTTCCAGTGCAGTGGGCGTGGGTTCCACCCCTGGTCGGGGAGCTAAGCTCACACATGCCTCTTGGCCATAAAACCAGAACATAACAGAAGCAATATTGTAACAAATTCAATGAAGACTTTAAGAATGATCCACATAAAAAAAAGAATCTTAAAAAAATTTTTTTTCTAAAATCTGATGACTGGGTACCACTCAGGAGATTCTGATGTAACTGGTGTGAGGTATAGCCTGGGCTCCCCCCTTTTATATGCTTCCTGGGTGATTCTGATATGCACCCATTGTGTACATCTTCACGTGAAAGGAAAATGAACTTGGCAGTTTTCCTTGCAAGTTCAAATGAAATTCTTGGATTGTGCTATCACTTCATAAGTTCAGTTCAGTTCAGTTCAGTTCAGTCGCTCAGTCGTGTCCGACTCTTTGCGACCCCATGAATCAGCACGCCAGGCCTCCCTGTCCATCACCAACTCCCGGAGTTCACTCAAACTCATGTCCATCGAGTCGGTGATGCCATCCAGCCATCTCATTCTCTGTCTTCCCCGTCTCCTCCCACCCCCATCCCTCCTAGTATCAGAGTCTTTTCCAGTGAGTCAACTCGTCGCATGAGGTGGCCAAAGTATTGGAGTTTCAGTTGGGCCTCCCAAAACCACAAACCTGCTTCAGCTGCTGCTCATCTTCAACAAAAATTCTTCAGCTTCCCATCCTGAAAACCTGCAGTGTCTCTGTTCAAATAAACAGGCCTCTTGCTGGTCTGAGACTTTGATCAGATCTGAACAGCACCAACCACAGGAACCACAACAGATGCTCAGTGGACCTTTTCGGAAGCCAAGACTCTCTGTACCACCACGTCTGGGAATTTTCCCAGATGAGTATAACTGACCAGTGAAGCCAGCGGTGCTTTTATCTGGGCGTCATCAAAGCTGACATTTAGAAGAGTCGTGGGTGGTCATCTTCTCATCCTACTTGGGTTTTCAAACAGGGAACCAAACCCAGAGTGACTGAGAAGCTGGTTTAAACACACAATTTAACAAAAGCCGAAATTTCTCACATCTCACATGTAACGGATGTTGGTTGAACTCTAGCCTAGGTCAGAGGTCAGCAAACTACTGCCTATAGGCCAAATTCACCCACTGCTGCTGCTGCTGCTGAGTCGTTTCAGTCGTGTCCAACTCTGTTCGACCCCCTAGATGGCAGCCCACAAGGCTCCGCCGTCCCTGGGATTCTCCAGGCAAGAACACTGGAGTGGGTTGCCATTTCCTTCTCCAATGCATGAAAGTGAAAAGTGAAAGTGAAGTCGCTCAGTCATGTCTGACTCTCCACGATGCCATGGACTGTAGCTGACCAAGCTTCTCTGTCCATGGGATTTTCCAGGCAAGAGTACTGGAGTGGGGTGCCATTGCCTTCTCCAAATTCACCCACTACATTTTTGTAAATAAAGTTTTATTGGCACCCAGCCACAGCCACATGTTTCTATATTGTCTGTGGCTGCTTTTACACTTGAACAATGGAAGTAAGGAGTTGCAGCAGAGACTGTCTGGCCTGCAAACATGAAATAGTAAGTCTCTGACTCTTTACAGAAAACATTTTACCAGCCCCAGCTCTAGGTTAGTAGGAAAAATGAAAATTGAAATGATACTGCCTTTTCACCCAATTTCTTTGTTACCTAAACAGGTTACAGGAAATGATGCCTGCATTGTATGTGTTTATTTATTTCTGCCTACATTTTCAATTTGGATTTCACAAGACTCCTTTGCCCTTGCACAGGTTGTTTGGATTCTTTTCCCCAATTCTAATTTAGAAACACAGTCATGGTATCTGCTTCCCATCGAAATGTATTAATATTTTCAAGGTGTTATTTAGTTCCTATTTTGTTTTTTGTCATTTCCCCTGTCCCAGATGGTTATCTTGGATGATTTTCTGAGAAACCATTAGACTAGGTATTTGGGGATTTAGGCATCAGGGTTTTGACTGTTTCTCAACCCCAGGGGTCTTTGGCATGTAAGGATCTGTGTATTTGTTGAAGCAGAAATGGGATTAGTGCGCCCACGGGACTGGTGTGCAAGGCCTTCCGAGGACAGTGGGACCCCCATGCCCTGCAACCCCCAGTCGTGCAGCTTTCCATTTCTCTAAACTTTGGAATTTAGTCCAAGTCCACGAGTGTTTATTTAGCACCTACTATGCAGCCATGACGGAGAAGGCAATGGCAAGCCACTCCAGTACTATTGCCTAGAAAAACCCATGGATGGAGGAGCCTGGTAGGCTGCAGTCCGTGGGGTTGCTAAGGGTCGGACACGACTGAGCGACTTCACTTTCACTTTTCTCTTTCCACTTTCACACATTGGAGAAGGAAATGGCAACCCACTCCAGTGTTCTTGCCTGGAGAATCCCAGGGACGGGGGAGCCTGGTGGGCTTCCATCTATGGGGTCACACAGAGTCGGACACAACTGAAGTGACTTAGCAGCAGCAGCAGCAGCATGCAGCCATGAAATTAAAAGACGCTTACTCCTTGGAAGGAAAGTTATGACCAACCTAGATAGCATATTAAAAAGCAGAGACATTACTTTGCCAACCAAGGTCCGTCTAGTCAAGGCTATGGTTTTTCCCGTGGTCATATATGGATGTGCGAGTTGGACTGTGAAGAAAGCTGATCGCCGAAGAATTGATGCTTTTGAACTGTGGTGCTGGAGAAAACTCTTGAGAGTCCCTTGGACTGCAAGGAGATCCAACCAGTCCATTCTAGAGGAGATCAATCCTGGGTGTTCATTGGAAGGACTGATGCTAAAGCTGAAACTGCAATACTTTGGCCACCTCATGCGATGAGTTGACTCACTGGAAAAGAGTCTGATGCTAGGAGGGATTGGGGGTGGGATTCATGGGGTCGCAAGGAGTCGGACACGACTGAGCGACTGAACTGAACTGAACTGATGTCCTAGACTTTGCTGTTGTTTAGTGATTCAGATGTGTCCAACTCTTTTGCAACCCCATGGACTGTCGCCCACCAGGCTTCTCTGTTCATGAAATTTTCCAGGCAGGAATACTGGAGTGGGTTGCCATTTCCTTCTCCAAGGGATCTTCCCCACCCAGGGATCGAACCTGCGTCTCCTGCATTGGCAGGAAGATTCTTTATCACTGATACTGTTCTGAGAGCTTGGGATAGGATATACTAGTAAACAAAATAAAAATCCTACCATGTGAAGATGGCTTCCTAGCCGCAGAGGGCAAACAGTGAACGATAAGATAATAAATGTGCATACTGTGTGGCCCATGAGAAATGGGATTGGGCTGTGGGAAAAGGGAGAGGTAGAAGCGGGGCGGGGGGAGCAGGTGGGCACGGGATCCAGTGGGTGTTGGGGGATTCAGAGAGAAGAGGTCTGACAACACTGGAGGAGGAGGAGTGGTTCGCTGAGGAGACCTCTGGGCCAAGAGCCTGCCAGGTGCCAGGACCACCTGGGCAAAGGCCTCAAGGTGGCAGCCAGCCCGGGAGGCCCGAGGAGCAGCTCGGAGGCCAGTGTGTGTGGAGAGCGGGCGGGGAGGGGGCTCCAGGAGGTGGGGCTGGTCAGTAGTGTGTGTGGCGGGCACGTAGCGCGTGTGCGGGGGACCCGTCCCCAGAGAAAGCGCCCTGCAGGCGGAGTTTCAAAGTCTCTGGAACTCTTAGCTGGAGAACAGCTTCATAGGTGGTTTCTTGTTTGCGTTTGTGCTCCTCAGACAGGTGAAGATGCTTGTAATTTGCCGCTGGCTGCATGTGATGGAAAGGCCGGTGCTCGGCCTGCCTAGATCATCAGGCAGCTGGCCAGACCCTCTTAGTCCATGCAGTGGGGCCCTAGTGGTCCCTTAACCAAAAAAGTCACTTAAACCAAGAATAGTAAAAAAAAAAAAAAAAAAAGGACACATAAGCATCTCAGTTTCATTTAAAGCATAAATGGGCATTCATTTACTTTTTTTTTGTTAGAGCCAAAGGCGCCTTTCCTTTGAGTAGGAATCTGCAGATTGGGGCTCACCTGTGTTGCATAAATCATACTCACAATCCTGGTGGCAGTGGTTTAGTCACTCAGTTGGGTCTGACTTTGTGACCCCATGGACTGCAGCCCGTCAGGCTCCTCTGTCCATGGGATTCTCCAGGCAAGAATCCTGGAGTGGGTTGCCATGCCCTCCTCCAGGGGATCTTCCTGGCCCAAAGATCTATCCTGAGTCTCCTGCATTAGCAGGCAGATTCTTTACCACTAAGCCACCAAGGAAACCCTAGAAATAGAACACTGACATTTAAAAGTAAAGCTTCCATTGTCCTGGTTTTGATTATATCCTGTGGAGTCTGAATGACACAGCAACCTGACACCCACCAGCATTATTTACAAAACAAATATGTAAGCAGGATTTTTTCCAGTGAGAACCTTCACCTTTTTTTTTTCTCTTTGAACTTGTATCCCCGCCCATCCTATTTCTACCACAGAAATTTGTACTAATGTATTTTTATGCTCAAAAATCTTTTGTTGACTACCCTTTTATACTTCTGCTTCAAAGTATACGAATTCTTTATTCTCAGTTTCCTTAGAACTTAAACATTGTTCCACAGAAAAGCTCTTCCAGATGGAATTATCACTGCAGTAATTTATCTTATGTAGTTGTTGAAAACAGCAAATAATACATTTTGGTTAATAATTCTGTAAAAGTCAAACTCGGAGAAGACAATGGCAAGCCACTCCAGTACTCTTGCCTAGAAAATTGCATGGACAGAGGAGCCTGGTGGGCTGCAGTCCATGGGGTCGCTACTAGTCAGACACGACTGAGCGACTTCACTTTCACTTTTCACTTTCACACATTGGAGAAGGAAATGGCAACCCACGCCAGTGTTCTTGCCTGGAGAATCCCAGGGACGGGGGAGCCTGGTGGGCTGCCGTCCATGGGGTCGCACAGAGTCAGACACGACTGAAGTGACTTAGCAGCAGCAGCAGCAAAAGTCAAACTATGGGAAATGCATCTCTTAGTAGATGCATGGAGCATGAGATTTTTGAATTAGTTCAAGTGTCCACTGGCTTCCCTGGTGGCTCAGACAGTAAAGAATCTGCCTGGTCATGCAGGAGACTGCGTTTGATTCCCGGGTTGCAAAGATCCCCTGGAGAAGGGAATGGCAACCCACTCCAGTATCCCTGCCTGGGAAATCTCGTGGACAGAGGAGCCTGGCGACTTACAGTCCGTGGGGTCGCAGAGAGTTGGACACAACTGAGTGACTAACACAGACATACACACATCCACTCTGAGTATTGCATACCGTTAGAAGGAGGCAGAGTCCATGATGCTGCAGCCCTAATAGGCCTGTGGTCACGGGAAACAAACCTGTATCCTAAGGAGATCGGGTTTCCTGACTCACCGCCGTTAAGGGGACCCCAGAGAGCCCTGCTGCGTGTCCCCAAACAAAGGAAAAGATGGAGTTACTGTAGAATATGGAAGGAGGGTTGAGTTTAGGTGAAATTTCAGTGAAGCTGTTTTTGATCAACTCAGCAGCTAGCAGGACTGTGTGTGTGTGTATGGAGAGGGGTCAGATCCGCTCTGACTGCAACGTGGTTGCAGGGTCCCATGACCTTGGAGATGGACGTGAAACACTGGGCCCGGACGCCCCTCACCTGGAGCTCCGTGCCTGGGCTGGAAGTCAGGCTGCTTGTCTGTGGCCAAGTGACTGAGGTCCTCCAGGCACAGGAGTCTTTCATTCTTTACTGCCATCATTTCCAACAGTGAAGGGTCTGATAGTGTATGATTTGAGAGGACAGACTTCCTTAGTGAGCATCAAAGCAGTGGTCGCCCGAAGAAGGGAGCTGCTGTGACCCTGTACAGCTTGTCCTGGAGTGGGGCGGGGGGAATTGTGTTTCGAGTAACTGTGTCTCTAATTCCAGTCTGAGGCGAGCAGGCCAGATTTTCCAAGCTAAACACTTACCTTTTCAATGTCAACTGTAATTCTCAGTTTTTGGTTTTTATAAAGGAAAGCAAAAACTAAGTAGTTAATCTACAGATGTGAGAGTTGGACCATACATAAAGAAGGCAGAGCACCAAAGAATTGATGCTTGCAAACTGTGGTGCTGGAGAAGACTCTTGAGAGTCCCTTGGACTGCCAGGGGATCAAACTAGTCAATGTTAAAGGAAATCAGTCCTAAATATTCATTGGAAGGACTAATGCTAAAGCTGAAACTCCAGTGCTTCAGCCACCTGATGCAAACAGCTGACTCATCGGAAAAGACCCTGATGCTGAGAAAGATTGAAGGCAGGAGGAGAAGGGGACGACAGAGGGTGAGATGGTTGGATGGCATCACTGACTCAATGGACATAAGTTTGAGCAAGCTCTGGGAGTTGGTGAAGGACAGGGAAGCCTGGCATGCTACAGTCCAATGGGGTCGCAGAGTTGGACACGACTTGGCAACTGAACAACAACAATACCATACATAAAATACTCAGAAACCTGGGCCACATAAACCTAGGGCATGAAAGGAATTTTGTTCTGGCCACTCAGATTTTGGACCTCCTTCCATCTTACATGCTGAAATATCCAGAGTACTCCTGAATCGACTTTAGTGGTCTGTTTGGCAATTCTGTAAGAGCCTCTTTCAATTTTACTGAAAGCAAGAATGAAGTGGCCCTGTTTGTATATATTACCCAGTCTTTAGAAACCATTTGTTTTCTCAGATCTACAGCAGTGTTTCAGACATCCCTTGGTTTGGCAGCCCGTTAAGTTTTCACATTCTGGGATAAGAGGCACCATGTAAGATTTAGGATGGGTGAGGTCAGGTGCAGCTTGCTTTGGTAAACGGGAGGAAGATGAATCTGGAAAGGGGCACACAAAAGAACAGGTGCAAGCCGAGGGAAGTCCCTGAGTGCTCTCTGCCTGGCTGTGCTTCCTGGGAAGTCCTCAAGGGACTGTGCTGGGAGGAGCTTTCTAGTGGGCAGCCTTCCACGTGCTGGGGGTGGTGGGAGTGGGGTGGGGCTGCTGGAGGGGAGGCAGAAGGATCAGAAATGCCAGTTGGTCAGGGCTGTCCATTCATGGCACAGAGGGAACATTCTTGATCTGCGTTGTATCAAGAATAAGTAATATGACCAGATGCTTTTTTTTTTTTTCATTTTAAATTGTGCTCAGTTGATTTTCATTTATTAATAACACAGTAGAATTAGTTGGTTTCTTTTTTTCCTCCTGTCATAAGTGTTTTCCCTTGAAGGAAGCAGAAATACAGGTTTTTCTTATTTTCTCTCTCCCTCTTCTTTCTTTGATCTTTCTCTTTTTCCTACTTTTTAACTACAAGTCAGGACTAGTTGTGAATTTCAGTGATTGGCGTAGGCCAGCTGACTCAGCTAAGATCCTTATGGTCTGCGTGGTGTATGGGGTTCATTTTCTCTTGTCCTTAGTACCAGTGAAGGCGGTTTTATGTAGTTGTATAAGAGTTTATAAAACTTAAAATTATGAGTTTGGCAAAGCAATCACAAAATACAATCATGTCTCTCCTTCCTCCTTAAAATAAAATTCTCATTTATAGGCACCTAAATTCTAAACCCAACATTAAAAAAACTAAGATCATGGCATCCGGTCCCATCACTTCATGGCAAATAGATGGGGAAACAGTGGCAGACTTTATTTTTGTGGGCTCCAAAATCACTGCAGATGGTGACTGCAGCCATGAAATTAGAAGACATTTACTCCTTGGAAGGAAAGTTATGACCAACCTAGACAGTATATTAAAAAGCAGAGACGTTACTTTGCCAACAAAGGTCCGTCTAGTCAACGCTGTGGTTTTTCCAGTAGTCATGTATGGATGTGAGAGTTGGATTATAAAGAAAGCTGAGTGCCAAAGAATTGATGCTTTTGAACTGTGGTGTTGGAGAAGACTCTTGAGGGTCCCTTGGACTGCAAGGAGATCCAACCAGTCCATCCTAAAGGAGAGCAATCCTGAATATTCATTGGAAGGACTGATGTTGAAGCTGAAACTCCAATACTTTGGCCACCTGATGCAAAGAACTGATTCACTGGAAAAGACCTTGATGCTGGGAAAGATTGAAGGCAGGAGGAGAAGGGGATGACAGAGGATGAGATGGTTGGATGACATCACTGACTTGATGGACATGAATTTGAGCAAGCTCTGGGAGATGGTAAAGGACAGGCAAGTCTGGAGTGTTGCAGTTCATTGGGTCGCAAAAGAGTCAGACACAACTGAGCGACTGAACTGAAATTCTAAGCAATTGCTTTCCCAAATTCCCTTGGGAATGAGGGTGCCAACCCATACGTCTAGATTTGGCGTCGTCAGAAACTTGATGAAAGAACTGGGCTCCAAAATGCCTAAGACTCCTGTGAGAATCTGGATTTTATTCTGGCTGTAACGAAGAAAGTTGACTTGCTGAAGCAGAATGCTCATTTTGCTCCTAACTTTGCTGTGTTCGTCCTTCTGTTTCAGGTTTCATTTCCAGGGGCCGTGTGGGACGACTCTTCCCGAAGCCCTCGCTCCTCATGAAAGTGAAACTATTTCATAGCCATCCTGGGGAAGGAAGAAATCTCAGCGCATCTAAGTACCAAGCCACCAACAGGGGAGGCAGTCTTGTGAGCCAAATACTGGCAAGTCTGAAAATATCTTTTGATTGCTGGGCTGGAATCCAAACTGCTGATCGTTGATGGGGACTTGGAAGCAACAGTGGTAACCTTGCTTAGAAGGAGAAGTCACAGGACTTCTGAAGTCAGTTCCTGTTATTTTGTTTGATCCTGAGCATAAGTCTGATGTGTTTGGTTGGTTATTGGGTAACTTTGTAATTAGACTGTCTAAAACAAAGTGATTCTCCTGATTGTGTTTTTGCTATTTGGGCAAAGATATAAATAAAGGGGTAAAACTCGGGTATTTCTGATTGTGGCAAGGTTTGGTGGAAAATAAAATCACTCTCTATGCAGGTGATTTATTGTATAAAAATGTTAGCCCAAGACATTTCTCTCTGGGATGTTTTCTTTTCAGTGTTTATGTGTTTGACTGCCTAACCTCAAGTTCGGGGTGGGGATAGCTTACAATAAGAACTCATGCAAGGATGGAAGAGAAAATTAGCAGCAAGGTAGAAAATCAGGATGAGAAAAAAGAATGATGCAAATATAGGTTAAACAAAGCCGCCTAAAACTGAGCACAGCCGAAGAGGCAAGCAAGACGTGGTGGTGGGCTGTTTCTCAGTATCGTATACACGGAAGGACGTCTCTCACTGTTATAAACACACACCCTGCGGGGCCTGCCAAGCTTCCCCAGACACGGAACCTGGAAGGGAGTTTTTCTCATGGGACTTAAAAAAGTGTATGCTCAGAGTACCTTTTTTGTAAAGTCAGAAGAACACAGCCCCCCCTTCAACTCCCCCCACTTAATGCAGACCCAGGGATGCCCGCTGTCAGCAAGCACCAGAAACCAATGCAGGGAGTGGCCGTCAGCACCCAGCACGGGAAGGTCAGACAGGTCTAACTCCCTTAGACCAGGTGGGCTCCCCTGGGATTATGCAGCTGGGTGACATCACTTCCAGCCCTTACAAACGTGCAGTGACTCTCACACCCCTGGCTTTCGGAGAAGCCACATGATGACATAAAACTTTGTGCTGCATTTGCAAGTCACGCCTTTTAATAAATGCCAAGGGTCCTTTGCATGGATAGGAGGGGACTTGTAATACTTATAATGTAGTTTCGGTATGTAAAATGGGGCTTCCCTGGTGACTCAGATGGTAGAGAATCTGCCTGCAATGCAGGAGACACAGACCTGGGTTCAATCCCTGCGTTGGGATGATTCCCTGGAGAAGGGAATGGCAACCCACTCCAGCATTCTTGCCTGGAGAATCCCATGGACAGAGGAGCCTGGTGGGCTACAGTCCATGGGGTCACAAAGAGTTGGACACGACTGAGCGACTAACAGTTAACACTTCTTTGTACAGAACATACCATCATCATTCCCTTTTAATAGGTTTGTTGTCCAGGTTCTCAAAAGAGCACTCTATATACATTGCCCTGGGGTTAGCAGTGGTGGAAGCCAGCACACTGGTGGAGGAAGCCTGACTGTATTTTAAATTTTTAATTTCTATCTGACCAAGGCCCAGATATTTCAGAACTATCCTTTGTAAACCCCTTCCTACTAGGCCATTGGTACCTGTAGCTTTTTTTGGTTCCGTTTCATACTTTTTGTTCGTGTTTTGGTCTTCTTGTTTTTAAGCTAGGAAATACTTCCAAGAGAAAAGGAAAAGCAAATTGAAAATACTGCAAAATTTATGTGAGGAAGGATTATTCAGTTTAATATTTATCGAACATCTACTCTATGATAGACATTAGAAATACAGTGATTAAGAGGGATGGACCTTCCTTCCAGGAGTTCACATGGACTTAGTTGGGACCACTGGTACAGAAACTGTTATACATCATGGAAGCTACAGTAACAGAAAAAGATTCAAGGGAGAATCCAATCAGAGATGAGCAGGGTGGGGACGGGGTGGATATTAAGGCGCTTGAAAGGCTTTGAGAGGAAGTCAGCCTGGGTGCGGGTTTTCAGTTATAAATAGGAGTTCCAAGTGAGGACTGTACAACAAGAGCATGTCCAACTGCAAGGTAAGCATGAAATAGCTTGGTTTGTTCAGAGAATGCGGAGAAGGCAATGGCACCCCACTCCAGCATTCTTGCCTGGAGAATCCCAGGGACGGAGAAGCCTGGTGGGCTGCCGTCTGTGGGGTCGCGCAGAGTGGGACATGACTGAAGTGACTTAGCAGCAGCAGCAGTTCAGAGAATGACGAATCATTTGCTGTTGTATAATGGGTGTGTGCTTAGTCGCTCTGTCCTGTCCGACTCTTTGTGACCCCATGGACTGTAGCCCACCAGGCTTCTCTGTCCATGGGATTCTCCAGGCAAGAACACTGGAGTGGGTTGCCATGCCCTCCTCCAGGGGATCTTCCCAATCCAGGAATCAAACCAGGGTCTCCTGCATTGCAGGCCTTTTCTTTACTGGCTGAGCAGGTGGGAGAAAATAAACACAAAGATCACTGAATGGCCACACAGACTAGGAAATGAGATAGGTGTATTGGGGGCGGAGCGGGGCATGAAAATACACAGGGCCCGGGTTTCAGTCACTTAGTGGAGGTGCGATGGGCAGTCACCGGGCAAGGTCCTGGGGTCACAGCCGGGAAGCAGGGGTCCCTGCTCTCACTGAGCTCACGTTCTAAAGGTGGCGGGGGGCGGGGAGGGGCAGTCTGGAGGGAGACAGTCTGTGCGGACAAAGAACAGGCAGCGGCCGAGGGCTGGGCAGGGAGGGCCGCCGAGGTTGCCACACCGCACGCTTGGTGCCGAGATCGATGTAACTGTGGGTCTGTCCACCTCGTTTCTCCTCGGTGACAACAGGACTGCAAAGCATGGGGTCCCGCTGCTATGGCGCACTTCCGCCTTTTGAAAGGGCACTTTTATGGGGAGTGCGGAGTGGAGGGAGCCGAATCTACAAATACTGATTATTAGATCGACCCAGAGGCTCTCTGGGTCATGTATGGATGAGAGAGATGGACCATAAAGAAAACTGAGCGCTGAAGAATTGATGCTTTTGAACTGTGGTGTTGGAGAAGACTCGCGAGTCCCTCGGACTGCAAGGAAATCTAACCAGTCCATCCTAAAGGAAATCAGTCCTGAGTGTCCACTGGAAGGACTGATGCTGAAGCTGAAACTTCAATACTTTGGCCACCCGATCCGAAGAAATAACTCCTTGGAAAAGACCCTGATGCTGGGAGGGATTGGGGGCGGGAGAAGAAGGGGACGACAGAGGATGAGATGGCTGGATGGCATCACCGACTCGATGGACGTGAGTTTGTAAACTCCAGGAGTTGGTGATGGACCGGGAGGCCTGGCATGCTGCGGTCCATGGTCGCAGAGTCGGACACGACTGAGCGACTGAACTGAACTGAGCGGCTCTCTGAGCGGAAAGAGGCGGCGACAGGGGACTGGGGCTCGAGGTCCCCGGTTTCGTGGGCACCGGGCGGCGTGACCCGCGCCAGCCCGCCCCGAGGAGCGCAGGGATCCAACCAACAACGCTCTCGGCATCCCCGCTAAGGCGGCAGCAGCACCGATCGGCCCTGCCTGGACACAAGCTCCCAAGTCCACCGGCTCGCGTAACCGTGGGCGGGGACCGGGCATTCTGGCCCTCGGCGCGCAGGCTCCGAGCCGGGTGGAAGGGAACGCCCGGCGCTTTCCTTAGGCCACGCTCCCTCCCGGCTCTGCGCATGCGCCTCCGTACCGCGCGGTGGGGCCTCCGAACCTGCAGAGGGCGGCAGAGCCCCGGCGGCTCCTGCCCTGTGCGTCACTCCCCGCGTGCGTGCGGCTTCCGGGTCAGAGGTGAAGACGGCCGCCGGGCCCTCCTCGCAGCTCGGGTCATGGTGCAGCTCCGTCCGCGCGCGTCCCGCGCCCCGGCGTCGGCCTCGGCGATGGTGGACGAGGGCCAGCCCGCCTCGGAAGAGGAGGCGGGGCACGGGCTGCTGCTCGGGCAGCCCAGCAGCGGCGCGGCCGCCGAGCCGCTGGAGGAAGACGAGGAGGGGGACGACGAGCTTGACGACGAGGCTCCGGAGGAGCTGACTTTCGCCAGCGCCCAGGCCGAGGCGAAGGAGGAGGAGCGGCGAGTTCGGGAGACGGTGCGCAGGTTCGGAGCCCCGGGGGCCGGGCCGTGGGGAGAAGCGCCGCCCACCCGTCCCGCTTCTCTTTTCCGCGCGCCCTGACCCGTCGCGGTCTCTTCCAGGGACAGAGCGCTTCTGAAGGAGAAGAGGAAGCGGCGCGAGGAACTGTTCATCGAACAGAAGGTTAGGGGTTTGCAAAGCGGGGGGCGTGTCACGGGCCGGCTCGGGGGAGAGTTAAAGGCTGCAGGGTTCGGGGTGGAAGACAGCTGCCGGGGGTCTCTTCCGGCAGCACTGACACGCGCCTGCTCGTGCTCCTCGCTGTCCGCCAATTCACAATAGGGTCGGGAAGAGGAGAATTCGTAGAGCCAGACCACCTTTGACGCGCGGCGGCGGTGGTTTATGTGAACTTGGGTCGCTGTGAGAAGGCAGCCCTGGGTAAACGGAGGGCCGTGCAGACGATGCTCGGTTCGCGCTCTGATGTTCCAGAGATTGGCCGCAGGTGGACGTGACTGTGAACCGCCCTCGGTGTATAACGTGACCCGAGGGTTGGAATAAAGCGGGAACCCCTTCCAGCCTTCACGTCTTCCAAGTGAAGTAGGAGTAGGCTCTGAGTTGCTCGGGCCCCAGTCTTCCGACAGCTCAGAAGTAGTGGAGGGCAGTGTTCGGATCATTTATTTGCCTAGAGTTAGGGCTGTCGAAAGTTATGACCAACCTAGATAGCATATTAAAAAGCAGAGACATTACTTTGCCAACCAAGGTCCGTCTAGTCAAGGCTATGTATGGATGTGAGAGTTGGACTGTGAAGAAAGGTGTTCGCCGAAGAATTGATGCTTTTGAACTGTGCTGCTGGAGAAGACTCTTGAGAGTCCCTTGGACTGCAAGGAGATCCAACCAGTTCATTCTAAAGGAGATCAATCCTGGGTGTTCATTGGAAGGACTGATGCTGAAGCTGAAACTCCAATACTTTGGCCACCTCATGCGACGAGTTGACTCACTGGAAAAGTCTGATGCTGGGAGGGATTGGAGGTGGGAGGAGACGGGGACGACAGAGAATGAGATGGCTGGATGGCATCACCGACTCGATGGACATGAGTTTGAGTGAACTCCGGGAGTTGGTGATGGATAGGGAGGCCTGGCGTGCTGTGATTCATGGGGTCGCAAGGAGTCGGACATGACTGAGCGACTGAACTGAACTGAGGGCTGTCCTTAAAATGGTAACTTCAAAAGCACTTGAGGGAGTGTTGTCCTGTTGCTTACTTTTTATTGATTTTTTTTTTTTTAAGAAAAGAAAACTCCTTTTTTTAAGTCCCTTTCATCTTTTTTTCTTTAAGAAAAGAAAACTCCTTCCAGATACTATTCTAGAGAAATTAACTACAGCTTCACAAACTAGGTAAGTGGTGGATCTAGTTATATTACTTGTTTACATACAGTGTTTTAATGCTGTCTTGGTACATTTATCTGAACTCAGGTTTTAAAGTCTAAATTAGAAAGCTACACAGGAGGTATTTGAATTTGGTGGGGCAGGTGGAGGGAAATGTTCCCCTTCTTTTCCGTCTGTGGCTGTTTGTTATTTTTGTTGTTCCCATGGGGAACTCTTAAGCTTCTGAGTTGCTGATCTCAGTGAGTTCTTACCGTAAATTGTGGCTCACTGTCAGTGTACTAGGGGCAGGATAGATGGTGTGAAAAAGTGTTGTGAAGTTCATCCTTTAGTGGGGTGTGGAGTGCTAGTCTATTATTGATGGTGCTGCTGCTGCTAAGTTGCTTCAGTCGTGTCCGACTCTGTGCAACCCCATAGACAGCAGCCCACCAGGCTCCCCCGTCCCTGGGATTCTCCAGGCAAGAACACTGGAGTGGGTGGCCATTTCAGGCTCCTAAAACTCAGCTTGTCCTGTGCCTGCTTCTCCTTCCTTGCTAAAGTGAAGTCACTCAGTCCTGTCCAACTCTTTGCGACCCTGTGGACTGTTTCCATGGGATTTTCCAGGCAAGAGTACTGGAGTGGGTTGCCATTTCCTCCTCCAGGGTATCTTCCCAACCCAGGGATTGAACACAGGACTCCCGCATTGTAGGCAGACGCTTTACCATCTGAGCCACATAATTTTTCCCTCCTTGTTCCCCTTTTCATTTAATAGCTTTGCCATCCACCGTGTGTTTAAAGCTCCTCTTTCTCCTCTGTGCTGTGGCATCAGGATTCTATACTGTACTAAATTTAAATATTTGCTATTTTTTTCCTGTTGCCCTTTGTCTCTTCTTATTGCTTTCAACTTAGCTTAGCCCTGCTAGAACAGTGGTTCTTTTTCCGTTGAACTTTTCCAGAGTTACTCAGATTCTGAATACATCATGGTGGCAAAGTCCCTTTCATCTTTGAAAACCAAGTTTGGATGTCACCTGTCCCTTCTTATTCTCTCTACCCCATCACTGCCCCCGCTGTTTAGCTTTTCCACTTCTGTATAGACATCTCATTGCGTTCTGCCGTTGACTCTCTCTCCATTAGACCACACTTCTTGAGACTACCATTGTTTGTCTCCATTCTTGTGTCTGAAGTGTTCAATTAATCCTTTCCACTCTCTGCACATGAAGTGACGCAGGCCTACCACCTTTCACTTCATGTTTCAAATACTGTATTACATGATTCTGAAATACTTTTAGCACATCAACCACAACAATCGGCTTCTTTGGAAGCCTGCTAATATACTTTCAGATTTTAAATTCTGATCCTCCTAGCCTAGTATAGTTTTTTGATTGGGAGTTGTTGACAGCGCATTGGGGAGTGACTTTAAGGATGCTGAGTAAAAATTAAGAATGGTGGTAGTAAAAGGGGGTTATCTTATTTGTAAAACCAGCTGAAATTTTGTGATAACTTGAGTCATCATTGCTCTCAGCCATCCCAATCACTGTTTTGCTTGTTCTTCCTTAGTGTGAAGAAATCACCGGGAAAGTTGAAAGAAGGTATGAACTATTCAAGTAACCTCTCATTAAGTGTCAAGGGCATTTGCTGATATTTGCAAATGTTGTTGATCCTGAGAAGGAGCATGGGAACAGGCCTGGCAGGCTTTAGCTTCTTTCTTCAAAAAAATAATTGATTTGGCTGTGCCGGGTCTTAGTTGCAGCATGCACATCTTTTAGTTTTGGCATGTGGGATCTAGTTCTCCCAGCAGGGATTGAACCTAAGCCCCCTGCACTGGGAGCACAGAGTCTTAAATTTTAGCTTATTTGGTACAGTCAGTCACATACAAATTGGTTTCTAGTGGATATTTAAAGTAAACTCCAGTATATATTCATTCTTGATTTATTTGTGCACAAATGCTAATGAGAAACATTAACTCAATTTTTTAGTTAATTTGCAAAAGAAAAATGAAGGAGAGAAAGGAAGTGACTCTAAGAAAACTAAAGTGCAGAAAGTACAGACTGTTGGGTAAGAAGTCTTCTTTGTGTGTAGGATGTAAAGGTGACCTTTGAGGGGGGTATTACCTCAATTAGTAGGGGTTTCAGATCCTCTGTGGAAAATTTTGGGTATTTACATTAAAAAGCATTTGCTGTACTAAAATGTACACATTAGTTGTAAAATAGCCCTGTAATTTCATTTTATCATCTAACCTGTGCTTATACAAAACTAGGCTTTGGGGATTTCTCTCCAGTATTTGAATCAACTAACAGAAATACTTTATTTTTAAAATAAGCATGGCCTCATTTTCACCTTTTGTATTGATCGCCAGCCAGAATAAAAGCTACAAGGCTGTAAGGCTAAAAGATCAAGATTTGAGGGATTCAAGGCAAGAAGCAGCCAAAGCCTTCATACAAAATTGTTTATATGGTCCTGGAACCAACAGAACTACTGGTAATTTCCTTACAGACTGTTTTCTTCCAAGTGTGGATTAAACAAAAAAAATGACAAATAATCCTCTTTCCTAGTAAACAAGTTCCTGTCTCTTGAAAACAAGAGGTTACCGATGAAAAAGGCTGCAGCCCAGTTTTTGAATAATACTTGGGGTAAGATTTGGCTTTATTCTCTTGAATCTGAGTTTTATGTATTGAATAATGTTTTTTGTTAAGGAGATAGTAAATACTCATGAAGTATCTTTTTTCTTACACTGGCGTCTATTACTATTTTAAAGTTGCTTAGTCTAAAGAACAGGTCAGTGTAGTACATATGTGCATGTGTGTTCAGCTGTGTCCAACTCTGTGACCCCAGGGCCTGTAGCCCAACAGGCTCCTCTGCCCGTGGGATTCTCCAGGCCAGAACACTGGAGAGGGTTGCCTTGCCCTCCTCCAGGGGATCTTCCCGACCCAGGGATTGAACTCGTGTCTCTGGCATTGCAGGCAGATTCTTCTACCATTGAGCCACCAGGGAAGCCCAGTATATGTGTACATATATCAACTTTTATTTATGTAGAAAATTTTTGAATTGTTTCTTGGGAATTTTATTTCTTTATTCTTAACTGCACAAAATTTTTTATTCTAGGATCTCAGAGAAAACAAAATGCCAAGAGGTATACAAAACGTTGGATGGTCAGAAAGATGAAAACTCCTAAGAAGTAAATCAAAGCTAGATGAAGAACGAGTACTTTGTATGTATAGAACTTAGTTATTTAAAGAATGTAATTTTTCTGAAAAAAAAAAAAAATAAATCACTTATAAATCCTTCCGAAGAGTCTGTATGTATAGAACTTAGTTATTTAAAGAATGTAATTTTTCTGAAAAAAAAAAAAAAATCACTTATAAATCCTTCCGAAGAGTCATTTTAAGAATCTCAAGTCTCTTAGGGGCAGTACCTAGTCATACTTTATCCACCTGGCATATAATTGTGCCTCCTAGAAGCAGCAATTTAAAAGAGCTTGTTTTCCTTTCTTTTTATAACTGTTTTTCCATTTTATTGACCACAAGGAGTACCCACACCAGTAGGGCACCTCTGCTACCCACCCCCCACCCCACCCCCACCACGGCAGTAAAATTCTCTCACTGAAGCTCTCGGATGTGTTTGTCTCAGGTATTCTGGTGCCGCTGATGAGAATTTCACAGAATATGTGGGAGAGTGCAGTATCCAAGTGTAGATAGTCTGTTCTTTTAAAAGAAGGTTGAAGACCCAAGTGTACAGCTGACAGACACCTTTGCCAAACAAAGGATGTGGTCATTCTGTTGAAGAGCTTGTTTATATTTTACTTCTAACCAGTTTGGGGGTTTGCTTTAAAACTGGCAAGTCACATGCCATATGATGATTATGAAAATAAGGTCAATTTCCTGCTTTCTCTATCAACTGTCGTATCAGGTTTGGCCCCAATCCAGGGAGGCCAGTAAACGCAAGGCAGTCTTAGGTTGTAGAGCTCAGATTTATAGTAGCAACCATTCATTTTACTTGTTCTAACTTTATATTAATCATAAAAGTATGCAAGTACCTAATGTATAAATTCAATTGACACTCTGGTATCTGAAGTAAATTTTTAATGGCTGGTTAATCATATCACTACATTTTTATTGCAATATAGTACTCATTTTAAGCACTTAAAAATGGAAGGTGTACAAAGATTAAATTAAGACACAGTAAATTGACTAAATATTTGGTTTTTATATAAATAAAGGTCATAACCACACTGTTGACATGTAATACTGTTATAATACAACAGTTCAACTTGTGAGTCTACAACAGAAGTCATCTGTAGTTAAACAGGAAACAAAGTTGAGAGAGACCATGTTCAAACAGAACTACTGGGACTAACAGGTCGGGATTGTAAGTAGCAACAAACATACTCACTCAGCTCCTGAGTATTTCAAGTTTTACAGTACACATTAAAAATGATTTCTTCCATCAACACTATAAATTCAAACTGTCAGATGTTTATGCATTTTGCAAGTTACACTGATTGAATGCTTATATGGGAGCGGGGGTCAGAATACCTCCCAATTTGAAGTTTACACCACCCACATGCTAACACAAACACAACTTGTTCCGCTTCCTTCCCCCCTCTCCCCCAACAAAGAAGGCAGGACTTTTTGGTTTCTTTTAGGTAATTGTTTTAAAGGATTTGTGATGATCAATTTGAATGTCTGAAATTCAGTAATATTTAACTCTTAGACAACTAAGAGGTTAAAGATGGAAAATAATTTCTCCTAACACTAAGTTAGAAAATCATTTGCATCATGCTGTAAACTAGGAAGCAATGTAAAGCGACAAAAACCTGTCCCCAGTACATAATTAAAAAAATCTAAATTTCAAATCAGCAGAGCTGGTCTACTTCCATGTTGTCTATATGCCACAATATAAGTGTGAGCTCCGAAAATGCATAGCTAATGTAGGTAGTCGTCCACTGTGGCAAAAGCACAAGATCCGATTCCTGATCGAGCCATCAGTCCCAGACACTGGGTGGCCTGTCCCATGGCTAGGGCAAGTGGAGGTTGCTTTGGCAGATTGTGGGTTTCTGAGAAAAAATGATTAAAAGTGGAAAAGGCAATTAGCAAGGCATTTTAAACAGCATCTCTCAATCAGGAAAATACTGCATTGCTTACAAAATTACCAATGCCTGTACTGCTCTTAACCAGCTAAGTAGCAAAGGTGGTTTTTAAGCAAACAGTGCCTACCTTGACAAGGGACTATGGTCACTGGGTATTCAAGTAGTAATAAATTCTTGCAGAATTAAGACTTTGTTAGATATTCAGAAACTTTCACTTCCATATTTACTATGATGGGAATGATGTGATTTCTTATCTGATGTTTGCACTGGGGAATAAGGAATATTTAGTATCTCTCTTCTGTTTGACCAAGGTCAGTTGACATTACCAGAGAAAACGGCACCAGGTTTTCAGTGAAGTTTCACTGATGGATTCTTCCTCTTTCTGGGGATATGGCCCAACAGAGGTCACCTACTCCTCTCCAGGGCACAGTCATGAATGCTATTTGGGTTGATAAGTACTTTGTTAGTTTTATTTTGGCCAAGGGAGGCACATCAGTTACAATTTCCTTTAGATTTTTTTTGGAAAACAAAACTTGCAGGCATCACATACCAGCAATGTAACTTGAAGCACTAGTGAGACATGAAGTTCTATAATAGAGCACAGTATTTCTAAATATGCACACACATGCACACATACCCACAGCAGTTTAAGTCTTGTCATTCCTTTTGCAGGAATTATATTTAATAAATTTAAGCACTACTTATACCTGAACTACATAATTTATGGCACAATATATAAGACTATGCTGCTGCTGCTAAGGCACTTCAGTCATGTCTGACTCTGTGCGACCCCATAGACGGTAGCCCACCAGGCTCCGCCCTCCCTGGGATTCTCCAGGCAAGTACACTGGAGTGGGTTGCCATTTCCTTCTCTAATGCATGAAAGTGAAAAGTGAAAGTGAAGTTGCTCAGTCGTGTCCAACTCTTCGCGACCCTATGGACTGCAGCCCACTAGGCTCCTCCATCCATGGGAGTTTCCAGGCAAGAGTACTGGAGTGGGTTGCCATCCCCTTCTCCAGTTTTATATATATATATATATATCCTGGATAATGGTCCTAAGCAATTGACTACTTCAAATTTTAATTCCCCTGGAGAACGCAAGATTCTTAAATGTCCGTCATATGAAAACTGGTCACTTCTTCAAAACTTTCCGAGCCTGAATGTTACCCAGATACAGAGCAGTTAGGGCTTCATGGTCACCTATCATGTAGTCGTTCCAAAGGCAGACACAGTGAACTATAATCTGCCCCACAATCCTAGCACTGCTATTGAGCATACTTATTTTTTACCAGTAGAACTAAATTCAGTTTGTATAACCAAAGACAATATATTAACCAAAGAAAGTTCACAGTATTACATACAAATTCTAAATGTGAGAAAATTATAACACCACCACTTCCTAAGCCAAGACTTCAGTATTAAGCCACAACAATTAATTAATAATGAACTTTATAAGGGCAAAGAAGCAGATTAAGGCCCCAATGTCAGAACTCTAAATCGCTCCCTTTACATTCCAGCCATCTCAGCCCTGTCCTTCGCTCCTGTCTCCTGCCTACAAACTGTGTGCACTGCTCACAGTTTGCGACGAGTTGACTCACTGGAAAAGACTGATGCTGGGAAGGATTGGGGGCAGGAGGAGAAGGGGACAACAGAGAATGAGATGGCTGGATGGCATCACTGACTCGATGGACATGAGTTTGAGTGAACTCCGGGAGTTGGTGATGGACAGGGAGGCCTGGTGTGCTGCGATTCATGGGGTCGCAAAGGGTCGGACACGACTGAGCGACTGAACTGAACTGAATTGGCTAAGCCTACTTATTGCTGCTCTCCCCTCCCCTCCCTTTTTCACTTGGTAAGGACATGCAGTTAAATCTGAACTTTAATGCAAATAGCCTGCATCTCCAAGAGCCGGGGCTGACAGCACTGAAGAGCCACCTGGAGGCCCCGAGTGATTCTGGCCAGGAATGCTTGTGTCCACATTCACACAGAAACGTGTTTTCCAGACATCACAAGATATACCCCAATGTACTGTTTTTACTCCATTTGAATCCATTTAATCTGGGACTGAGATAACAGGAGTTTTTCTATACTGTGAGGTAATTTTTTTTTTTAATGTAGAAAACATTTCCCTTAAGATTTTACCAAAGGATAAATGCCAGCACAAATACCATCTCAAATACTCAAGAGACTAGTTGAAGCTGTGCTTTCTGGCTTCACTTACCTAATATTGCACTGTTAAGAGCTGAGCACACAGGTTCTCTCTGAATGGGGTCAAGCTGATTTCCAACTGGGCTGTTCCAAGGATCTGAATAGGCTAGTAAACTGAATGCATCCTGTTGAAAACAGCAATTTGATTAATGCAGATAGTTCAGGGTCTGTGCTCACTATGGTTTTAACTTGAGAGACAGGTAAAATACTCCCTTAAGGCACTGAAGTAACACTTAAACTCATTTACCCCTGTGACTATGAGACTTTTTTAACAACTAGATTATGCAGCAAAGTCTAATTTTTTTTCCTATTTTTTACAGACAGCCATTTTCACCATCCACCACTTATACCTACAAAACATACAGGACAGAAATAAAACAGAAAAACCTCATTCTTGTGGAATGGGCAAAATATTCAGATGCTTTACAGTTAATGACCACTGATACAAACATGTCATTACAAGGATATGACCTGCCCATATACTTTTAAAAAAAAGATGGGGAAAACTGGACACATCTTACTGGACGTCTTCTCAAACTCAGTGATCAAAAAAACAACTAGCTCCCCTTCAGGAACACTCAGGCATTCCAACCATCTTCAGACCGCCCCTCCTGAAGTAAGTGACATACAGCCTTCTTTTCAGGTGATGGCTTTTGTCTTTCTGTGGGAGGACGTAACTACAATGGCTTCCAACGTGGCCTCAAGTGGAGCTGCATCACCAGTGTAGCCTTTGGCAAGAACAGCTTTCCTAAGTATCAGGGTCATCATCTGTACAATGGGGACGGGGCTTCCCAGGTGGCACAGTGGTGAAGAATCCGCTTGCCAGCGCCGGAGCCACAGAAGGTGCAGGCTCAATCCCTGGGTCAGGAAGATTCCCCTGGAGGACGAAATGGCAACCTGTAGACTTGCTGGGATAACTCCAAGGGTGGAGGGGCCTGAAGGACAGCCCATGGGGTCGCCAAGAGTCGGATACGACGGAGCACCGGCCCCACATCATGGGGATTGTAAGAGGTCTTCTTTCAGTTTATGAGGACTCAATGAGCTAAAGAAATTAGCCATGTCAGTTCACGCTAATCTTTCAATGAATGATAAATTACTGTTTTGCCAGAAATCAACACCCCAGTCCAGAGTAATATTATGATACAGATATAGACAGTTAGACATAGGACACCTTCCCAGTTCACATGGGGTGCGTGGAGAAGTGCTGAGGAAACTAAACCGTGAATTCGGTAACTACACTCAAACGCTGGCCACTGAAACGTGGCAGACAAATTCCTGAAGAATACTATCTTCCCAGGTAAGCTGCTCCGGCGCCCCTTGAGTCACCCTGTGAGTGGGAGAAGGCTTCCCGGGCAAGTCTGACCTTGTCCTCTCACCTGAGTTGGCCTCTGTGTTGTGGCAACTAGAGAAGAACTGCCCATTAAGCAGAGCTGTGCGGTCTGGGGTTGACGACAGGAATACGTGAGGCTCCCCCATCCACTGTCCTACTCGGCGGAGCATTTCATTCACATTGGACCTCTTGCCCCAGCTATTAATCAAAGTTCTCTGAAGAACTTATGCCATTCTGATCCCCTGCAGCTACTCAAGGTGCTGGATACAAAGGGGTGAAAAAAAAGGCCTGCTGATGGCAAGACCTGCTTAACAGTATTGACGATATCTTTTACATCCCACAAAGCTACTAGGTTCTGTTTCTGGTTCCCCCCCAATCCAAATTTATTCATGGAGAAAGTACTAATATCTGATTATCCTGTGAAGCTAATTGATCAATCACTATTTCGAAAGACTGAGCTTTGCTCAAGACTTAATCCACCCCACCCAAATCCATCTCATGAAGTACCATTCCTATAGTGCAGTTCAACTCAGTTCAGTTGCTCAGTTGTGTCTAAGTCTTTGCAATCCCAATAGTGCAGACAAATTTTAAAAGACTGAAGAATTTGTCCAAGGAATAATCGCTACATACAACTTTAAGCACAAGACTATGCTCCTGAATCTACATCCTGACTTGCTCCCCGAAAGGTGGGATGCTGCAGTTCCAAATCTCCCATCCAGACCACTCTGTCTACACCTCCTGGTATTTAAAACATTAACAGAAAAAGATCGTGATGGTAGTAACTTATTGTGCGCTAACACGGTGCAAGGCACTGTCTCAAGGGCTAACATGTACCATCTCGTTTAATCCTCACAATAACCTTAGGAGGCAGATGTTTATGGTCATCTTAGAAGCAAACTGAGGCTGTTTTACCACCACAGCTAGTACTTCCTATATTATTTTAGTAAAAACAGTTTCTTTCAATTACCAATCTAAATATTACAAGCAAAAAAAGTCTAAGATTTTGGGCCCATATTTTCAGTACAGTTGTCGAGTATTTATTGGACGAAGTCAGGGATCACCAGGACCTCGTCCCTGTTCCAAGGACTCAGTCCTGGGAGGAAGGCGGACATGTGAGCAGAGATGCCCTGTGTGCTGCTTACTAACAGAGTGCACTGTGTCACAGAAACAGGCTGAGAGAAAGGAAAAGCCCTGGACGGTGGGAGCCATGGACATGAGCTTAGATCCTAAAACACCCTAAGTGAAGTCAGTAAGTGAAGTCACTCAGTCGTGTCCAACTCTTTGCGACCCCGTGGGCTGTAACCTACCAGGCTCCTCTGTCCATGGAGTTTTCCAGGCAATAGTACTGGAGTGGATTGCCATTTCCTTCTCCAGTGGATCTTCCCGACCCAGGGATCGAACCCAGGTCTCCCACACTGTAGACAGACACTTCACTGTCTGAGCCAACACCCTCCTGCTACTGCTGCTAAGTCACTTCAGTCGTGTCCGACTCTGTGTGACCCCATAGACGGAAGCCCACCAGGCTCCCCTGTCCCTGGGATTCTCCAGGCAAGAACACTGGAGTGGGTTGCCATTTCCTTCTCCAATGTGTGAAAGTGAAAAGTGAAAGTGAAGTCGCTCAGTCGTGTCCGACCCTTAGCGACCCCACGGACTACAGCCAACCAGGCTCCTCCATCCATGGGATTTTCTAGGCAATAGTACTGGAGTGGCTTGCCATTGCCTTCTCCGAGCCAACACCCTAGACAACTTCAATTTTTTCCAGCATAGCAATAGGAGTTGTTTAGTCACTCAGTCGTGTCCCGACTCTTTGGGGCCCCATGGGCTGTAGCCCACCAGGCTCCTCTGTCCCTGGGATTCTCCAGGCAAGAGTACTGGAGTGGGTTGCCATGCCCTCTTCCAGGGCATCTTCCTGACCCAGGGATTGAACCCATGACTCCTGCACTGGCAGGCTGATTCTTTACCACTAGCACCACCTGGGAACTGGAAATACATTTTTATGACAAATGTAAGAAAATACAAAATAGGATAACTACAATTACCAACCAGATAAAATATTAATATATGCCCATGCATTTAAGGCAGAAAACTGAAAATACTTGTAAAATATCATGGTATTATGGGTTACTTTTTATTTTAGAAAAAAAAATTGCCTCAGAGGGAAATACGACACTTAGGTAGGATTCTCAAACTGTACTTATATTTGGCTTAAAATCAGTAGCAGTTTCTCAGTAGGATGCACCTAAATGATTCAATTTCTGCTTCCGTTACTAGATTAAGAGCTACTTGCAGACTGGGGCTGCGTATTCTAACCTGACCCACCCAGCCCTCCAGCTTGCAAAGTTCAATACACAGCTGTTGAACAACTTAAGGAGCTCTCTCGGGAGCCAGTGGCAGACTCAGGCAGGTAAGCAAGAAAAAGACAACAGGAAAACAGGAAAGGAAGACTGAGAGAATGAGAAAAAGGTCAAGTGAGCCCGGTGCAGCAGGAACCCCCAACCTGCTTTCAGCCCAGGGGGGTGGGCTACTCCAAGGGTCTGCTGTGTGCCTGCTACTCCACAACCGAGGAGAAACACAACACCCAGGGGCCCTATGGTCACTTAGGTAAACCTCACCTCAGCTTTTACTAACTCCGTCTCTCTCTACATAGGTATGTATGCTTCAGAAGTTTGTGCAAACTCGAAAAAGATTAAAGATAAAAAACCCCACTTCAGCTACCCATGACCTGAAGTGAAGAATAAAAGAAAAAAGCACTGATTTCTAATCCTTCTTAACCAAGGCAAATGAAAGTCCTCCCTGTGTCCCCCTCCAACACAAATCCTCCAGCACTGTCCCCTGGGTGCTGAGGCGACACCGGGTCAGTCACTCGGGTCTCTGTCTACCTGGGAGGAGATCAACCCTGGGAGATGAGAAGCAGCTCAGAACGCTGAGACAGTACTCAGCATCTGCACAGAAGTCAGATGGGCAAAATCAAAGCCATCGGCGTTCCTTACATGATAAATTACCTCTTCACTTCATTCAACATATAATCAGGGAGTATCTCTGAGAACAGGCCACGTAATGCCCTTTTCTGTGCTTCACACAAATTACAATGAAATAAGCCGTGGAGTGAAATGTTAAATTTTCAAAGGGACTACATACAATTAGCATAAAGTTTTAACAAGAAAACAGATGATATAGATTCCTGTCTCCAAAATATCTCCTAAAACATCAGTTCTCTCCAGGGACAACTGGGGTCCAAGACCCTTTCATGGGCTCCTGTGAGGTCCAAACTATTTTCATAATACTAAACTAAGATAGTACTGGCTCTTTTCTCACTCCTATTCCCTCACAACTCTCCCAGTGGGGCTTTCCAGAGGTGACACGATGTGTGAGTTCATAAAAGACTGAAAGCAGAAGTAGGGACGAGAATCCAGCTTACCTTTTATTAAACCTGGCATTAAAGAGAGTGACAAAACTGTAGAGCAATGCCACTCTCTTCTCATGGTTTTATTTTAGAAAGATTAAGTAACACTTTTATGAAAAATACCCATGTAATGATTTATTTTAAAGTGAATTAATAACTTTAGTATTAATTTCTAGTAGAGAAAAATCAATAGTTGTATTAGGTTGATACAAAAGTAACTGCTGATTCAGATGGTGAATTTTAAATCATTAACACGAGGCTCAAACACATCTTTATTAATCAAAATAGGAACCATTACAATCAACACATTTTTGCCAATGAGAATTAAGCCTGTTTATTCCTATAGCAAAAAAATCGATGCTTTGGGATACGACGAACTCTTGGAAAGCATTTTCTGCCTCCTGCTGGTTGTGGAAGCATTTTCCCTGCAAAAAGTTGTTGCGGTGCTTGATGTGGTAGTTGGTTGGCAAGAGGTCAGGTGAATATGGCAGATGAGGTAAAACTTTGTAGCCAAACTTGTTCAACTTTTGAAGTGTAAGTTGTGCAATGTGCAGTCGGCCGTTGTCACAGAGAAGAATCAGGCCCTTTCTGTTGACCAATGTCAGCTGCAGCATGGCAGGTTTTGGTGCATCTCATCGATTTGCTGAGCATACTTCTCAGATGTAACAGTTTCACCAGGACTCAGAAAGCTGTAGGGGATCATGGCAGCAGACCACCAAACAGTGACCAGAACCTTTACTTGGGGCAAGTTTGGCTCTTGGAAGCGCTCTCGGACTTCTTCTTGGTCCAAGCACTGAGCTGTCTGTATAAAATCCAGTTCTTGTCACATGTCACAATTCGATCGAGAAATGGTTCGCTGTTGTTTAGTACAATGAGAGAAGACGACAGTTCAAAATGACAATTTTTTTGATTATCGGTTAGGTCAAGAGGCACGGGCTTGTCAAGCTTTTTCGCCTTCCCAGTTGCTTTATGTGCCGAATGAACACAGAAGGACAGACGCTGCGTCCTTTGGCAACTTCTCATGTAGCTGAAGAGGAACAGCTTCAGTGATGGCTCTCACCTGGTCGCTTCAGCTTCCGATGGCTGCTCACTGCACTCCTCGTCTTCAAGGCTCCTGTCTTCTTTGCAAGGTTTCTTGAGCCACCACTGCACCATGTGGTCGTTAGCAGTTCCTGGGCCAAGTGCAGTTGTTGGTGTTGCAAGTTGTCGCCACTGCTTTACGACCCATGTTGAACTCAAAGAAAAAAATGGCTCGAATTTTCTTTTTGTCTAACATCATTTCTATAGTCTAAAATAAGTCATCAGCCAAAAAAACAAAGTGAGAAATGCCATTAAAATGATGTATAACATAATCACATTTAAAGACTGTATTCCAATATCATATGGCAAAGTTCAAAAATGAAAAACCGCAATTACTTTTGCACCAACCTAATAGAATGATGAAAATTTGCAATCTGGAAAAATCCAGTTATGCGTGCCTTTTTATCTGGAAGTGTAAACCTTCCTAGACAGGTACATTCTGCCTACACAGGTGCTGTAGTAAAGCCATCAGTGCCGAAGGCTGGGATGGTTATTTCCCCGATTGTATACGTATTTAGTGCTCGTCGGGACTGCTCACCGGCCCTCTCAGGTCAGGTCGGGAAGGGAGGGCGCGAGTGCTGAGGCTCGCCCTCTCCTTCACACCGAAGTCTCAGTATCAAGGCCACTATGTGCCATTCCTCCTTCAGTTTTTGGACTTATTTCAAAACACTGAGAAGAAAATGTTTTAACAAACTGACACTGAGCCCAACCTAACGCAGGGCAAACAAAACAATGGCTAGGTTCCTGTTTCACAGGTCGACAGGGCTGGTGGGACTCCTCGGAACAGGAAAAGAGTCTCCTCTCTGCAGCTGACTGCAGCGCTGCCTTAAGGGAGGCAAAACTCCATCTTCAGCTGCTACACAGAGCCGCGGCTAACCGGAGTGTTTCCACCTTCCCCGTCATCACTGCCCGGCACAGGCATCAATCCAGAGAGCTGAGAGTGTGTGCTTACTCTTCTGCAAAAGACGACCCAACCCTTCGCCAACCACCATCAAGATAAAGGCCACACATCGCACATTCAGTCTGCGGCAACCCTAAGCAATGTTTACCAAAATCAAAACATCTCACATTTGTAGTTTGATCAGCATACTCACATTTCCCTTAATAACTCTGCCAATTTTACAGCTGAGAAAATAAAACTAAGAAAGCAAGTTGATAAGAGGCACCCGACACTGGGAAGCACAGAGCTGGGGTCTAACCTACGTGTTTTACTGAAATGCAGCGCTTTCTCCAGCAGAGCCTGGCCGCCTCACCCCTCGCGCGTTTTCAGCGGCTGGGCAGGAAGCCAGGGGGAAGTTCATGCCGAAGCTTCCCAGCAGTAACTCCAGTACTGCTCGGCGTTTCGCGAAACGGCATTCTGGTCTCACGCACACATTTACGGTCTCTCGAGCGAGAGCACACTCGCCTTGAGCATCTTCTTGTTCGCCGCGCTCCTGCCGCACTCCCTCCGCAGCTGCTCGCTCATCGCTTGCAGCTCTCTCCCAAAGCGAATCATTCTCTCCACGGCGGCCTGGCTCCCTCCACACAACTGGCGTCTCAGCTGGCTTGAATCAACTTCTGTAAGCAAAACAGACAGGCATTTTACTACCTCACGTTTGGGATACAGTGGAGAAACACACATAAATTGCTTACAACATTTTGGACATTTCATTTAGTAACTACTTCCTAATATTGTACCTAAGTATGCGGTTTCTTTTTAATTTATTATAATATGGAAACTTGTAGCTACAAAGAATACTTTCTCTAAGGCTCATGAGTCTAGGATCCAATATCTATCTAGCTTGGAGTTGAAAGTCAGGTGACAAGTTTTCAGTGTTATGATGTACATGTCTCAAGGAAAATGTTATGAAAAATTGAGCACAATTTTCTAAAAATATAGCAACATTGCAAAAAAAGGAAAAAGTAACTACTTCCCAGGCTACTTTAACTGACACAGAACAGTTAGAAGGTAAGATAGTCTAAATGACTCCAATAAAAACACAGACGATACGGTACCTAGTCAAAAGGGTTAATTACACTACTTTTAGGAAAAAATTTTACAGTTTATATATCTTGACTGACAATAATCACTGATCAACCATGCAAAAAGTATATATCACTAGTTAACAATACATAAATCACTAATCATGAAGGCAACAGTTAATGTTTATGAAGCACTTACAGGCAGTTATCATTACACCCATTTTACAGATGAAGAAACTGAGGCAAAGAGCTCCTAAGTAATTCACTCAAGGTTACACAGCCAGTAAGTGGCAGTTGCAGAATTCAAATCCAGGTGATCCGGCTCTAGAACTCCTGCTCTTTATCCCTAGGCACTAATTATTCTTGGAATATTGAGGCTGCTTGCTAATATTTGATAGGGTAAAACTAGGCTGCCTTTCAGTCGTACTCCTTGCTTGAAACATTGGAACACATGATCCTAAACAAGAAGGTGGTTGTGTAAGTAATATTAAGTTTGCATTTATAAAATAGTTCCTAGCAATTTTAATAAATTTCCTTTAATATCAAAATACTATAAAATCAAATAAAAATTTATAGGCTTCAGTGATTTTCACTCTCCAATTGATGGGAAAGCTTGCTGATTGTTTAACTTTATGGTACAATTTACTACACAAGTTGTCCACAAAGTAAAATTATGCATGCTAATATATTTTTCAGCCACATAATTTTCAGGGGGAAGGAACCAAGGGAGGGTGTCAAACAGGCACCTACTACCTGCCAGGCACTGAACTATGAATAGCCACATATATTCAGGTTAAATGAATTAAAGAAAATTTGATTCGAATTTATAAAATCATCTCTACCCATGTGGCCTGTCTATATTGGCTATATTGAAATAGGTACACAAACTTTTTGTATCTCCTGCCTTAGCAATGCTTTCAAAGGGTCGTGAACACTGTTAAGTTAGCACTGCTGCATTACTGAGAGCACTACAGCTGTGCAGACAGTTCAGCAAAGAAAACCCCACAAGAGCCTAGAAAAGTAAACCCACTCTCTAGCAATCCACTCTCAGAGACTTCCAAGAGAGTATGCTACTATCAAATCCAATGGCACACACATCTCTAAATTTGATTTATGTTCATCAGCTGTGAATCAGTACAAGTAAAAACATAACCTTGTCATCATTTTTTATTAAAAATGTAAGAAATATCACTGCAGACCCATTTCGGTGTCACAATCTTCCATTTCGTGGTCATGTTTAGAGCTACCATTTAGGAAACCATTGGATGAAGTTTCTCCAACTCCATTGGAGTAGTGATCTGTTTCCATGTCTACATCATTACTGAAAATGAAAAAACAAACCTAATTTTAGAAATAGCACACTTGCAGCTTAGTTTAATATCAATTAGTACTCAACTACAGAGCCTACTTATAAAACTGACTTCATAAGGCAATAGCAAGCTGGAAAAAAGGTATTCAGTTAAATCTTGAATGTATTCAAAGCCAAAGATGTAGCTAACTTTTAACATGTACTAAAATGTAGTAGTGGCTTTAAGACTTCCTATCACTATGGAGAAATCATTTTTCAGCACATATTTCCCATTATCTTTCAAAATTAGATCTGCACTTCATTTAATCAACTCCTGTCCTAAAATACCACCCCCGCCCCCCAAGCATGTAAGGGAAAAACCTCCCTGACAAAAAAACCTGCTCCTGGGACCCACCTCATGTCACCTCTTTCCCTGCCCTCATAGGCGCTTGCCTCTAGGGCACTTTTTCTCTAACAGTCTTGGCATTCTGGCATTTGTCCTTAGCACTCAAAATGATGCTCGTTCCCAAAGGCAAATGATAGCACGAAAAACGACCACTCAGTCTCATCCCTCAGCCCTTTTCAGAACCCACCACTACTTTTCTCTGACAGGCTTTCTTATTGGCTGAAGATTCTAAATATACTGCAAAGTCTTAATTTTTGAAATGCTGTTTTGGAAATACCTAAGGCGTTTCCAGCTCGCCCATTTCACACTGACTGGATGAATAACATGTGCCAACAGCTCTAAGTGGCCACGCTGAGGTTGCCAACATTTGCCCTTCATTCCATCCACACCCCGAGCAATGATATCTAACCTTCCAGATTCCTCCTATGAAGATCTAGGTAATGATTATACAGTCCAGAAGGACACACTTGATGAAACTTTAGAAAATATTTAAATAAATAAAAATGATCATTTCTCATTAAAAAAGCAATGTATATTCATTTATAGGAAAAAAAAAACACATCAAATGCAGAGAAGCAAAAAGCACTTTATGCATAATGCCAGCAAAGGTAACCACTGGTTACCAGCCTGGGTGAGTGGGTGCATACACCCTTCTGTCCATAAGACCATCACGGTACAGGGACACTCAGAGATCTAGAACAGGGCGTGGCTCCAGCACATCTCCGTCAGTTAGAAAAGCTTGTTTAGTATCTTCATGAAATTTGAGAACTGATAAGAAATCATCCTGGAAGAGGTAACAACTGAAGTGGAATTTTACAGCTTGAGTAGAATCTGGGATGGAGGAGAAGGCGGTGGGGAGAAGAGCATTTCTCACGGGGAGTCTAATGGAGAAAGCGCGAGTCTAGAGGTCAGACACCCTGGGAAGTAGTCATCGTTCTGCAACTTACTAGTTACTCATTATTCACCTTTAAGCCATTTACTTCTCTGGTACTCAGCTCTACATCTGTAAAATGGTTTTCACAGTTGGTCAATACCATCTTTGCCTACTTCACAACACAGTCGCAAGGAAAGCCATTACCAACTAGAAAAGAACTGTTCCTGCTGAACAGTTTAGGAGCTTACTTTCTTCTGTGCTGCACACAAAAGAGGATGCTGTGTCATCAACCCCTTCCGCTCAGCGTGCTTCCCTCAACTCACGTAATTACAGGTCTCTTTAGCAACTTCCTGTCATGAGCATAGTATTTGAGTGAAAAACTCAACAAAGTAACTGCAATCCTACCTTCAAACTATGGTAGAACCATCTAACAATCATAAAGTACCATTAATAAATACTATAAAGTATGATGATGCACTAAAGGCTTAAATTGTTTACATCTCCATACAAAATTTTTACTATGATATTCTGATTTCATATTTTACTGTGTCATCTCTACTGCCTACCCTGACCTCCTCAGCAACACAGTCCCTTTTCCTACTGCTGTTTCTGGATCTTTTTTGTGGGTTTCACAACTATACCACATAATACCATTATTTCAGTACATATTTGTCATTAATCTCCAAATTTGTAAATACAGATTTTCTACTCCAGAATCATACTGACACTGAGAGTCACTGTAAACATTAGGTGCTGCCTCCTTCAATGGGAGAATTTCGCACTGATGCATCGTCCCCCAAAACGCAGTGTGACCCAACAATTCATGTTCTAAAACCAAACCAACATCAATCAAATTGATAAAAATCCCTAAAAACTTGCCCTCACACACTAGCATTTAATTCAAATGGTTATATTTCACGAACCCTTAGGTTTCGTGAATAGAAACTTGAGTGTGGTCAGAGTACCATGACAGGAACATCTCTTCTCTCAAAGCTCTGCGAGTGGAGACCAAGCAGAGTGTTTGACACCCACCAAGTTTCCAATCCTCTCCCTGTGCTGTATGCTTGCTAACTGACTTAACTATCTGCCATATGCAAGCTATTCAAATTAAAGGTAGGTTCTCATCAACAAATACTTTGTGTAAAGTTAGTTATTTGCAACTCAGGAAACACTCCTCACACTGAAAAACCCACACACAGAGAAAAAAATAGCTGTATATATATCATATGTCAACTCCAGAGCTTAAATACACTACAGTGACTTAACTTGGAAACATTAACAAATGACACTTCTGTGACCACCGTAGGGGTCTGCGGTGGCAGGAAGGTAACAGAGAGCCTGGATCTGCCCCCGTCACCCCTCCGGAGGGAGAGGGGTGCAGAGGAAGAGGAAGGGACAGCACTGGGGAACTGACTCCTCACCCTTTCATTCTCTCGGACCCCCACTGTGGCCATCTAACTCCATTTTTCCATATTATTTCAGACGATGCCACCTGTAACTGAGGTTACTCACAGTGATGCCAACACGAGGGGACTCATTACCTGGTGAAGCTGCTGACCTGCTGCGACCTGGACGTGTTGATGCTGTTCAGCTCCGGTACGTTCAGACCGCACGGCTGGTGCTTACCATGGCAGTAGGCCTGATGTACTTTGTTAGATATCACACCGTTACTACAGCTTTCAAAACCTGGGGACAAAAAGAAGAAAAGACACTTTATAAAACAGAAACAAATCAGGCTGCAACAGATCTACCATGTTCTGATGATGTACTTAAGCCTTTTATAAGGTAGGAAAGTCAGTGGACTATTTAAACAGAAAACAAGTGGATAACATCTTCGAAAGAATATCAGGATACTTAATTGTGAGCTGTAATCTCCTCCTGTATTTATTGAAGGCTTAATTATGCATCTCATTTAATCCTTGCCATGAGGCCCAGCGTTACCATAACCCCATTTCACATAAGAACACAGTGAGACCAAGGATCTGTCCCAGCCTGACAGGACACACGGTGTCCAAGGGGCGCCAACTGAGGACACAAACAGGAGACCCACACACACTGTGCAGGATGATGATGTAAACGAGCGGAGAGGCAGCAACGCAGAAAGGTGTTATGTTGAGGAAGAAACAGCAAAGGTGTTGCTCTACTCTGTGAAAGCACAGGAAACAGTATCTGAGTTGGGTTTTAGAAAGTTAAACGTACAGAGGGAAAACAGAAAGCAACAAGCAGAGCAAAAAGACTGAGAAGGACCAGAAATAAATCTGTAGAAGATGTCATAAAAGCCAAGAAAGGAGAGAACTTTAATTAAGCCTCACCAAGAGCCTCAGTGAGTCCAGGAGGAAACGGACAGGCACACCTGATGCTTGCCAGCAGCTGGGCTGGGAAAGGAGGAGGGAGAGGCAGCTTGGCTGGTAGCCGGGTATGGGGTCGGTGGCTTCAGACACCATGGCCACGTCACTGCCTTTACATGTATACTTCACTAAGACACACCATTGCCTTCTCATCACCAGATATCTCTGATTTGACTTTTAGAGACTAAACTCGAATGCTGCCCTTCATTTATGGAGATCTGTTAGTAACCCTAGAAACAGCTCATCTTGAAGTTACTTTCTGGTACCAAAAACACACGAATCTGACCCGCCCACAATTTTTCTTCCAGAATCTCTTGAGATCAAATTACGAATGTGCAAAATGGCTGGCAGAAATGTCTACATATTTTTTTTTAAAATTTATTTTTGTTCAAAATCATGAAAAAGGGTAAAAATTGTAAGATAATGTAAGACTGAATCTCACCAGAAAAATGTGCAGTACTTCCTCTGCCCGATGCTAAATTGTGGATATTCATTCCATGGCTGGGGCTCATACTTGGACTACTAAAAGGTCGAGGACTAACAGGATAACTGTCTTGAGACTTTGGACTTCGGCCTCCCAAACATCGTACTTCACTATCTGTACCATTCACCATTTCTATAAACTGACGCACTCTAAAAAGAGAGAACAAAAATTTATTTACATCATCTTCAGATTACTGTTTAGTTACCTAATAGCAACAGACTTCTACAAGGAAATACTTGAATAATTTGCATTTATCAGTAAGTCTGGCCTTTAGATAGCATACTAAAAATGCTAAATATGGTTCCATATACTATACTGCTTAGAATATTATTTAAAAATTTCCCAAAAAATGAGAGTATAATGCAAAAGATGTTGTATCACCTTTAATCAAGATTTACTAAGAAACTGAAAATCTGTCTATAGCTATAGTAAACCAAAATGAACCTTTTTTTTTAACCTAAAATCATCAAAATAATATTTGCACTTGGACGCAAATCAAATAGTACCTAAGAAGTTACCTGATGTACACACCTACCTTCACACAAAATAAGGACTTACTCCCCAAGCTTCCTCACCCCTAGTCCCATCTGCAACCTCTTAATCAAATGGGCCACATTTAAACTTTTATTCTAAAGCAAAGAAGTTCTGTCATCGGGTTTTGCATTTCTGATCAATTTTTATGATCATTTCTGATCAATTTCTGATCATTTTTTAGCATTTCTGATGCTTAAGAAGTTTCCATCTTAAACTTAATAACAGCTTAATTTTAAGATAACAAAGATTCATACAACCAACAAAAAGAAGCCAATAGCTATTACTTATTTTTTCAAAAATGAAAGAAACAAAACAATAAGTGTAAGTGAGGATGAAAAACTAGAATCCTGTCACTGTTGGTGGGAATGTAAAACTGTACCAGGCTATGGAATTGTGAGGACTAATTTTCAAAAAATGAAACACAGAATTATCCTATATTCAACAATCCCCCTTCTGAACATATATGCAAAAGAAAGTAGGAACTCCAACACAGATGTGTGCACCCATTACGCTAAGGGAAGCAAGGCAGCGACAAAGGACAAACATTTTATGATCCCATTCACAAGAAGTACTCAGAGTACTCAAATTCAAGTGTGCAGAGACAGTAGAATGGTGGTCACCAGGAGCTGAGGGAAGAGGGTCAGTGTTTAGCAGGTACCAAGTGTCAGACTGAGGTCATGAAAAAGGTTCTAGAAACTGATGGCTGGTGGTGGCTGAAAAGCAATGTGAGTGTCCCAGAAACAAGGTGAATATCAGAAAACTGTACACGTAAAAATGGCACATTTTATGATATGTGTATTTTTACTGGGCTTCCCTGTTAGCTCAGTTGGTAAAGAATCCACCTGCAATGCAGGAGACCCTGTTTCGCTTCCTGGGTCGGGAAGATCCGCTGGAGAAGGGACAGGCTACCCACTCCAGTATTCTTGGGCTTCCCTTGCGGCTCAGCTGGTAAAGAATCCGCCCGCAGTGCGGGAGACCTGGTTTCAATCCCTGAGTTTGGGAAGATGCCCTGGAGAAGGGAAAGGCTATGCACTCCAGTATTCTGGCCTGGAGAATTCAGGACTATACAGTCGATGGGGCCACAAAGGGTCGGACATGACTGAGTGACTTTCACATATACTTTTACCACAATTTTAAAAAATGCTGCAAACTTACTTTAAGGTATTTTACAAGAGAAAAAACAGATACCCATCTTCTAAGTAAGAGTTTTACATTTTTAAAATACAGGGATAGAATGACAGAAGAGCAAACGCAAAGTAGAAAAATGCCTTCTACTTAAGAGTCCTCAACACAAAAGTGTATTCCTCAACCCATTACTTAAATGTGCTCCATTACAAAATTATATCTAAATACCTGAAACAAGGTAAAACAAAAATTAAAACTATTAAAGCAAGAAAATAATTTTGGTTATGTAACGCACATATATAATTAATATAACATTCATTAAACTCACTTTAACGTGAAAAGGAGATTGGGATTTCTTTCAAGTAAACTTGGATATAACTGTTGTGTTGTTTCAATGGCTTCTCCCATTCTTCCTGCTAACACCAATTTCTGAATTCCTATTTAGAAAAAGAAAGCAAAAGATAAATTTTATAAGAAAAGAAAAGGAAACTTAGTAGACCCTCAAAAATTAGTAAAAAATAATCTTTAAATTGTGATGAGTCTGCACTTATTTTTCTAACTCAGTTTCTATTTTAAGGAGTATTTTCAGACAAAATAACCAATTAGAAAAACAAGTACTTTAATAAACTATTAAAAAATTTCAAACATATAAGTAATATAGGAAAAACAGCTGTTAAGCAATACTGATGTATTAAACACTAAGATGAAAAAGATCGGTATATTATGCCATACACTGTGGTGATGGTCTCAAGGATATATACAAACTCATCACCCTAAATAGGCATCATTTTTCATATGTCAACCATATCTCAATAAAGTGGTTTTTAAAGAAAAGACCAAAGGACACATTACAGAAATAATAGTCAAGATGTCTTATCAAATCCTATATAGCCTTTTGAACCCGGTACTAAATGGAAGCTAGCCTTTGAGTAAGATCTGAGTTCGGCAGCCACTGAATGAGCACGCCCTGAAGGTTAGATGGGGAGGACAGGGGAAGGTCAGGCAGACGTCGCCTGTCTGCTGCAGCCTGTACGGCGTGGTGAGCACAAGCACACGATCAGCTCCGACACAGCGCCATCAGTGTCGAAACAACCTAACCGACGAGAACTTTGCTCGCATCCCTCAAGTCTGGTTTTCGTCTCCACACCCTCATCAAGCCACACTCTCCCTGATGGACGGAGAGCACCAGTTTTAGGATGGCTGATTGTGGGTCAGCTGTCATGCTGATCTGCCCCTGTTGGAACAGGCCCCACAGCACTGGCCACTAGCATTGGGACCTAAGCAATGAATACTTAAGACCAATACTATCTTAAATTTAGGCAGCAATTCAAGTGCAGACATCTCACATTATCTCCACTAATATCTAATAATCATGGGACTACTTTACCTGTTGAAATAAAACACACACACACTTCTTATTGTTTACTTTCTGAAAGCTCAAGAAAACATTTTTAAAGGAAAAGTGGCAAACATTTTAACAAAAATTTCACCACAATTCTATCTTTCTACATCCAGAATACTACTACAGCCCTGTGAATTTTTTAAGGTAACCTTCAAAAATGTCAGTAAAAGTCAATTTCAGAGGCATAATTTCAAATTAATAAATTAAAAAAAAAACTTTCATGAAAAAAATCAGGTTTCTAAAAGTGAATGTAAGCAAACCTATAATCTGAAAACACGTGTTAGCCATGCACCACAGGTCCTTACTTTGTCTATTTTTAATGGAAGCTAATTCTTCTAGAACGGTCTGGTCTGTAGATCTGGCAAAGGCCTCTGCTGTGGCACAGTACCCATGGTGGACTAAATAAGATGAAACCATTCTTAAAATAAAAAGAAGAAACACACAGCTTTTAGTCAAGAGAATACATGCTTCATACTACAATTTATATACACAAGGTCTACCCTGGTGTTACAAAACCAATCCATGCCCTGGGAACAATGAACGCTTTAATTACCTCAGGTTCAAAATCAGTTCAAAACATCATTTTGTCTTATTCACAGAGTTATCTCCAAAAAGGTAACTGCAAATGCTACGGTGAGTCTACTCTACCTAAAAATAAGTAAGTATTACCAGACAATCCAGGACACGAAATAACTTGGATTCTCAGCACTCCATTATCCCCAGGTCCTTTCCTATTATTTCCCACCCTTACTCAGTCATACTAACCATAATTTCTATTTTATCATTATCACATGACTTACCCTAGTAAAGCGCTGGCATTTTGTAAAATAAAAAATTTAAAAACAATAGATTAACTCTTCGTGTTCTGTAGCTTAACTCCTTGCAGTTCTGTCCACCAATTACATAAAATGGGTTACAAGGTGTGAACACAAAAAATATGAAGGTGACCCCACAGACAGAATCTTCTGGAACAAAGTCTATGAGGGTGATAATATTAATCAGTGAGGAGTCAGCCGTCTAATCGAAATCAGGTAGTATGTTCATGCACAGGAGATGAATTCCTCAAATATGACTGATGAGTAAGTGACACTTCCAAAGAGCAAACTGATTTTTTAAAAACCAAGTGGTATTTACAAGTATGGTATCTGGATCTAAGACGAAATGTTAGAAAAACCACTGACTAAACAATATTAACTGAAATACCCAATATATCTATAAATATTCAGCTCTTGAATCTGCCTCCTTCTGGCGCTACTAAGGGCCCAATATGAAATGGTATGAAGCAGTGGTTCAGGAAGGGGACCGAGCTGGCACGCGGAAATTCCTAACAAATGGATTTTTTTATTTCATCTAAATGTTAGATTAATTTAACAGGGTAGGGGAGAACGTTTTAACATGAACTTCCCCCAGTGAGGATCTATTTTGTGAAGAATGGGGCACTTCCTCTACAGCCACCCTGCCACGATGCTCAGCGGGAACCACTGGACAGCATTAAGAGATGGACCCCAGAGAGCAGTGCAGCCCAGCTCACATTCTTAACTCACGGTGACTAGGGGATTCTGAGGCAGAGCCACTACACTTCCAGCTGTGCAGGACAGAAACACTGGTGTCAAGACTCTGATAACAGCTCTGGGGAAAAAGCTTGTTCTCGGAATCATCAAAAAAACATGACAGATCCTCCAAAAAACATGACAAGTTTTACGAGATTTATAAATTTAAGATTGTTCAATTATACAGACATTTAAGATGAACTGTGTCAGATTGAGGGTATCTTGAATTTTCTTGGGTTAGATTATGATAGTGAAAATGACTACTTATTTATTTTGAAATCTGCACTGTTTGGAGTTTTAAGAGCTACTGCTATTCAGTACGACTGACATTCACATGTCATCTCAAGCCTTTCAAGCAAAGGCGTAATCTAAAAAAGGTGACTGTCACAGGGGTTGTATTTTCCTGCTGACTCCCATACTGAAATTCTACTTTATCATAAAAAGCTACCTAATAAAACAAATTGTAAATTGGGGGTAAAGAGTAAGTTGAGACAAAGGTCATTCATTTACAGCACTTTCACTAAAGCCCACTATTTGCTCTGCAGCTGCCTGTCCTCCACCCTGTTACACTGACTCAGAAGCATTTAAACTGCACTGAGGAATCTAAACTCCACACTCACTGTCTCTTGATCTGTATTCCCTTTCCCTCCTCTTAAATGTCTAACAGAATATATAATAAGTAAATGGAGTTCTGAAAATTCTTTAGACTGGAGATATTTTGTCAGACAAAAAAAGGGATCCAAGTAAACAAAAATAGCTGATATTATTCTTACATAGTTACCCACTCACTGGAAAAATTTAGCCAAATCCTGAAAGGTGCAATGAGTACATCACGTCTGTATTCCAGGATGTAAAATACACCATTATTCTGATGTTTATTCTTACTGAGCAATAATTATTTTTTCTCCTAAGTGTTTATACCACTGCTGAACAGCACAGCCAAGTTCATGCCCCAAAACCACAATGTGAATTCTACAATCTAAATTATCTTTCTGAATTTATCTTCTGCACTGGCGCTATTAATAGTTGAATCACGTAATTTATGGAAACCGTTAAATCCCATTACTAAGGATAGCAAATGAATTAACCTGCGCGATCCAGTGTCACTTTATTTCCTCCAGCAAATTAATAAATCAGACTAAAATACAATTTGGGACGTGTGTCACCAAATCGAGCACTATTAATACGTTAAGATCATCAGGACACATATGAATAAACAGCCTTCCACACCGCAAGGCTGAAGCGTTTTATGAAAGATGCTTGAAGACGCCCCTGCGCACCGCCCCACTCACCTCTGGATCACGGTCTGCCACTCTCCCTCTCGGTCTCCGAGGGGAAAGCGGTCTATCTGGGCCTGTGTCTTCGTTCTCCACTCGCGCATGTAATCTTCGATATCGAACACAAAAGGGTGCTGCCCAAAATTAGCATCGACGACTTCTCCTGGTGTCTGGAGCCCCACGGTAGGATATAAATTTGGCTGTAAGACAACAGAGGTCACTAAATATCCATCCCTTTTATGTTAAAAAAAAAATTCATTCTTTCAAATGCTACCTTTAAAATAGCAGAACTGCAAATTTGCTCCACAAATATTTTAAGATCTCAATCAGAAACTAGTAGAGGAAGAACTAAAGCAAATGATCAAGAAAAATATACAGCAACCTAAGCTACGTATTTATTCAGACCATAGGGCACTATACTTCTAACAAATGAAGGTACTTCTGATAAATAAATTCCTGCTCTTAAGAATATGTCATACAGACTCAGCGAACTGAAACAGGGGCTCTGTGACAGGCTGAAGGGTGGGCCAGAGAGGTAGCTGGGCGAAGGTCTGGGAGGGACGGGACATGGGTGGTATACCTATGGCTGACTCTTGTCTGTGTATGACATAAACACAATTCTGTAAAGCAATTATCCTTCAATTAAAAAATTGGAAAAAAAAGAGTATGTCATACAATATAGAGATTCAAGCATAACTCACGTTTATCCTCTTACGTATGATACATGTGATGCGCTTCTAGAAAGTGCATGTGGAAGCTGATTACCATGGAAGACCATCCTAACTGGGCATACACTATTTTAAGTTTACTCATTTCTATTCTCTGTACACCTGGGATGCCTTTATTAAGGAATGGTGATAAGAACTGAATTATAAGCAAAACAGTGCCTTTAAGAATAGAGATTCTTCACATAAAAATAAAATGCACACATTTTGAGAAAGGATTTAAACATTCAAATTCATACAGAAATGCACTTCCTCCAAGATATACTCCAAGACTTGAGGGTGAAACAAGTTCAACAGCTTCAAAAATTTGTACAAAAAATACAGGAGTCCTTCTATTGGATCTATCACTACTTGTCACATCTGAAGGGAGACTAAGTTACTGAATGTCTACTAAGTGTCCGGGTTTAATGATTATAATTACCCTGTTAAGTCGTCATCATTATTATTATTTGCGTTATGAAGACAGAGGAACTGAGGACTGAGGTAAATTAACGTGCACAGTCGTCCTACACTACGGCAGAGCTGGGGCTGGAACACAGGCTTATTTAACACCAAAATCTAAGTTCAGCGTACCTTTCTGTAACTCCAAACCCTACTTCATCTTCAGTCTCTGTACTTATGCCTGTTTCTTTGCTTTAATGATTATCACGGGTATTTTCAGTACAAAATCAGGTAAAGATTAAGAGAATATAATGTGTTAATATAAGATGCTTAGATAGATTTCACTGCAAAAAGCTAAGAAGGTATTTTTAAACTCAGGTGACCAATCAAGCAACCAAACTCAGAAACAGAAGGAGTCCTGTGGTAATATATTGAGAAGGACAACCACATTGGGTTAGGGAAATAAATGGTAACACAACACACACAAAATGTACTGATTCTTAATAATCAACAAAACGCACAAGTTAACAGAATTTTAAGGTGAAGACAAGTGAGATACTTATTATGATCTTCTCATTTCACCAATGAGAAACAGAGACTTAAAGAGCTTGCACGGTGTCTCCAAAAGCACCAGTTTGTTAATGATGCGCAGAAAAGGAAACTCATGGCTCTACTCCGAGCACCGTATTCTTTTCATTAAAGCCCATTACAAAATTGTGACATAGTTTAAAACAAAAGTATTTTAAGCCAAAAACTCTTATGTCAAGAAAAATGAAATTTATAGAAAAAAACAAACCTGCCACATACATAAGGACCAATATTCTAAATACAAAAAAATAATCTCAGAATATCGGAAAACAAAGACTACTAGTTTGCTCAACGTTATGCCGCGGCCTGGGTTTGAGGGGAGTTTGGGGGGAGAATGGATACATGCATATGTATGGCCGAGTCCCTTTTGCTGTGTGCCTGACACCATCACAACATTGTTAATTGGCTACACCCCAATACAAAACAAAAAATTAAAAAACAAACAACCAAAAGAATTACTAGTTAAAAAAATTTAATTGGCAATAGATACATAGGCAATTTGAAGAAACATAAGATGATGACTAGAAATACAGAGATACAAATTGAATTTCTTAAATGCAAATTAAAATAAGCAGATTATTTTGCACAACAGATGAAGATGTTAAAAGCTGAGAATACCCAGTATTGATGAAGGCTGAGAAAATAAGCCCTCTCATTCACTGTACACAGAAATATGAACCGATATAACCTTGTAAGAAAGAAATTTGGCAAAATCTATTAAAACTGACAGGACAATTTTACTTCTTTCTTTCCAATTTGAATTGCTTTTATTTCTTTTTGTCTGATTTTGAAATTACAGATTCAATTTCCTTGCTGGTAATTAGTCTTTTTCTTGTAAGAAATTAATCTTCCAGAAAAACAAACGTGTGCAAAGATATGTGTCCTGCAGCATTCACAGGTGGCATTATATACCACAATCAGGAAAGCTCAGCTCCCACTGACTGTAAGATCTATCATCATTTTATGTCTAAGCAGAAATAGTGTCCATTGAACTGTGTCAGGCCATAGATTTCTAGGATGCACCCCATTTCATAAATGTCAAAAATGCAAAAACATACATCTTTAAATTGTTGCAGTGCATCTTACAATAAGATATTATAAAAACAAGCAGAAAGCGTGAAAAACGTGTATCAGTTCAGTTCAGCCGCTCAGTTGTGTCCGACTCTTTGTGACCCCATGAATCGTGTACACTGACGCAGAAAGAGCCGCAATACACATTACTAAATGAAGAAAGAGAGCTACCGGAACAGCGCCTCAACTATGACCTGTCTTCTTCCAGCCAGCAGTCACGGACATACCGGCTAACGTAAGTTTAAAACAGATCTAGAAGGGCATACGCTCAACACAATCATTACATCTAAAGACGGTGAGGTGAGTTGGGCAAGAATGATCATTTTGAAAAACATCTCCAGTTTTCAGAGATGTAAAGCACCCTCTGGTTCCATAATAGGTAAGCTTTTTTTCTGTAAACATCCCCTCCACGGAGGCTGACTGCTATGACTGGCTAGTGAAGGATCACAGGTGGTGGGGACTCTAAGAGAAAGACTAACTTTTTCTTTCCTTTTTAAGTAGAAGAATGATATGTTGTGTGTGGAAGTCCCAGAAGATCTCACAGCCACAAAAATAAAGAGCTCTCAGAACCACTGTGTTATTAACAGAAAACACAACCACCACCCTAACCACCACTTTACCCACCGCTGTAGAAACGAACATCACCCTTGGCTAATTACAGACAAGGCAAAAAATATAACTGGTGATTCTAAAATGGGACAAAAAATGATCAGAAGGCAACCCCAGTCAACAGATCTACAACTAGCTACGCCTTTTTCAAACAATCACCACTATCTGTCAATGAGGAACAAAATCTGCCGACAAGTTGATCTTACTTGCTTAGTGCCACAAGAACTGGGGAAAGAAAGAAAAAAAAAAAAAATCAAAGCAGCTACACATGCCCTTTCACCAAATCCATGTGACACCGAGAGTCTGAGCAAAATCTCTGCAACAAGACTGAGCTAGGTGGGCCCTCGTACCTGCACCTGCCAGACACTCTTCTCGAAAGCCTCTCCTTTCCACTCATCCACGGGATCAACCCCTGTCCATTCAACGGCAGGATCAGGCTACTTTTCCTCTGGATATACAACATCCCCTGTTCTTCTTGCTACTGTATCATTCTCAACAGCAAGCAAACAGCCTGCTAACCCTAACAATAAACCTGCTGGTCAGTTCTCAGCCCGTGTGATGTGACACGCCGCAGTGGCGTCTGACACGCCGACTCCTCCCTCTGGACAGACCTTCAGCTGTGACGGACGCCCGATCCTCAGTCCCGCTCCGGCCTCACTCGCCGGTCGCTGCTTCCTCACACCCTGTCTCAGGCGCACAATAAGGGATGCCTATCAAAAACTTACTAATAGACCTAAATACCTGAAGAGATCAGTGAATATATGATTATATAAGATACAGAAAATATCAGTTCTAAATGATAAGAAAGCTCCGTATCAGAGTTTATTAGTCCCCACTCCCTTTAGGGCTATATATGATGCATATTACACTGACAGAGGCTTACACTGGGGATGTCAGGTGTCTAGAATGGAAGCCCTCCTTATGTCTCCAGATGCTGAGTCACCAGCGTCTCCTGCCGGAGTTTCTGCAACAGCCCCTCACAGTCGGCTTGTTTCTGTCTTTGCTCCCCACCACTGCCATCCGTTCGTCATCCCGGCATATCACAACAGCTAACTCTCTGCAACGTCAGAGCACTTCATTCAGAGGAAATGCCCGGGTGCTCGCAATGTCCCGCATCCTCGGGTCCCTTCGCACTCCTCACACGCGCCCCGTGCACCCTGCCTGAGTGCCCAGCCCGAGCTGCACCCTCTGCCTGCAACGTCCCTGTTCTCCGTATCCCCGCTTCCTCCAAAGATTCTGCTCAGCAACTACCTTGAACAATGGTGAGCAAACTGTACCACCTGGGTTCTGTCTTTGGGCCTCTCAAGCGCTACGGTTTTTCTTCCTTTAAAAAGTATTTAAATTTTAAACAATATTTTTAATGCATTATTTATTAAAGTTCCTCAACCTGAACACTCCAAGAGGACACAGACCTCCATCTAGCGTCTTGCTGAACAAAAGCAAGCACAGAACTCGCCACACAGTGGCATCGATAGACGCTGAATTAGTAAATGACTGTCACACAGCCACTCACTAAAAAGCCCAACAATAAATAATTTCAAATGAATCCACAGTGACACTAAAAAGTGTCTTCTAAAGAACCATTTCCGATTTGGTTCTCAGCCACAGCTAAGTTCCGTGGGGCGATGGTGCCCAGTGCATTCTTGGGCTTACTTCCCAACGGTCCACACCAACGGAGCTCAAGAAAGGCGCTCTGGGCTACGTGCAGCATGGCTCATAAACCTAATCATCGATAAGACTGCATTTCAAATGTGAGGAGTACTAGTTTCTATACACTTCTTTTAATTAAAAAGACAAAACTACTGTTACAAGAAATTCTGTCTTACCGGTAAGTCGGTGAAAGCGATACCTAAAAGGAAAAGAAAAAAATGGCATTAGAAGTTGTTTTTCCAAGGCAGAGTACAGTGACAAGCTGAATTTCTCACCAAAAAGAAGGGGGAATTTAGCAAAAGAAGAAAAAATTAAAAAGCTAAATATAAAATAACAAGACTAATTTTTCTCTCTATAACACTTATACAGGTCTGAGTGAATGCCATCCTGTTTCAAGCTCATGACCCTTGTTAGGGACACGCCAATTTTATTTCTGGGGTATGGCTGTTGCCTCCAGGATTTCTGAAATGGTTTCAGATATACATTCAAAGCTATGTGAGGAACCACAAAAGAAAACTGGTTGCAAAATAATTACATTTAATTTCTGACTGACACCTAAGCTGCTTTATCTGGCCTTGTTATTTAAATCTTCCTTACCTAGATTTAGCTTTTAAATAATTTTGAGGGAAAAGGAAAGATTTTCTGTTACAAAAAGGGATGAATAAAAATATGGTAGCTTTGTATACTTAAAAAAATTCTCATAAAAATACATTCTTAAAGTTTTGACCACTCTAGAAAACAAAATCAATTCCTCCTTCAAAGGACAAAGATACAGTTGAGAATTTCTCTTAAATGCTCTCTGACAGTAATTTCAACAGTTATGTACCAAATACATTTGGACAATGGCAACATCACTGGAATAAATCTACTGACATCCCAAAGTGATGATGTAATCACCCTTTAAATATTCAAATAAATTCCTTAGCTGAAAATAAGATAATAAACAAACCAGATATTTCTATAGGACCTCAGTCATATGTTTAAAAAGACTGAGCTCTACAATAATGGGAGGGAGTGGTGTTGGTGAGTTGGCTAATCGCAATTCTTCAGTTTAAACACACGTTAAGACAAAATCAAACCACGCCAGCATCCTTCCCTCTATGGTGATGATCACCACCTAAAACAATGAGGGCCCTTCTGTTGAAACGGTATCTTTAAGGTCTCTTCCCAGTTGACAGTCTGTGGCTCCACAGCTGTGGGGGACCAGCAGAAAATACAACCATCTGACTCTACTCTTTAAAGTCATAAAGTTAAAAGGCAAACAGACTACAAATCTCTACTTATATATGCCTTGAAATAAATGTAACAATAGTGCTTTGTAATGAAAATACTGTTTTTATGACTTTTAAAAACCAGTAAACTCAAATGTTAACTTGTCAAAAGTGAAAACATTCAGATTACCTTTAGTTTCATTAATAAACAGAACGTAAAGTGATTGTGGGCCAAACAAATGTGAGAATTAATCCTAAAAATTTCAGAAAACTAAAAAGAACAAAGAAAATAGCAAGAATAAATAAAACATGACCATATATAATTTTACCACCTTTCATAAAGCAGCAGCATCATCACTTTCCCTCAAAAATGTCTTATCGATAAAGACTGTCTAAATTTATATCGTTTAAGCAAAAATTTTCTTTTGTCAGTAATTACTGAGATCCTTCCTCACTTTACCAAAAGCTCTAATGAAATATCCAACTTAATTCTACAGAATAACACTTTTGAACACTGCCAAATATGTTAAACACAACCTATACATATTCAGACCACAAAAATGGCACTTTAACAAGCTGAACAATTATTTAAGTTTTACACAGAAAACAATTCTTTCCCAATTTCCTAATCTGATTATCAAGAGACTTTTAGAAAAGTAATTGTCAACTGAAGAATGATAATAAAATTTAAAAATTCAAATGAATTAACTTGCATACTGAAATGTTTCTCCTTTAATTATTTCCTCAAAACCCTTTTCATTTCTCTTTATATGGTAAGTAAATATACATTTTGAAAACCTCCATGAGACAGAAACTAAGGATGTACCAAGCTTTGGGGCACAAATTATCCACTTTGTGAAATACACGGGAAAAGTAGCTGAGTAATATTTTATCTTCTAGATGCTAGAATCTGGTCCAGAGAGAAACACATTACTCTGTAAAGGGTCAGAAAGTAAATATTTTCAGCTCTCTAGGCTTGTTTCAACTACTTAGTTCTGCTACAGTAGCAGGACAGCAGCCATATACAGAAAATAAACAAACAGGGGATGCGGGTGGTGGTGATTGTGTTTCAATGAAACTTTACTAAGAAAGCAGACACGAGACTGATCTGGCCCATGGGCCATCATGGCTTGCTGACCTCTGCTCCAAGGGAATAATTTTTGCTCACTGCAACCCCAGCACCTGGGCCAGAGTCTGGCAAATGACAATAAACAACATTTACTGAGTACTCACTAAGTATATGGCAATCACTTAACTTCACATGCATCACTTCAGTTTGCCCTAGCAACCTCAATAAGGTACATGATATAGTGATCTGGTTTTATGCTCTGAGGCACAGAAATGTTTAAGTAACTCATATAAGGTCACAAGCCCAAGCCAGGAGATAAACCCAGACAACTGAACTCCCATACTGACCACTGTTATCCTGACTCTCCATTGTTTGATAAATACGTATTAGGTTTATGAATGAATAATACCAACTGTTTCAAACTGACAATTTTAGAACGTGATTCCATCAAGTACCCTTGTTCTTAAACAGCATCTCACGTGCTACGGTTCATGGGGTCACAAAGAGTTGGACACAACTTAGGGACTGAACGACAACAACATATTTTAAAAACAGCTTTCTTAACCCAAGAGAAAATCTCAATGTAAATGCTTGTGAAAATCTAACAGGAAAAAAAATAATATCACATCACCTATGATCTTCTCAAGTCCCCAAATAAAATTTCTTCTCTGAAATAAAGTTTGCAAACTATAAAAAGATTCGTTTTGGTTTTAAAAATGTCATCTTTGCATTACTGAACCAAAGATCCTACCTAAAGACAGACTTCTGGTTTAAGATCTTAAATACCTTAAGCAGCCAAGCCAATGAAGACTATCCCAGTGAACTGCTTTGACAAGTCAGAGCCTGAAGAGCACCAACAAATAAACTAAAAGGCTGTCTCCTTCTGGAAACCAGTCGGCCAATAACAGATCACAAATACACACACTATACATGGCAACCTTTATCAACGGTCCTGTACTGAAAAGAATGTTAAGAATCTCTGTGGACTTGTGAGAGCTTTTAAGTTAGCCAGCATAGGACTTCAGAATCAACAGCAATATTCAGAAGGAAAAGTTTTAAGCCAAATGCAACTATGACTAAGACAGTAACATTATATAAGGAGTATGTCAAGACACTGCTGCTGCTGCTGCTAGGTCACTTCAGTCGTGTCCGACTCTGTGCGACCCCATAGACGGCAGCCCACCAGGCTCTGCCATCCCTGGGATTCTCCAGGCAAGAGTACTGGAGTGGCTTGCCATTTCCTTCTCCAATGTGTGAAAGTGAAGTCACTCAGTTGTGTCCGACTAGTAGCGACCCCATGGACTGCAGCCCACCAGGCTCCTCTGTCCATGCGATTTTCTAGGCAAGAGTACTGGAGTGGCTTGCCATTGCCTTCTCCGTGTCAAGACACTAAAAAACCCCAAATAGCTATTACCAACGTAGCCCAAAATTTAGAATTCTCTACTATTAAATTACACAATAGTTTTTGCCTTATATTAAAGAATATTTATTATATGTCTAAGCATACTATCTGTAGTTTAATTTTTAAATACTGTTTATAAGCAAACTGAATTTTCTGCCTTTGGGATTAGTTTATGCCTTCTTTCACTTTATCTCATCAGAAATAACCTGCTATAAATCAAGAATGTTTTAAACAGTTAAAAATCTGAAACTTTTTTTTAAAGCATCAACCTTGCTATCCTTTATACTTTAATACAAAACAAAGACAAACAAATATCTAAGAAAAAGGGAGCATAAAAGTATTAAATCTGAAGTAGTAGAGATATTCAACCCAAACCCCTAATTTCCTGTTAGTCTTACAGCGGAGTGATTTTCTCATGTTTTCACTATCTATTGATTTGCCAGCTGTCTTAGTTTTGTTGTCATTTGCTCATTTTAGTTCTGCTCCCTCTTGCAGAACTAGCTTGTAGTTACAATCTTTATTAATTTTTTGTTAGTAGGCCTGATTTTTCAGTATGTCAATGCCAGTCATTTCGCCGGGAGCATTAAGCTTTTCCATGCTCTGTCATTACTCTCATATTATACTAAAAACTGACGGCATTAAGCTTTTCCATGCTCTGTCATTACCCTCATATTATACTAAAAACTGACCGCATTTTTCTCAGCACCCGGTATCTAGAAAACTGGATCATACTGTGAAGGGCTTTATTCAAAGCAAAGCAGAAAACACGTAGCATTTCCACCACTAGAATAAATATCTGAGCATGCAGTCATTTCTAGTTAGTCCCACAGGTGTGATACAATGTGGCTTTCAATGTAAAAAATTAAGATTTTTAATTGAATATGTGCCCATTATATAATACTTCAGATTTAAGTTTTCACCATTTTCTCAACTTCTACCTAGAAAGAACAGAGAAATAATTTCCAGAGGCATCTACTCATAAAGGAGAATTACATAATAAACATTACTACCATGTTGTAAGTACAATAACCATAACATCTGGTTATTTTAGTACCTAAACTATGTCCATTCTTGGTGTAGAAGCAGGTATTGTTGATAAGGTTAACACAACAGCCAATGACATCACCAGTTGTAAAAGTTGGTCCATAAGGTTGTCCCGTTCCAGAAGAACAAAACGAATGTCCATCATCACCATGGTAACCATATGAATGTTTATCCCAGCCTAAAAGAGAAAGTTTCAGTATATTTACAGTGAAAAGTAAGGCTCCCCCACACTAGAACTATTCAGTAAATTTACAACAAGACAAGCAAGAATAGTACAATCTCTGTAAATTTCACCTTAAATTCTCAACAATCACAGTACATAAACTCTGTATTAAAACACTGCTCGCAACATTAACAAAAATAAATCTGCCACACAGAACGCTAAACTATGTCTTAAACAGAGAGGACTCTTAACAGAAAAAGCAAACAAACAGCAAGACGCAGTCTCCATGCATATTTCCTTTGCTAATAGACCAAAGGAATTTTGCTTTCATTTGGTTTAAACACACAGAGTTTAAAATAACACACAAGATTTTTCTTTCAATTTTCAAGCAGTTTCTGCTAAAGTTAATTTTTAACATTAGTAAACAGAACATCAGAAAATATAATCGAAGAATCACTTTGGTACAATTAATGGTTTTAGGAAAACAGTCTGCCATTGCGTTTCACACCTTCCTTACTTTCCTTTTTTTCTCCTTAGTTTACTTTTAATATCAGCCTAGATACCCAGAGTATTAAACAGCTGAAAATAGGGTAAAAGTCAGAGATGTGTTGGGTAGGAGACAGAGCCAACCGCATTAAAACATCTAAAGTAGTTGATATCACTATGCACTAGAAGTTCAAAATACCAACAAGCAAAACGAAACAAGGCATGGCATATTTTGCAAAAGAGCATAAAATTTATTAAAACCATTTAGCTTCAACTCTGAACTCATAAAGTGGTTAAAAATATAGAAGATTAATGTACTTAACTATCTCAAGTTATTACTTGACATTTTTAGCCAGTTAGCCATAAGACTGTACTGTAATTCAATTACAAGTGTACCTGGTAGTCTATTCATGTTCACACCTTGAGCAGAAAGACCAATCCCCATGTAACTGTTTAAAAAAAAAAAAAAAAAGGAAGAAAGAAAAGCTGGTGATTATAGTTATATATATGTATAAATTACCAAACACACTCAAACATTATCAGAATTAAGCCCAAGATGAAATGCACAGGGTAGCTACAAAAAAAGTCTTAGAATTCATGAAACAGCAAAAAGGGCAATATTAAGCAACAACAAAACCCAGACTCACAGTAAATTCCTATAGCTATCATTCATAAACATACCCAAAGAATTACTTATGTATTCTTAAAATTATAAAAATCTTTCCAACTTATCTACACATATATATTCGGAATTAAGAATTCTAACAAAAGGTACAGAGGGGCATGTCACTTTTAAAAGGACACAGTAAATATCTAGTTCCTCCTCTCCCCTAAAAAAGACATGGAGACATACTTGAAAAAAATATCCGATTCAGATAAAAGCATCTGCAATACCTAAATATCCTAAGAAGTATGTGCTACAGGGTAACTATGTATTGGTTTTCCGAAAGTATTTTGGCAAATTGACAATATGGACTTAAACATGAAAGCCTTAATTATTAATGTATAAAACACGAGAACAAAATTATCTATACAAAAGAAATACTAGAGCAAAAGGTAATCATTAAGGTGCGCAATTCATTTTAAAAACTTTAAAAATATTAATAAAATCTGATAAAAGTAGTTAAAAATATAATGTAAAAGAAATTTTTTTAAGTATGAAGTACAAAAAAGTATAAAAAAGTATACTTTTATAAAAAGTATAAAGAAATTCATTCACAAGTATTGATGCAAAAAAGAAAAACTAAAAAAGCAAACTGAGTCCATTAGTTAACAATTAAATTGCTAATTGTGATTGTATCAAGATTTAAAATGGTATTTGATGAATTCAGCTACCACTCCTAATAAAAACTCAAATAAAAATAAAAGGGAAGTACCTAAATGAGACACACTTTTTACCAAATTTAATACAAAAAGGTATTCAACAGTGAAACACTTAAGTCATTTCCAATAAAATCAGGCATAGAGATGCCTACAACTGTTAAACATTGTTTTAAAGGTTTTAGTTTAATAAGAGAACTAGATAACAAGTATAAATATTATAAGATATAAAATTATATTAATTGCAGTTGCTCTGATTATATACCTTGGAAACTATGGAATATACTATAAGTTTTTAGAGTTAACTAGGTATTTTGGGAAAATTTAAGATCCCCTGGAGAAGGTAATAGACACTCACTCCAGTATTCCTGCCTGGAGAATTTCATGGACAGAGGAGCCTGACGGGCTACAGTCCATGGGGTCACAGAGAGTCAGACACAGCTGGAGTGACTTAGCATGCACGTATACAAAATAGGAGTAAAGAGCTCAAGTAAAGGTCAAAAAAGGTATCTAAAAGTGATAATAAATGAGTATTTTAGTATCTGGGTAACATAACAGCATAAGAATAGCAATCTTTCTAAAATCAATATATATGTGTACTGAGGTTCAAGATTGTGCGGTAGTTTGAGCATTCTTTGGCATTGCCTTTCTTTGGGACTGGAATAAAGACTGACCTTTTCCAGTCCTGTGGCCACTGCTGAGTTTTCCAAATTTGCTGGCATACTGAGTGCAGCACTTTCACAGCATTATCTTTCGAGATTTGAAATAGCTCAACTGGAATTCCATCACCTCCACTAGCTTTGTTCCTAGTGATGCTTTCTAAGGCCCACTTGACTTCACATTCCAAGATGTCTGGTTCTAGGTGAGTGATCACATTATCGTGACTATCTCGGTCGTGAAGATCTTTTTGGTACAGTTCTTCTGTGTATTCTTGCCACCTCTTCTTAATATCTTCTGCTTCTGTTAGGTCCATACCATTTCTGTCCTTTATCGAGCCCATCTTTGCATGAAATGTTCCCTTGGAATCTCTAATTTTCTTGAATTTTCTCTTGTTTTTCCTATTCTGTTGTTTTCCTCTATTTCTTTGCATTGATCGCTGAGGAAGGCTTTCCTATCTCTCCTTGCTATTCTTTGGAACTCTGCATTCAGATGCTTATATCTTTCCTTTCCTCCTTTGCTTTTCGCTTCTCTTCTTTTCACAGCTATTTGTAAGGCCTCCTCAGACAGACATTTTGCTTTTTTGCATTTCTTTTCCATGGGGATGGTCTTGGTCCCTGTCTCCTGTACAATGTCACGAACCTCTGTCCAGAGTTCATCAGGCACTCTATCTATCAGATCTAGTCCCTTAAATCTATTTCTCACTTCCACTGTATAATCATAAGGGATTTGATTTAGGTCATATCTGAATGGTCTAGTGGTTTTCTCTACTTTCTTCAATTTCAGTCTGAATTTGGCAATAAGGAGTTCATGATCTGAGCCACAGTCAGCTCCTGGTCTTGTTTTTGCTGACTGTATAGAGCTTCTCCATCTTTGGCTGCAAAGAATATAATCAATCTGATTTCGGTGTTGACCATCTGGTGATGTCCATGTGTAGAGTCTTCTCTTGTGTTGTTGGAAGAGGGTGTTTGCTATGACCAGTGCGTTCTCTTGACAAAACTCTATTAGCCTTTGCCCCGCTTCATTCCATGCTCCAAGGCCAAATTTGCCTGTTACTCCAGGTGTTTCTTGACTTCCTACTTTTGCATTCCAGTCCCCTATAATGAAAAGGACATCTTTTTTCGGTGTTAGTTCTAAAAGGTCTTGTAGGTCTTCATAGAACCGTTCAACTTCGGCTTCTCCAGCGTTACTGGTTGGGGCATAGGCCTGGATTACTGTAATATTGAATGGTTCGCGGATGTGAGAGTTGGGACTGTGAAGAAAGCTGATCGCCGAAGAATTGATGCTTTTGAACTGTGGTGTTGGAGAAGACTCTTGAGAGTCCCTTGTACTGCAAGGAGATCCAACCAGTCCATTCTAAAGGAGATCAATCCTGGGTGTTCATTGGAAGGACTGATGCTAAAGCTGAAACTCCAATACTTTGGCCACCTCATGCGATGAGTTGACTCACTGGAAAAGATTCTGATGCTGGGAAAGGTTGGGGGTGGAAGGAGAAGGGGACGACCGAGAATGAGATGGCTGGATGGCATCACTGACTCTGTGGACATGGGTTTGAGTGAGCTCCGGGAGTTGGTGATGGACAGGGAGGCCTGGCGTGCTGTGATTCATGGGGTCGCGGAGAGTCGGACAGGACTGAGCAACTGAACTGAACTGAGGTTCAAGATAAGACTCCAAATGAGTCTATCTTTCTAAAACTAGAAAAGGTGATTTTAAAGTTCATATGTAAAAATAGAGAATTTTGATCAAGACAAAGTTAAATAAAAAATAACTTAGTGTCTGCACTAGATATTAACATTCACGGATAACGGATGCACAAGTGCGATATGGCCAACAAGAGCTGTGTGTCAAGGGACACAACAACGACAAAACAGGAAGGAACAGACTGGATGTCCAGTCAGCACTCATTAAGGTGGTCTTCTGACTCAGCCCCTTTGTTCCGAATACAGCACACGATGTAATTACGTTTAAAGAAAGCAGTGAGTTACAAGAGAACCTCCGAGAAGAAACACAAAAGGAGTAGGGACAGCTCCGGGCCCCCGGACACCCATAAACAGAAGCAGTTCCTCCTGAGGCACCAAGGGCTAACAAGGTCCCACAGTGATCATCAGCTCTGCGCACAGCTTAAAGTCCACTGGGAAGAGGCTCCCCCTCCTGAAGGGAAGAAAACACAGATCCCCCCGCGGCCTAGGCTAAAGCTCCTCTGACACTGTGGCCTAGTTAAGGGGAAGGGAGAAGGAGCAGCCTCTTAGCTCAGAGCTGGACAAAGTTACTGACGCCATCCGTGAGTCAGCCTGCAACACTCACCCTGAACAAAGACCCTGGAAACCCTAATGGAGACCTGGCTTTCGACTGGGGGCCCAGCAGTTAGAAAGCAGCTATAACCCGTAATAAAGAGAAAAGTACAGAACTAGACAAACAAAATGAAGAAAAGTGTTTACCTTCCTAATTCAAATAATGCCACAAAAACAAAATTCTAAAATACACCAAAAATGTGCCATGTTTAACTGTGTCCAACTCTTTGCAACCCCATGAACTGTAGTGCACCAGGCTCCTCTGTCCATGGGAATTCTCCAGGCAAGAATACTGCAGTGGGTTGCCATGCCCTCCTCCAGGGGATCTTTCCAACCCAGGGACTGAACCCAGGTCTCCCACATTGCAGGCAGATTCTTTTGTAAAAAAAAAATTATTTAACTGGAGGCTAATTACTTGACAATACTGTAGTGGTTGTTGCCATACATTCACATGAATCAGCCACGGGTTCCCCATCCTGATACCCCCTCCCACCTCCCTCCCCATCCCATCCCTCAGGGTCATCCCAGTGCGCCGGCCCTGAGCGCCCTGTCTCATGCATCAGGCCTGGACTGGCGATCTGCCCCACATGTGGTAGTACACATGTCTCAGTGCTGTTCTCGCAGACCGTCCCACCCCCGCCCTCTCCCAGCGTCCGAAAGTCTGCTCTTTACCTCTGTGTCTCTTTGGCTGTCCCGCATACAGGGTCATCGTTACCCTCTTTCTAAATTCCATATATATGCATTACTATACTGTATTGGTGCTTTTCTTTCTGGCTTACTTCACTCTGTATAATAGGCTCCAGCTTCATCCACCTCATTAGAACTGATTCAAATGCATTCTTCTCAATAGCTGAGTAATACTCCATTGTGTGTATGTACCACATCCATTCGTTTGCTGATGGACATCTAGGTTGCTTCCATGTCCAGGCTATTGTAAACAGTGCTGCAGTGAACACTGGGGTAATTATGTCTCTTTTAATTCTGGTTTCCTTGGTGTGTATGCCCAGCAGTGGGATTGCTGGGTCATATGGCAGTTCTAGTTCCAGTTTTATAAGGAATCTCCACACTATTCTCCATGGTGGTTGTACTAGTTTGCATTCCGACCAACAGTGTAAGAGGGTTCCATTTCTCCCGCACCCTCTCCAGCATTTACTGTTTCCAACATCCGCTGGATCACGGAGAAAGCAAGAGAGTTCCAGAAAAACATCTATTTGTGCTTCACTGACTGTGCCAAAGCCTTTGAATGTGTGGATCACAATAAACTGTGGAAAATTCTGAAAGAGAGGGAATACCAGACCACCTGACCTGCCTCTTGAGAAACCTGTATGTAGGTCAGGAAGCAACAGGTGGAACTGGACATGGAACAACAGACTGGTTCCAAATAGGAAAAGGAGTACGTCAAGGTTGTATATTGTCACCCTGCTTATTTAACTTATATGCAGAGTACATCATGAGGAACGCTGGGCTGGAAGAAGCACAAGCTGGAATCAAGATTGCTGGGAGAAATATCAATAACCTCAGATATGCAGATGACACCACCCTTATGGCAGAAAGTGAAGAGGAACTCAAAAGCCTCTTGATGAAAGTGAAAGAGGAGAGTGAAAAGGTTGGCTTGAAGCTCAACATTCAGAAAACAAAGATCATGGCATCTGGTCCCATCACTTCATGGGAAATAGATGGAAAAACAGTGGAAACAGTGTCAGACTTTATTTTTTGGGGCTCCAAAATCACTTCGGATGCTGACTGCAGCCATGAAATTAAAAGACGCTTACTCCTTGGAAGGAAAGTTTATGACTAACCTAGACAGCATATTAAAAAGGAGAGACATTACTTTGCCAACCAAGGTCCGTCTAGTCAAGGCTATGGTTTTTCCTGTGGTCATGTATGGATGTGAGAGTTGGACTGTGAAGAAAGCTGATCGCCGAAGAATTGATGCTTTTGAACTGTGGTGCTGGAGAAGACTCTTGAGAGTCCCTTGGACTGCACGGAGATCCAACCAGTCCATTCTTCTAAAGGAGATCGATCCTGGGTGTTCATTGGAAGGACTGATGCTAAAGCTGAAACTTCAATACTTTGGCCACCTCATGTGAAGAGTTGACTCACTGGAAAAAGACTCTGATGCTGGGAGGGAGGAGAAGGGGATGACAGAGAATGAGATGGCTGGATGACATCACCGACTTGATGGCCATGAGTTTGAGTGAAGTCCGGGAGTTGGTGATGGACAGGGAGGCCTGGCCTGCTGCGGTTCATGGGGTTGCAAAGAGTTGGACACGACTGAGCAACTGAACTGAACTGAGACTTTTTGATAATAACTATTCTGACCAGCATGAGATGGTACCTCATTGTGGTTTTGATTTGCATTTCTCTGATAATGAGTGATGTTGAGCATCTTTTCATGTGTTTGTTAGCCATCTGTATGTCTTCTTTGGAGAAATGTCTGTTTAGTTCTTTGGCCCATTTTTTGATTGGGTCATTTATTTCTCTGGTATTGAGCAGCCTGTATATTTTTGAGATTCTTTGTCAGTTGCTTCTTTTGCTATTATTTTCTCCCATTCTGAAGGCTGTCTTTTCACCTTGCTTATAGTTTCCTTCATTGTGCAAAAGGTTTTAAGTTTAATTAAGTCCCATTTGTTTATTTTTGCTTTCATTTCCATTACTCTGGAAGGTAGGTCATAGAAGTTCCTGCTGTGATGTATGTCAGAGAGTGTTTTGCTTATGTTTTCCTCTAGGAGTTTTATAGTTTCTGGTCTTACATTTAGATCTTTAATCCATTTTGAGTTTATTTTTGTGTATGGTGTCAGAAAGTGTTCTAGTTTCATTCTTTTACAAGTGGTTCACCAGTTTTCCCAGCACCACTTGTTAAAGAGACTGTCTTTTCTCCATTGTATATTCTTGTGCAGGCAGATTCTTTACTGTCTGAGCCACCAGGGAAGCCCAAGAACACTGGAGTGGGTAGCCTATCCCTTCTCCAGGGGAACTTCCCAACCCAGGAGTCAAACCAAGTCCCCTGCATTGCAGGCAGGTTCTTAACCAGCTGAGCTACACAGGAAGCCCCTGAAAAGGTTTATAAGACAATGAAATGCACAACTGGAACGTGAATTCATTCTAGAAGACATCAATCAATGGAGAGTATGGTGAAAAAAACAACACTTAAAAAATACATACACTTAGGATTACGTTAAAGAAAAAAATGAATCACCATTATTAAAAAGTACAGTGGAACACCAATATTTACTGAGATAGTTTAGCTAGTGATTTCCCACAACTAAAAAATATTTTGGTTAAGCTGAAAGTGCACATCACACACACTGAGAAAGATAAAAATAGATCCACACACAAACACACTATAGACCATCGATACAAACAAAATCTGAAAAGCTTCCAAAGAGAAAGGCAGATCACGTCAGAAGGAATAATGGTGACAATGACAGCTGCCGTCTCTGCAGCAACAGCTGATGACAATAAACCATGACACAGAGTATTGAGAGTAAAGAACCCTCAACCCGGAACTTAATCCCAGCGAGAGCATCATCCAAGAATGAGGGCAAAATCAGGGACCCCATGGCACAGTAAAGCTAACACTCTATTACCCACAAATGCTCACAAAAGAACTATTTGAGAATAGACTCCAGTAGGAAGTCCAGTGAAACCAGAAGGAAATGCAGGAGACAAAGAAACGACAATTAGCAAAGAAAATTATGAAATGTCATTAAACTTACTGAAAAAATAGTTAATTAAAAAAATTATATTCCAGTTACAACATGCAATTCAAAATTACCTGACATATAAAGACACATATAAAGTATAACATGACCCCTAGCCAGGAGTAAAGAGAATTTACTGACCAAGTTACTCATCTAAACATTATGTTGATAATAACAAAACCTACCTCATTGGCTTTCACATGCAAGGAGCAACTCAGAGGTGTGCCAAATTTATAACAAGGACTGTTATTGTGACTATCAGCATTTTATTCTCTGTGCAGAGTGGAGGCCTGGCACAGAGGAGGTGCTCAATGCACATTTTCAAATGAATGGTTAGTTTGACTAAAAAATATTGCATAAATTAATGGTATGACATTTTTAGAGTTCAGCATACCTTATTGGTAAAAGCTAAATATAGACAGATAAATATATTCATCTAATAAAAACATCCTATTCAAGAAAAAGGGGAAGAAATAAATCTGACTTTATTTGTAAATAACATTAACAAAAGATAAATACAAAATAATCAGTAAAGTTAATAAGTTAATTTAACACAGTTGCACAATACAGAATTACTACATAAAAATATCTATTGTATTTGTATAAACTGGCAGCAAACACTAAGAAAATAAAATTTTAAAAACAATTACATCTACAAAAGGACCAGAAAGCATAGAACATTTAAGAACTGAACAAAAGACATGTAGAATTTCTCAGCTGAAAATTACCAAACAGTGATGGGGAAATTAAAGATGTAAATAAATGGAGAGATACATCACATTTATGGACTAGAAGACTCAATATTAAGGCTACAATTCTCTCCAAATTGATCTCTAGAGTCAATGCAATCCAAATCATACTCATGCTAGGAGGTTTCTATGAAACCGACAGGCTGCCTCTAACGTTTGAAATAAACAGGATCTAAAATATCCAAAAGAAAGTATGAAAAAGAATACAGACGTAGGACTTACATCATTTGACCTCAAGATTCACCTAGCATAAACCTGAAAAATCAGGACAGTGTGGTACTGGTATTAAGGATAAACAAACAAATGAACGCAATGGATTCAGAAAGAGACCCAAAAGAGTGCCACACTTATACAATCACTTAACATTTTCACAAGAGTGCCAAAACAGTCCAAAAGAGTAAGGAAGGTGTTTCTATCAACAGTGATAGAACTGATATCCATTTGGAAAAGTAAACACTGATCTCTACCTCACACGATATAGAAAACTCAACTGAAAATGGACCACAGTCCGAAACACAGAGATTAAATGTATAAAGCTTCTGAAATAAAACATGTAAAAGTACCTTACTTACATGGGGATAAAGCAAATACCTATTAAGACACAGAAAGCAAGAACCATTACATAACAAACTTGTAAGTCAGACATCAGCAAAATTAAACTCTGCCCCAAAGACATAAGACTATGAGTCACTACAAAAGGGACATTAAACCACACTGAAGTACCACTATGCATCCAGCAGAATGGTAAAAATTTCAGACTGACCACACCAGTACTGCCAAGAATTTGGTACAATAAGAACTTTCACACACTGTTGGTAGGAATGTAAAATGGTACAACTCCTTTGGAACACGGCTGGCAGTTTCTCGTAAGTCTGAGTGTATGCTTACCCCAAGACCCTGCGATTCCACTCAGAAGAGAAATGAAGGAAACATGTGCACCTAGAAACTTGTATAATCAATCATGCTCCTAAGAACTTTCTTCACAAAAGAGAAAAAACTGAAACAGCCCACGTATCTAATCAACAAGGGAACGGATTCACAAACTGTGGTATGTTCTACTCAGAAATAAAACGGGAAATGAATTACTGATATACAAAGCACGGATGACCTAAAAAACGCAACACTGAATCAAAGACATCCTGCAAGAGTCCATGCCATGCGCCTCCTTTGGCAGACATACCTCATCTTACTCAGCTTCACAGATACAGCTTTAAAACAACCAACTGAAGGTCTGTGGCGACCCTGCGTCCACAAGGCCCATCAGCACCGACTTTCGGACAGCATCTCCTCACCCTGCGTCTCTATCACGTTTTGGGAATTCTTGTAATATTTCAACCATTTCCATTATTATTAGCATTTTTAGCAATTAAGTACTTTTAAATTAAGGGATATACTTTTTTTGACATAATGCTATTGCACAATGAACAGATGATAGCATCACGTTAACGTAACCCATCTGTACTGGGAAACCAAAAAACTCATGTGACTTGCTTTATTGTGAATTTGCTTCACTGTGGTGGTCTGAAACTGAACCTGCAATTTCCCCAAAGTATGCCTGAATATGAAGTTCTGGAACAGGCAAAATGAAAACAATGGCACTTCTGAGACAGTGAGGACAGGGCCCGACTGGGAAAGAGGAGGAGGAAACACTTCTACTCATCAAATGGTACACTTCAGACTTCACGGTACGTAACTTTTACGATAATTTCAAACAGAGCAGTAAGCAAGTATCAAACTCTAGTTAACGCTATGCATGCCATAATCATGCTTAAGTCTGCTTACTTCTAAATGCATTAAAAAATAAGACTGATGGCTGGGTGGACACAGGAATGGGCAGACATGGGATAGAGCAATTACAGTCAGTTCTGCTATTATCACAACGTCTGAGTTCCTTAAAATCATTGCAGTATACAACATCATGCAATAAAACCGCAGAGCTTACGGAGAAAATGGGTTTAAGAGCACAACATTCAAAACCTTTATCATATCAACAGGTAAAAATCCAATAAAAAACCACCAAAATTCAATAAAAATGGTTTTACATATGCTGAATTGTCAAGAAATACATAAATACTACAATAAATATGGCACCTTACACTGAGAAAGACCTAAAGGTTACTTGGGGAAGTCGGTGAAATAGAACTGCAGCTTGTGCGTTGTGAAGTGGTGGAAGGAGTTATTGGACAGGGGAGATTTGCAACACAGATGTACAGGGCTGTGGCTCACAACCAGGAGTGAACCAAGACAGCTGGCAGCTGTCTGAGGTGCTGCATGACCTACAACAAGCTCAAACTCAACAGCAGTGAGACAGTGAGAAGATTCGATGGACAAGAAGCTTACCGTGGTCCTATGTGCAGTAAGTCCCCTACATACGAATCTTCAAGTTGCGAACTTTCACAGATGCAAACATGCGCTCACATGCCCAAGTACGTAAGTTAGTTCATGTGTGTGGCGTACACAGTCACGTGCGTGCATCCTCTACAAGTGGCTGTGCTTTTGTGTACAGTATTGTTATTTCCAGGATGTTCAGAAGCAAGCGGAAAAGCAGTGGTGATGTAGCTGGTACCACTAAGAAGGAGCGATTGGTTATAATCTGTCAGAAAGCATCTGCATCACCTGTAAAGTGGTGAAGTGTTACTTGAAAATGGACTTAACAGTAGTTGAAAATGCCTACTGCAACTCTACCAATAAAAATTTTAAAAGAACTATAAATGCTATCTCAAGATAGAAGAGAAAATGCAATCATTTTTAAAAATGCTCAGTGAACACTGAAGCGGGGAAAAGATTTTAAAAAAGCAACAAGGAACAAAGGCAATGGATGAAATAGTTAAAATCAAGGCTGATATCACTCCAACTATAACAATAGTCATTTCAATGTGAAAGGTCTAAATACAACAATCAAAAGAAACTGACAGACTGAGTAAGAGAATAAGACCCACAAATGCTGTCTACAAGAAACCTATTTTATATTATAAAGACACAGATGGATTAACACGAAGGGATGGAGAGAGGTACACTATGCTAATCAAAGAAAGCTGGGCTAGTTATATTAGTTCCAAACAAAGCAGATTTCAGAACAAGGAAAATTATCAGGGATAAAAAGAAGCATTATGTGAAGTGTCAATTCTTGAAGAAGGCATAACAATTCTTAATGATGATGCACCTCGTAACAAAATGTCAAAAGATGTGAGGCAAAAACTGATAGAATTACACAGAAAAATAGTCAAATCCACTATTATAACTGCAGACATCTGCAACTGGCAGACAGAGCAGGAGGATACCAGTAAGGATATAGAGAACACCATCAATCAACCGGATTTCATCGACATCCACATCTAAAAACATCAGAACACACACTTTCCAAGTTCACAAAAACATTCACCAGAAAAGATCAGATCCACATTTTAAAAACTGAAATAATACGCGGGACACTCTGAAACCAATAATGAAGTTGAACAAGAAATCAAAAGCTGAAAAATCTCAAATTATTTAGTGAATAAGCATCACACTTCTAAACAACAAAAAAGTCACAAAGAATATTTCTCAAAATAAAATTTAAAATATCTTAGACTAAATAAAAATGAAAACATAACGTATCAACATTTGTGGGATGCAGCTTAAAAAAGGTACTTAGAGGAAAATTTGTAGTACTGAACATTATAATAATCTAAAATCAATAATTCATGCTTCTATCTTAGGAAACCAGTAATTAAGAAAAATATAAACCTAGGAAGAGAAGAAATAATAAAAATCAAAGCAGAAATCAATGAAATTGAAAACAGGAAACCTGAGAAAATAAAAAAACCAAAAGCTGGTTCTTCACACTGTTAGTCATCAGGGAAAAGCAATCAAAACCAGAGTGAGCTATCACATCACACCTGTCAGAACAGCCCTCACCAAAAAGACCACAAAGAACAAATACTGGCAAAGATCTGGAGCAAAGGGAACCTTTGTACACTGTTCATGGGAATGCAAATTGGTGCAGTCAATTAAAAAATAAATAGTTCGAAAAACAGACTACCATATGATCCAGCAATTCCACTCCTGAAGACAATGAAAACACTAATTTGAAAAGATACAGGTACCCCAATGTTCACAGCAGCATTATTTCCAACAGCCAAGATATGGAAGCAACTTAAGTGTCACATAAATAGATAAAGAAGATGTGATCTCACACACACACAGAGTGCTGTGCAGCCAAGAGTTCTGCCATCTGCAACAACATGGAGGGCTTGGAGTGTATTAAGCTCAGGGAAATAAGTCAGACAAAGAAAAACAAATACTATATGTTATCACTTATATATGGAATCTAAAACATAAAAGGAATGAATGTAACAAAACATAAACAGACTCACAGATACAGGAAACAAGAGAAGGGTAGAGGATTAAGAGGTATAAACTACCATGTATACACTAAATAAGCTACATGGACATATTATATAGCATAGGAAATATAGCCAATATTTCATAATAACTTTAAATGGCGTATAACCTATAAAAACACTCACTCACTATGTTGTATATCTGAAACTAATACAATACTATAAAGCAACTATGCTTCAGTCAATAAAGAGGAGGACTGGAAAGATTCCCACCCCCCACCCCCCAGCAAAGAAATCTAAACGCCGGTTATCCGAAAAACTCAACAAAAAGATTCTAGGAAAGAGGGAAGGGAAGATCCAAAAGAGGTTAGTAATTAATTCCATCATTGCTCACACAAAGAATACCTTTAAAGAGGAGACTATAGATATTACTATAAAGTAATTTTCTAAGCATAAAAATACACTAATGCCCTGCCTTAAAAAAAAAAAAGGCAAACAGACCACATCATAATAAAAAAAACAAAATTCAAACGTGACGAAAATATTTAAAGTTTCCTTTCACTCCTATTTCTACCTAACCACTTCCCCATATCTACAGGCAATTAGTGTCACCAGTGACTTGTGAGATCCGTTCACAGCCTTCTCTGGCATATTTGCTTGTAAGTTCAAAAGGAAATAACAGAAAAAAACAAGAAATCAGTGAAAATGGTTACCTATGGGGGAAGACCAGGGTAAAGGGGGCCTTCTGGGAAGGGCCTTCTTGTACAGTTTTAATTTGTGAACAATGTAAATGTTCAGATGTGTTATTTAAACAAAAATCAGAAAGAAAAAAGCAACCCCTATAAACAAAGATAAATTTAAACAAGTGAAACTAATAAAATGTCAACTGGTGTGAAACTGTAAAAAAAAAAACATATATATTCAACATTCTTTTAGTAATAGTATTGGTATGTTCATTCAGAAATGTAGAGCTATGTTCTAGGACAAAGCAAATAAAAGTTTGTCAATAGGATTAGAAACAAGATTTTCAGAGTAAGAAAAGAGAGATTCAAGTGCAAAATTGGAGAATTAAAACTGGTTTGGAAACTCTGACCTTGAAATGCATTTAGGAAAAGAAAAAAGTATTCCTGGATGGACAGATCTGGGATAAAGCAAATAGAGCAAAATCCTAAGTCTAAAATTAAGGCGGTATGTGGGTGTTCACTGTATTAACTCTTCTTGACATGTGAAAATGCTGGGGAGGAAAGCTGCTGAGATTCCGCACCACCTAAATCACAGAGAGGGCAGCCCTAGGATGAGGGACAACTCCTCGTCAGCCTTTGCTTCTATCCCAAACAGTTACTACTCGGTCATCACTTTAAACATCTCAACTGGCCCTCCTGAAAAATCTATCCAAGTGCCAAATCACCCACAGAAAACCAGAAGGTCCAGGACTAACAGATCACGTCTCTCTATTCTGGAACGTTTACTTTTATGGAAGTGATTTCAGCAGTAGACAAACAGCAAGCATGCAATATATCTGAAATAAACATAAATGGACTGGTTACAAACAGTTTTCTGATTCTGTATAACTGACATATGACTAAGTAATAATATATTCATTACGACAAAACTATACAACTTTAACAGGCTTCCGTGGTGGCTCTGTGCTCAAGAATCTGCCTGTTAATGCAGGAAACTTGGGTTTGATCCCTGGGTAGGAAGATCCCCTGCAGAAGGAAATGGCAACCCACTCTGGTATTCTTGCCTGGAGAGCGACAGTCATGGAGCCACAAAGAGTCAGACACGATTTAGAGACCAAACACGAACAACAAATACAACCTTAAGGCTATATTGAAAGATTGTGGGTATCTTCAAGACATTATTAAAATGGGATTTTCTCTCAATTTTTAATTAAACTCATATTAAGTATAGGTAGTGGTATACATAATTCGCATATATCTTAAACCAAATTTTCATTCTTAGACTAATGTTAAAATTTGTTTGAATAGAAGGAAAAAAGGCAGAATATACCCCAAAATATCAACTGTAGTTTAGTATGAGTGGTAGGACGGCAAATGCTATTTAAAATAGTTATGCTTTTTTTCTACTTCACAGGATTTGTCTGATTTTCTCTTTTGCATAAGAATACACTACCAGGGGACTTCCTTGGTGGTCCACTGGTTAAGACTCCAATAAGCTTCCAATGCAAGGAGAGTAGGTTTGATTCCTGATCAGGGAATTAAGATCCCACATGCTGCATGCAATGACATATATATATATATATATTCCTTGGAAGAATACATTACCTTACAACTGGAGAAAATGCTCTTTAAAAAATCCACATGCATTTGCTGGGCATAAAATAAGTGATGGAGTAGGCGTAGAGGTGACTTGGGATTTCAACAACACTGAAGATAGATAACCAACTCAAGAATAATTTAAGAAACGTGGTGGTTATTTATCTCTAGGGCACTTTTCCCACATTCACTAGGCACTTGTTAAATAAGTTTCTTCCTCACCATCAAAAATGCAGCCCAAGCATCTTTGGTGGTTTCAAAATGTAGGGAAAGAAGTATCCAAAACCCAAGCTTCACCTTGTCCATTTTATAAACACCAACACCTATACTCTGCACGCGACACAAGGCTGGGGTCTGCAGAGGAAAAGCCGTTCTTCCCACCACCCTCACCCAGGTCCCTGTTTTGTGCCTGACATTGTTCTATGCACTGAGGACATACTAGTGAAAAAAACTGACCAAAAAGCCCTTCTCCTCCTCACATAGGCTGTCTTTCACTGGCACATCCTACCCGGCAGCTCCAGGAACTTCCCCTCAGAAATCCCACCAGACCTCTTCTTAAACCTCATGAGAAATAGCAATCCTCAAATTGCTGGCTCATTTTGTCTACTTTTACTGGCTCTTTAACCGATTTCATTTCTCCTTCAGCTAGCCTGAACTAAAATTGTCCGTTTGAACGTTCCTTCACCAGTAAACCTCAACTACTACAACTGTTCTTCTAACTTCCTAAACTGTAATTTTCCACTCTGCATCAATCATGCAATTCAACTTTCCTCCCCAGCCAGCTGAGTACATAGTGAAAAACAATGTTACATATGTAAATTGCTGTCACAACAAATTCATGGTTTTAGATCTCACAGTTCACCATTTTTACTTCTTTGATCAATGTATGTTTACTAAGTAACTGTGTGGGACAACGGAGATTAAGCTGTGAAAAAGACAAAAGTCTGTGCTCTAGTGGAGCTCACACTCTAACAAGGAAGACAGATCTTACATAAATAATTACGAGTATGATGAAATGTTATGACGGGGAGCAGAAGTGCTATGAAAGCACATAAAACAGGAGTCTAATCTAGTTTGGAGGTGCAAAGGCTGTCAAGACAGGCTCCCCAAAGCAGAGATGCTTCTGTTCTAATCAACTGCATATTCCAGCCCACATTTAACCCCTCAACCCCACTCCGTCAGCAAAGGAGCTTGTTTCCGCAACTTGCCTTGGATTCCCCGGTGATTCCCTCTCTTAAATTTACACATATGACCAAGCTTCTCCTGCCCAAACGGAAGTTTAACTCATTTTTCTAGAGAGTAATTTGGCCACTGCATCATATATCTAAAAGTGTACACAGTCTTTCTTTTGATACATTGATTCTACTTCAAGAAATCATCCCTAAGATTAAAAAAAATCATTTAATGCAAATGCAAAAAAATCATTTAGAATAGTGAAAAGTTAGAGAAACAACTTAACAAGTGGGAATAGCTATGATGGGCCTTAATACACATACAATAGATGATACTGCAGGAAAAAAATAAAGCAGAAAGAAGATGACCAGAGCTTTTAATCTTATAGCAAAAGGCTTACACCTGTAAGTAGGTTAAAAAATACACAGTAAGTAAATCAATAATAAAAACAGGCTATAAAACTGTTTAAGGAAGAGCAGAGCTGTGTAATAAAAATTACACTTTTATACCTTTATAAAAGATATAAACACTGGAAGGAAACAAGTTGAATCATTAACAGAATTTATACAATGTAATTTTCTTCCTATTTTTCTGAAGGGACAGAGAATGACTATTTCCCATAGTAGCCACACAGTTAGGCAGCTCCGGTTCCACTAACTCTGTCCTGTACTCTTAACTCTAACACACTGCACTCACTCCCACCCCAACTTTAAGGAATTTGCTAGAACAAGGATTAACAACCTCCGCAGTGACCAACCAGCAGACAATTCAGTTCTCCTTTTAACTGACCTCCTTGGCTTCTAACACCCAGGACCCTCCACAACCTTCCTTCTGACTCTGACCACCCCTCCTCAGAATTCTTAGCTATTAATACCCTTCTACATTTCCTATAGATGCGGTGTTTCAGATGTCCATCCTCGGGCCTCCTCTTTTTTACACCACATACTTGGATGATCACATCAATCCTCATGGCTTCAACAACTTACATTCTGATGACTCCAAAATCCACTGACAGCTTTTCTCTCTAAATCCCATTTATTTTTAGTCAAAGCCCTACTATTAATTCATCATCTGGATGTCTCACACTGTTCCCATTATCTACGATTTCAAAGCTCCACTTCCCTCCAGTATTCTTTATTATGTTCAGTCACAGCACCATCTATCTAATTGACTGTCCCAGTCACCACCCTTCATTCCTTGCTTTTTAACAGCTACCCTTACTATTCCCACTTCCTAATCAAGCCTTTTCGTTTTCTTTAAAGTCCTAAAGAGTTAACAAATCCATCTATTTTTGTCACTATCTCCACAGATTAAGCTAATTCAAAATCATAATGGCCCAACTGGTCCTCTTGTGTCTCTCAGACCTCTCTTTTCTGTATCAGAGCCAACCACTGTCATTCCCCATTAAAACTAGCACCTAATAGGTAGAGATTATCCATTAGAAGTCCCTTCATGATCAACCCTAGACGCATTCCTGCCACAAACCTTTGTGTTCCTCTGTCTCTATCGGCAACAGCAGCATCAAGGATTTGCAGCAGGCAATGCAACAGCTGCTTTACCTGAACTATTTACAATCCTACGAGGTTGGCACTGTTTCCATTTTACAGAAAAGGGAAAAAAAGTTTGTCAAAATGTACAAGGACACAGAAACTAGTAAGTGGCAGAAAAGCGAAAGTGATGTAGTAGCTCAGTTGAATCCAACTCTCTGCAACCCCATTAACTGCAGGCCAGCAGGCTCCTCTGTCCATGGGATTCTCCAGGTCAAAATAGTGGAGTGGGTTGCCATGCCCTCCTCCAGGGGATCTTCCCGACCCAGGGATCGAACCCAGGCCTCCCACATTGCAGGCATTCTTTACTGTTTGAGCCACCAGGGAAGCCCCGGTTAAAGTGGCAGAGCCAATATCCAAATCTCCATCTTTCTAATCCCAAAGTACTTCACTGTATTTTAGCAAAAGTAACTAAATCAGCTTCTAAAGCAGCTATTTCTTTGAAAACTGCTCAGGGACGATCTCTGGAGGGATTCCTAGGAAACCGGTCTAAGGAGGGTGAGCAGGTGGCTGAAGGACAAGGAAGTGAGAGACTTGTGTTCGGCTTTCTTCCTCTTCCGTAACTACATGCACACTTTCTAGAGGCTTCCCTGATTGCCACCCATCTGCCAACAGAGCTGGTCACTTTCTCCACCACACTTCTCCACGGTGTTCATACAGCTATTATTATACCTATGTTTTAATGTGTTGCCATGTTCATTTCTCATCTTCCCCCCACACATCTGGAAGGCAGGGATCCAGTCTCGGCCAATCCATCCTTGGAAACCCGAGGTTCCTAGCACAGCAGCTGGTACATAAGAGGTACCCAACAAGTGGAACTACGTCTTCTTCCTCTATTTTTTTTAACCTCTATCACAATTCAATCCGAGGCAACACCCTCAGAGCCTCACTCCCATCTCTGGCTCTTTTCCACATTGGATCCCCTCCCCACCCGGTACTGTTCTTCTAAACAGATAAAACATCACTGCCTGATTCAAGAAGACTGAAGGCCCCCTTCTACCTACAGAGTATTCACCCACAGAATGATCATCAAGGCTCCAACACCCGATTCCAACTCCGCTCGTACTTCTGTAAGCTCTTCCCCAGAAGACCTCAAGTCGCCACCAATACTGGGCCATGTACCTCAGCCAAAGACACCATGTGCTTCCACTCCTCCCACTGGGCACAGTCTGGAATATTTTTCCCCAACAAAGTGTCTCAAATTCGAGCTCACTTTCTAAGGCCGATCAAATACTATTTCCTTTACAAATCTGTTTCCTGGAGCCAGAATCATCATCTCTTCAGTTCTCCCACACAGTCTCTCATTCTTCACTCAATATACTGCGCCTTCATCTAGAGTTATTCGCACAGATCTGCTCCCTGCCCTGCACCACTGAACCCTCCATATACTGAATTCTGTATTCCCTGAGGACAAGAACCCACACTTGGCTCACTTGACACATGTACTGTGCTTCTGCTGCCGCGTTCTCTACTAGAATCTAGGGAGAAGGCAGAGATCAGTAAGTTCTCACTGAAACTCACTCAGCTGCTGATGGTGCCTGATACACCACACATCACTCTTGTTCAATTGGCAAATTCACCACGTTAATAAATATACTGCTCATTCGGTGTCTTTTTTACAGTTTCCGTCTGTGTTTCCCTTTACAGCTATCACCGACAGAAACTAGAACGAAAGACCTTTTAAGGATAGATGGGGAAAAAAGGCCTTTGATTTCTTTTCTACTCCCCCAGGAAATAATCCAGAAAAGTCAGGAATCATAGAGGGAATGTTCTGAAGACTACATTTTATTATCAGCACAATTTAGGAACAGAACAGAGACTGGATTACTTGCTGATTTCTCCTGAATCACACTGGCAGAATGGCATCAATATTTTGTTTGAACAGCTAAAAATATCACACTCATAATAAATTATTCTAAAAATTTCCAAATAAAAATTTTATTATCTCTCACATTTATAATTAACTTTATCTCCACTGCCTCTATTAGTATGCATAATTTAAAACCTGAATGAAATTCCTGAACTGAAAGTACATTCATGAGACAAAGTCGATTAGAAATTCATCTTGACAGTCATAAGAATTAACAAGAACATTAAGTAAATATATACCCTTTAAATATGTCTCCTCAAAAATGATTTTATGCAGATAACATGACTTAATTTTTTGGTTGCAAAATGTGTTAGAAATTCATTTTTAAATTAAAAAATCTAGACTGGTGATTTTGTCCTAATAAAGTACGCTTATTTTGCTGAACATACAAAAAATTATGTTTAAATGAAAATAAACATTTAAATGAAATTGAAAATAAATGAAAATCCAAGGCAGAAAGCAAAACATACTATTTTGTTCAATAAGAGGAGCTTCCTTCAAGCCTCACTTCTTAGGCAATGAAGAAATACAAGTAATAATCATCACAGTCATATTCCCAATTTTCCAAGGCAACCTAGAACTCACGCATTTTTTCAAATAAACCAAGAAGCAATTCATACCCAACTCCTGCCACTTCATGAAAAAACCTGCTACAATGACAATTTCTCTTAAGAAAACTGCCATCTTGGATCCAAATACTTATTTATCTGTCCCTATCTTGGATAAATACATTGCTTAAAAAAAATTCAATTTTAAATTAAATAAACTCTCAGATGAGCATATATCACTGCAAATGAAAGATAACTGACAGCTGCTCTTTCTGATTAAATCTTTGCAACAACGTTAGGATTTTAGGAAGGAATTCTTGTATCTCTTGATAACAGTTCAATGTATCTCCAGAAAGACCTTACTTGGCCAAAATAAGCTACATGACTTGCTTTTGTTCCATAAACGAACTGTTTGTTCTTTGCTTCCAAAACCATTGAGTTGGACCTAAAACTGCACTCAAAAAGATTACCCAAAATAAACAAAATCAGACCAAAAAACAATGGCTTTCGCCAAGAAGATACAGGCGCGGGCTCTGCTTCTCATCGACCCATTTGCTCATTCACGAGGGCTAGCTAAAAATAAAGCACTGGACACGGAATATCAAACAGTCCCTCATCCTTGAATCAGTAAGTGACACTCACAGCAGTACAGGTACTAGTTTGTCTGCCCTCAAAGGAAAGGAAGCATGATAAAGGCATGATCTTATTTTGGGAAGGAGAAAGTGCCACCAAAAAAAAAGTACCTGTAAACTAGGACTTGAAGAGTATTAAATTAGCTAATAAGCTTGGCAAATGGGGCAAGGGACAAGAGAAATTCATTTTTTAATTTCTCACCAGGTTTATGGTTAACCGCTCTATCCAAAACTTGATTCCCTTTCTGCTCTCACCCCTCTTCCCCTCCAGACTGAGACGTATCAGAAAAAGGGAGACTGAAACCCAGCAGGCCCCTGTGAGGCCTTTCTGGATATGAAAGCCCTTCCATGTTTCCTGAGTTCCGAAGAGCAGACTCAAGCAGTGACGAACTAGGGAAGTGAGGGAATGCAGAAACAAATGAAAAGTGGTCATTCAAAAAAAGCAATGACAGCTTGCTAGTTCAGTGACAAAACAGAGCCCCAGTCTGCCTCACGGGATACATGTAGCAATCTGACGAGTATCTCTGAGTTGTTCTGCAGAAACTAAGAGCCCCCCACCCCTCCCAGGAGGTGGATGGTGACTACGTGCTGACCCTGGACAGGCTTGAACCAGAAGGCTGATGATTAAGATTCCCAAAGCATCACCCTGTTATCCCACCACCAGCTGAAGAAAGTCCACAGGCTGATCATACACCCTGCAGCCCTCACCTCTAATGTTGCCTTTCGAAAACCTTCCTGGAAAGTCACTGGGGAGTTTGCGTCTTGGGCATAAGCTGCCCATCTTCCTGGCTTGGTGCTCACACTAAATACTGATCTTTACCTCAGCCTGGTGTCGGCAGACTGGCATTGCTGGGTGCTGGGCAAGGGGACCCCAGTTTGCTTAGGTAACAGTTTCTAATCTAAAGTGTGTCCCATCCCCCTCCTGTCATGTCACTTTATATTGGTTCGGCTCTGCTTAACACCCTACTTTCTATTTTCTGGGGCTTGCCTCTCCAAGCCCAAGCTGGCAGGAAAGTAGGAATGGAGAGTAACTGGGTGCCCCACTTTGAGCCCCCCCACCCCCCAGCTCAGGAAAGAGAGGAGAAATAAGGACCTTAAATATACTCAGGGAGAAGGCTAAAATGAGAATTGCCCTAAGAAGCACTCCATTCAATTATGCTCTGTTAAGTCCTTTCTTAACCATGTCCATAGTTGTTGACAATTAATTTAAAATTAAAATGAAAGAATTATTAAGTTTGTTTAAGAAAAAAAACAGGGCAGATGAGAATTAATGATTCTTCAACTACATTGGTCATTAGGGAAATGTAAGTTAAAATCACAAGAAACCACTAGGTATCTATTAGAATGGCAGCAAATTAAAGACAAACAAAACGACCCTGACAATACCAAGGGCTCCTGAGGAGGCTTGGCCCCCAGGACCCTACACACTGCTGGTGGGACTGGAAGCCAGCACAGCCACACCGCACAACAGCTTGGCAGTTTCTTATAAAGTTAAAAAGACACTTAACGAACGACCCAGCCATCCCATTCCTGTGTATTTACCCAAGTTAAGTGAAAACTCACGTTTAGGCAAAAACCTATACATAAATGTTTCTAGCGGCTATATTCCTAGTTGCCAAAAAACTGGAAATAATCTGATGTCCTTCAACTGTGGTTGGTTCCTCCATACAATCAGCGATAAGAACTGATCAACCAATACATACAACAATAGGGATGAATTTCACATGCATTATACTAAGTGAAAGATGCCTGGCTTAAAAGGTGACTATACTCTTGACACTGCATGACTCCATGCACATAGCATCCCAGAAACAGCAAACTACACAGAAAGAAAACAAATCCGTGGTTGCCAGGGGCTGGGGACCGGCAAAGGTTGCCTGAAAAGGGATATGGAGGATCCGGGTGTCGGTGGGTGATGCAATTGTTTTATATATTGATTGTGGTGATGGTTACAAGACTGTACACATCTGTCAAAACTCAGGCCTGCATGCTAAAACAGTTTAAGATTTACTACATGTAAAATATACCTAGTTTTAAAAATGAAAGAAATTCTGGCCACAAAAAGATGAGACTAAAAAATCAGCAAGGCATTAGTCATACATCGTGAAGGATCCTGGTAAGAAGTTTTATTCTCAAAGTAACCAGTGTATTAAAGAATCTTAAGAGAGGGACAGACACTTGAGTTCTGTATCGGGAAGAAGATGGACAACAGCTATAGACTGGAGTGAGAGCAAAACAGGGAGCTCCTGGGAGGTCTCAGCCACTCAGGGCACCAACGACCAAAACCCGCCTCGGGCAGGAACTGTCGAAGTGGAGAGAGAAAGTTAAAGGCAACCTGCACGTCTCCAGCAGCAGTGAAACCAAGAGGCTTTTCTCAGGCTACGGCTGGGAAAAAGATTTTAAATGAGCTAAATTTACATGCCTGTGGGACATTCAAATTCAAACATCTGGTCCAGAGCTCAAGGGAATATCCTGAGATGCAGTTTCAGATTTGAGACTCGTCAGGGTACTGGCAGCCATGAAAATAGAAGGTCAAGCTCATGCAGAGTATGTAGAGTTAAAGGTAAAGAGAATTCTGGGAATTATCCTGAGCAACACCAGCATTATGGAGCTAATGATATAATTTGAAGTATAGAAGAACTGGGTGAGTACGCAGCCGCAGAACTAGAAATGGTTACAATTATGTGCCATTTCAATCTGGGGTCTCTCAACCACTTTACTCTTGGCTTCTCTGATTTCATCTTTGGCCTGATCACCCTGGGAAAACTGAAGTAGTTAAAAAGTTACCGTTGAATCCAAGGCTTCACTTTGTACTTTCCATACTGCCTCATTGATAATGTTCAGCAAATAAAGTAAGAGGAATAATCTACTGAACACACTTATTTTGTCAATTAAACCCATAAGAAGCACTGAAAGGGGTGAAACGATTCATTTCAAATACAGGTAAAGTTACACATTCTAGTAACTTCACCTTGGGAGCTGGACAAACAACTCTAGAGATGCTTTAAAGGATCTCTGATACCACAATGAACTTATCAGGAAATACCACAGGACCGATCCAACGAGTCTATATAATCAGCTCTACACCTGAAAATACTGATTAAGGAACTTGGGGAGTAAGACCCAAACTACTATATTTTCATCAGTCCCTTAAGTGACTCTGATGTGTACACACACATAGGGTGTGCGTACTGTGTGTACACGCCACACGTGTGCACTCTGCTGGGTACACACCACACACCACTGATCCCAAGGTGAAAGGCAATGATACAAAAGTTAGTTCCAGCACCTAAACGAAGTTGTCAACTGGAACCTTCTAAACTATATCCTAATCCTTGCGAATAGCTGAGTGTGTGCTAACACACATTTCCCTGACCTAAACCTAAAATTCTGAGTCTCCACCCCTATAAAATAATCTGCAAATCACCTTTTGGTTTTGATTAACTATCTCTAAGAAGATTTAACTTCTCAGTGGAATTCAGAAAATGGCATGGAAAATGATTCATTATCTCTCTATTGTTTTATTCAAATTCTGTTTTAACAAGAAACCTACCAGAAAAATCTGGTAATTTTATCAACTAAAGTGTTAGCTTCAACGAGTATTTAAGCAGAACCAGATAAAACCTGCTATACTAGAATATTCAGATTCCACTCTTTCAATTACCAAAATTTTCCAAAAAATTCCAATTTTCCAATTACATCATAAACAGTTATGAATGAAAACAAAAATAATTACCCATAAACAAATTTTTCCCACCAAAATTTACACTTACCCATCTCTTCCCTTACTGACAATTTTTACTTCAAAATAATAAATCCCACAGGCTGCTGGTATTGGATGCGTGGCACGAACTGACGCCGCATCTTTTGGGGTTTTGCCGTGACCTGCATAAGGAACAGGAAGAAAGATAATCAAGACAGATATTCAAATGAAAATCTTAACTCAGGAACGAACACAGCTTTTGAATGACATATACATTTCTACTTTCATCAGTACAAAGAATCAAAGATTTAGTAACACACCTATCACAATTAATCCAATATGCAAAACAGCACAAGTTAAACATGGAACTCTTTACAAAGTTACTAGTTTTGGTGAAATTTCAGAATCTAATAAGCACATTGCAAATTAAATATTTTAAGGTAGACAATATTTTTAAGAGACAAAAGGATACCTTTAAGAACATGACGAGAACGAGATTCATTGTATTAGATCTAAACTTACACATAATTTGTAAAATTCCTAAACAACACATTTTTGCCAAATGACTTTTTTAAACCAGAAGCATCTATATCATTGATTATTTTTTAAAGTGAAACTTTATACAATTAGACTGAATTGGTGAAACAGCTTTCTTACTTTAAGAATTTACAAAGCTGTTCTTTGACATACTTTGATCATTAATTCTATACAGAGGCTGATCCATAAAAGTTCTTTGGTCAATTACGGCCTACCGAGAAACGTATCTATCCTCCAGTTGTCTTTTCTTTTTTACGAAAGGAAATGAATATACCATACGATTGCTGACATCTTTAGGAAATCAGATAATGGCTTTTAAGCTTCTACATAGAGCTATTCCTCAGTCTAATCGCAGAGAATTTTATTCACTAATATCACATTCCCCACTATGTCTACCCCCCAAGACACAAATTATCTTGAAAGCTAGCATGTGAACAAAACCATGTGAGTAAGAGAAAATATGCCCAAATACGCCCATAAAACCACCAGAAGAATAAAGACAGAAGCTGAAGCAACATGTCAGAGAGTACTCAGAGTGAATGAGACAAGCCCCCCAATCCCCAAAAGAGCTAATGAGAAATAAAGCTCTAAGGCGTTGCTCAGGTGTTCCAGTTAGATACGCTTCACCCCGTACAGTCATTAAACTTTCAGTCAGACTATACTGCTACCTTCATGGTTAGCAGAATTCCCCTTCTTAAAGTTAACATGATTGTTTTAAAATTAAACCCTTCTTTTAAGTCAAAAATTATACTGGCTATACAATAACCATCACACATCAATGAGATCATATCTTTTCTTACCATATGCTCTGTCAAATTATCATTGCATAGCCTATTATTAAACAGTTGAGTGTACACTTGCAGTGCAAATTACCACATGGTCACATGCCCTAAAAGAAACAGAATGAACTCAGCCACTCTACTCAATTACTATTCTTAAGTGTCTTAAGTATACATATTATGGACACAAGTTTTCAGCCCAGGGGACCACTGAGGGGTGATAAACTTAGCTAGGAAGATAAAAATCGAAGTGGCAATGCACAGATACTGATAAAACTGCTTTAACATATGTAGGTAATATTTACATTGAGCTAAGTGGAAGAAAAATAGAACAAATCTGAAGAATGATATACTAATCACTTTTTAAAAACTGAAATTTTATAAATTATGATTTCAGCAAAACATCTTCTACAGTAAAATTATGTTCAAATAATTGAGCTGCTTGGGAAAAGGTCATGGAAAGGAAAAGCATTTTTAGAATTTAGACAGCTAAAAATAAATCTGAAGAAAACCCCAATTAACCCAGGAGTCCTAAATCGACCAGCCTTTATTTTTGGTTTTGGCTTTTCTGAAGAGCAGTGCTCAAAACTTTTAGGGATAAGGGAATCTGAAAGTATACTTAATAACAGTATGTGACAATAGATGACATATATTTAATACTATGTGAAAGGCACCATTCTAAAAGCACTGTATTGACATAGAAAACAAACTTACAGTTACCAAAAGGGCTGGCTGGGGCTGGGGTGGATATATTAGGAGTCTGAGATTAACATATACACACTACTATACATAAAACAGATAGGGCTTCCCTGGTGGCTGAGGTTAAAGCGTCTGCCTCCAATGCGGGAGACCCGGGTTCGATCCCTGGGTGGGGAAGATCCCCTGGAGAAGGAAACGGTAACCCACTCCAGTATTCTTGCCTGGAGAATCCCATGGACGGAGAAGCCTGGTAGGCTACAGTCCACGGGGTCGCATAGAGTCGGACACGACTGAGTGACGGAACGGAACTGTATAGCACAGAGAACCATATTCAATATCTTGTAATAACTTACAATAGAAAAGAATCTAAAAAATTTATATGCATGTATAACTGAATGACCACACTGCACGTCTGACTCACACATACACAATGTAAATTAACTGTACTTCAATTTTGAAAATGGTAATTAGGCAAATAAAAGCATTTTGTTTATTAGCTCATTTCATATTCAAAACAACCTATGAAGTAGGTACTATTCATTACCATTTCACACTTGAGGAAGCCAAAGGAAGAAACTCAGGTCTCACTGCTGAGTGAAGAGTCCCAAACCAGGATCTGTGCTGGGACTTAAATTCAAGAAGCCTGATCCAGCGCGAGCCCTGAACCCATAGGAAGGATTTAGTTACCATGGCATTCTGGGATCACTTCACAAGTACTCCCACCTCCTATTTAAGCTACTTCTATGAGAAAAGAAAAAGAAAACTAATATTTGAGGGTAAACAATCTCTCAAAGCATTAGGTGCTTTTGTATAGATTTTTCTCATTCAACATCTATGAAATAGGTATAATTTAACCTCATTTTTAAAAATGAAGAAATTCTTACAGAGGTAATGTAACTTGCCCCGAACTGGTAGAATCATGCATTAAATCCACGTCTGAATTAAAATCCCCAACATGTTACTACTGTGCAAAAATAACTGTAAAGAATTACACAATCTTAAATCTCCAAGACTAGTATATTCATTATGCTCTACCAAGACCCTACAGAAAAATTCTGTAAAGGTTAAAAGGATTTGCTTCATTTTAAAATTAACTTTAAAAGGTAAAGACCCAGGAGAAAGGCGAGATGTAAGATTAAAAGGATGCATACTATTTTTAGGTGAAACTAGTAATATCATAGCAAAGGGCCTATTTCTAGTAACATTTGTCGGCAGGAAGTATATTACCTTAAATTTTGTGGTGACCAAAGTACAACCTCACACTACCGAAGTGCACATTTTTAAAACCACAGTCTTCAAGGTTAAGCGTTTTCTAGATGGTTCAAGAAGAAAATACATGTGTTGCTTCAGGATTCTAAGGCTAGCAAGGTCAGCTCCTCCCATGCACACCATCTGCTGAATGCATTTAACTGGACGGTTCTGAATAAAGCCCCCACCCCTAGAACCCGCCACTCTCCAGTGAGCAGCCAAGTGCCGTTCTGAAAACATACCTCAGTCTTCCTGTACCACTAGCCTTCAGTACAACTGACGTCCTCCCCTTTCAGCCCTTTCAGCCGAGAAAGAGATAAACTTCCTGAAAACCCCATCTGACCTCTCCCTCCTCTGCGTTTCCCACCTCTTCCTTTCTGCTCCAGCCACCCTGGCCAGGCCAGGCAGTGCCCACGCAACTCCCTGCAAGTGGAGAGTGGTGCCCTTCCTTCTCAGACTTCCTGTCTCAGCTCAAGCTTCACCTCCTCAACTGCTCTTTCTCTAATCTCTCTGGCTCAGCCTAGCCTTGTTTACAGGCCCTCCATACAACATTCACACACCTAACACTCATATGTGATTATTTTATTGTTGCTGCATTTCAATTCCTGGACCTCTTTTTGCCCCATGGACTTCCACTCTAATTTTGACCATTCCTCCTGGAGCCATGCTCTGGATTCAGACATCACCTGAAACTACTCCACGGCAGAAACATTAAATTCTAATAAAGTCTTTCTTGCTACTAAATACATTTCTTGAATACAAATTAGCTCACGTGCACTTGATAAATATGGGAATGACGTCAGCATAATAAAGAAGTCATTCGGTTCATAACAGCTTTTCCCAGTACATTAGTGAATTAAAGGGAAAATTTTACCAATATACAAAAGGCCCTAAATCAAAAGAGCTGGGATTCCTACAGAAGTGTATTCCTATTGTCCCTGGTGTTTGGTGGCTTCAGAAATTGCTATACTAACCACCATATTAAGCCATCTGGGAGAAATTCGACAGCAGCACAGACCAAAAGTGCTACAATACTTCTCTGTTTATATCCGAACGTACTCATGCACCTCATGCCGACTTATTTCACACTTCGGGTTACAGTTCAAGGCCAGCTCATGTCTTCCGCTACTCAGCACCGCCCCACTCAGCCCTGGGCGCCTTTGCAGTCGGCTGCCCTGGCACTCTGATGTGCCTCCACTTGTGTTTTTTTGTTTTTGTTACTTTCCGGCAATGCAAGATGCTGGAAACTCATCCGGCGTATTTCCTGCCCCAGTCCTAGAATCAGTCATCTCTCTAAGGAGCCCTGGCTCCTTTTACAGACAAATGGCATTAGAATCAAGATTCAGGTACTAGGTATGCTCACTGTTGGGCTTCCCAGGCACAGTTGTAAAGAATCCACCTGCCAACGCAGGAGACACGAGACATGGGTTCAATCCCTGGGTTGGGAAGACGCCTTGAAGAAGGAAATGGCAACCGACTCTGGTATTCTTGCCTGGAGAATCCCATTAATCAAGGAGTCTGGCGGGCTACAGTCCAGAGTCAAAGAAATGGACACTAACACTTTCACTTCACTATACGCACTATCGGAGAAGGCAATGGCACCCCAACCCAGCACTCTTGCCTGGAAAATCCCATGGATGGGGGAGCCTGGTGGGCTGCAATCCAGGGGGTCGCTAAGAGTCAGACACGATTAAGCGACTTCACTTTCACTTTTTACTTTCATGCATTGGAGAAGGATATGGCAACCCACTCCAGTGTTCTTGCCTGAAGAATCCCAGGGACAGGGGAGCCTGGTAGGTTTCCGTCTATAGGGTCGCACAGAGTCGGACACAACTGAAGCGGCTTAGTAACAGCACAGCGTACACACTATACACATCTATACTTAATGCTGAGAAACCTAGCTCCTACTGTCCACCATCCATTGACTGAATTGTTAAATTCCAGTTTACGTGGATCATAGTATCAGAACTGTTAACCCATATCCCTCTGAGGTACAGCTTATCAACAAGAATTCGGTGCTGATCTACTTTCATTTACCTTTTTAGTTTTACAGACTCCACTGATTTCCAGTAACTTGTTTATTTAGGTCAGCGTCTTTTCCCTCCTTTCCTGAGACTGTTTCATAAATGTGCAATATAGTTAGATTGCTTTGTCACATTTTACACTCTATCCTGGGATCCCCCCAACCTTCCTCCCAAGTAATTTTTTAAAAATATGTACTAAACCAAAACTACAACGAGATATCACTTCACACTGCTCAGAATGGCTATCATCAAAAAATCCACAGATAACAAATGCTGGAGAGGGTGTGGAGAGAAGGGAACCCTCCTGCAACTGTTGGTGGGAATGTAAATTGGTATCGCCACTATGGAGAATGATATGGAAGTTCCTTAAAAAACTATAAATAGAGCTACCATATGACCTGCAATCCTACTCCGGGGCATGTAGCTGGAGAAAAACATGATCCAAAAGAAAAACATGCACCCCAATATTCATTGCAGCACTGTTTACAACAGCCAAGACATGGAAGCAACCTAAAGGTCCATCGACAGAGGAAAGGATAAAGAAGATGTGGAACATATATACAATGGGGTATTTACTCTGCTGTTAAAAAGAATGAAACAATGCCATTTGCAGGAACACGAATGGACCCAAAGAGTGTCATACCAAATGAAGTAAGTCAAACAGAGAAGAAGTATTGAATGACATCCCTTATATGTGGAGTCTAAAAAGAAATGATACAAATGAACTTACGTACAAAACAGACTTAGAAAACAAACTTATGGTTGCAGCGGGGGAGCGGGGGGTCGGGGGGTGGGGGGGGGATAGTCAGGGACTTTGGGAAGCTCATGTACACACTGCTATATTTAAAATGGATAACCAACAAGAACCTCCTGTATAGCATGTGGAACTCTGCTCAGCGTTATGTACCAGCCTGGATGGGAGGGGGTTTGGGAGAGAATGGATACATGTGTATGTATGTCTGAAACTATCACAACATTGTCAACTGGCTATACCCCAATACAAAATAAAATGTTTAAAGTTCAGGGGGGAAATGTATGTACTAAGGCTCATCTTTAAAAAAAATAAATTTATCTATTTATTTTTGGCTGCGCAGGCTTTCTCTAGCTGCGGAGGGCAGGGGCCACTCTTCACGACAGTGTGAGGGCCTCTCACCGCAGTGGCTTCTCTTGCTGCTGAGCACAGGCTCGAGAGCACTCGGGCTCAGCAGTTGCGGCTCCCGGGCTCCAGAGCACAGGTGCGGCAGTTGTGGTGCACAGGCTTAGTGACTCCGAGGCATGTGGGGTCTTCCTGGATCAGGGATCGAACCCATGTCTCCTGCACTGGCAGGCAGATTCCTTACCACTGAGCCACCAGGGAAACCCCAGATGCTTACTTTTGATTAAAGAGGAACTTACATCTCTAACAGGGAAGACCAAGCCTGCAGGTTGAACGCTATGAGGGATCAGCAGCCGGTGATACCAGGCACACGCGGGATTGGAAATTTAACCAGGCCTGTATTTTATTAGAACTGTTATTTTTGTAGTGCTCTGGTTACAAAGTTCCACAGGTTTTAAATGGTCTGCCCAGCCCTATCTTTCCCAGAAGTCCTGTTACTTTTAGTGTGCAATTCTGTGGAAAACACAAGGTTTTCGCAGCAACTCAATTCTGGCATTACAGCGGCAACACCGATGTCTTCCCCAGGACACACCCTCCTATCCTCTCCCCTTCCTAAAGAACTCACTTCTTCGTTTCAAAATCCAGGCAACTTCAGCTCACTGAACTCTTTCTTGTTTTTCCTCTTTCAGGATGATATACGTGGTAATTATTTTAATGCACTCAAATATCTTGATTTCCCTCATATGCCTACCTTTCCATCACAGCCAGGCAGCAAAACCACAGCCTTAAACAATGTTACAAGCCATCTTCCCCACTCCTGCACCGGGCGGCTGGCCCTTGCTGAATACAAGTCCAAACATCTTGCAAATAGTCACCTCTGTGAACAAATGATGTCAGCAGGGACCCCCACTGTTATCCACACCACACAGACATCTTCAGAATGATGGACATGGCTCACACCCTCACCGTTCACTCTAGGCTTTAAGTCCACTATCTGAATTCAGTGAGCAAACCGCCTCGCCTCCTGTCTCACAAAACTCGACTTAAACGGGACTCCACCGTTACACGTGGTTATGTTCTACTCTCCGCTCCCGTACTGCTAACTGGCAGCCTCTTTCACTATTATCGCAGGGCCAGCATGTATTTCTCCCCTCTCAAGGTCAAGCATCTTTAGCTTCTGAACTACTTTCTGTGCTCCACGTCCTCACTCTGTCAGCCTCCCAAGCTCGTATGTTCATCCTTCTCCTCTTCACTCTCCTTCCCTTCAAGCTATAAGGGCACAGTGTCCCCAAAATGCATACATGTTTCATAAAACTATATGCCTCTGTGCTATAAACCATCGTCAGAGATACACCGGGGTTGGTGGTGAGTATAATGAACTTTTCCCCCCTAACTTTATGGTAATAAAACCAGGTATTGTTACTATTTATCTTATTTGTTAAAACACATTAAATCCAGTAGACATTTATTGGGACTCCATACCTCGCATCACACTGTCACCTAAATTATGTCACTTCATTTTTATACCCACAACAAGATTAAAATGAGACCTACTTAGAAAAGACACAGTAGTCTCTAACACAGTACTTTCCAAAGGATTTTTAGGGATAATTTTAATTATGTGGATTTTCATCGTATATGCTGATGTTAGAAGCTAACTTTCAGATCCAAAAATTTCAAATCGATGTAACTCCAATATCAGCCACAACAAGGGAAAAACAAAAAATCTGCCCTCTCCTCCATTCTTCTCCAGGTACTGCCTAATCTCTTTCCTCATCTACATTTCTCAAGAATAATTTGTATTCACCATACATTCTGCTCAGTCCCTTCTATTTACCCTGATTTCTGCCCCCATCACCCAATTTGCACTGCTCTGCCTAAGGTCACAGTGATCTAACTTCCAAATCCAGTGGACACTTTCCTGTGCCTGTTTCACTAAACCTGTCTGTTGCCTCTGACGCTAAAGTTCACGTCCTCATTTCTGACGCTCCACTCCTTTGCTCAGCTTCTGTGACACAGCCCTCCCCTCCGTGCAGGCACCTCTTAACTACTCCTCCTTGGGCTCCCTCCAGTCTTCCATGTTGGTGTTGGCTCAGGACTCCATCTGTGGCCCACTGCTCTCCTCACTTTACCTTCCCTCTCAGTCACTTGCGTTTCAACCACCAGATAGCGGTGACTCGCAAGTCAGTCATGACCTCGACCTCTCCCCCAGGATCCCATCCACGGTGGTACGTGCCAGCCCTTCCTAGGAGAAACTGCCCCCCATGCTGTCCCTACTGAAGCAAGGGGGGCTCACACTCCCCTTGTGCCAGGAAGACATTTCCTAACAACCATCACACCCCTACAGTTGACTCAACGCAGTCGAGCACCCACGAGAAGGCCACCAATTCGCTCCACAGCATATAATGAAAAGATCTGTCCAACTGAGGATGGCGGCAATTAGCTAGGCCAATCCGAAAAGGCTCTTGGGAGTTTAAAATAGGAAAAAGGATAAACCAGCTGGTAGAGAAGAGAAGAAAACCACCATAAACTAGCACTGTCGCTGAGTCACCGTAACATCACAATCAAGTGAAAAATCATGAGCTCCAGCTGTGCTTATACTGCACCTCACTGACTCCAGAAGACCACTATCTGTTCTTCTTTAATGCTATTTCTTTGGCTTCTTCTGGTTTACGCGAAGTCAGATCAAATGGCTGAGATTCACATTTTTACTTATCTCTAAATATACTGTAATATTTCCATGCCATCATCATTTACTTCCCGATTCACTGCAAAAAACTAACAGGGCTAGAGACCCAGCATTGGCCTTGATTTTTTTTTTTTCATCATTCCATCATATCCTGTCAGGGTGACTTCAATACAGATCACAGATACGTCGTTTTTTCTCTACACCGAACACTGACCAACCAATTCAGGTCCTTATTTCTTCTATGGTCTGCAACAGCCTTCTGAATGAGTCTGTTACTTCTAGTCTTATGGCCCCTGAATCCATCTTCCAATTACTTGTATAATCTGACAAAGATGAAAATGAGCCAGTCACTTCCTATTTAAAAATCCTTTGATGATTCTTCATCTTCTACAGAATAAGATCCAAGCTCAATGAAATATTCTGTAAGGCCCTGCTGGATCTTTTCCCAGCTGTTTCTTGTCACATACTTACATTCCAACAACCTCATATTGCTTTCAGACCCAAACATTTAGAATAATTATCGACTCTACACTTTTGTTTATGCCTTTTTCCTTGTAATGTCCAGCCCCTCCTCCTCCCCTGTATCATATCCATCTTTTAAGACTGACCACTGGCCTCATCCCCTTCAAGAGGCTGTCCCTGACCCACCAGCTTCACCCCTTCCCACGCAGCCTGCAGTGGACACCCCTCCATCTTCCATAGCACTGGGTAACACACCTCCCCACTACACACACTGCACAAAGTCCTTTGAGTGCTTTGAATTCAAAGACAGTGTCTTACTCACCTTTGAGTGCTCAGAACCTGGCACAAAGTAAATACTCACTAAAAGCCTACTATATAAATAAGACAGTTGGCCTTCCCAGGTGGGTCAGTGGTAAAGAATCTGCCTGAAATACAGGAGATGTGGGTTCAATCCCTGGGTTGGGTAGTTCTGGAGAAGGAAATGACAATCCACTCCAGTATTCTTGCCTTGGAAATCTTGTGGACAGAGGAGCCTGGTGGGCTACAGTCCACGGGTCGCAAAAAGAGTCGGACATGACTCAGTGACTAAACACAAGGAGCACGATATACATCAACTGCTTAATAAAGCATCACTACAAAAAAAAAATCATATGATTATCAGAATCACTTAATTCTTGCATTTATCAACAAGGACTCCTTTAAAAAAAAAAAAACAACAGAAGATTTTCTTTGATGTGGACCATTTTTAAAGTCTTTATTGAATATGTTACAATGTTGCTTCTGTTTATGTTTTGGCTTTTTGGCCCTGAGGCATCTGGGATCTTAGCTCCTAGATTAGGGATCCAACTCTGCATTGGAAAGGGAAGTCCCCTCAACTAGCATTCTTAAAGCAGAATTTTGGCAAAGCAAGTTTTGTTTTGGAAAAACTCACTTTTTAAATTCCTTGATTTTAAAGAATATTTTCTGTATCACCTCCCATAAATCTCAAAAGACATTTGTATTGGTAAGCAAGCGAGTATGTGTTGAGATATTTGTTCTACCTAAAGAAGTGCAAGAAATTAGATAGGCAATTAAATTTAGGAGGTGTTAAAGGTCTAATGACTGGTGACACTGAGGGGGAGGGGAGCTGGGCAAACCGAAAGTTCAACCTATTTGGTTACTGTTCATAATGCTTCAATTAGAAGATGATACTCGCTATTTGCGTCTTCCTATCATTCCGAACTTTCTCATTTCTTCTAAGCTGCCCTAAATCTATAATCTGGGTGTCTGGACTTTTCCACAGTATTAGTGTGCTCCAGGCAGCACTTTCCCCAGAGGAAGTACTTTCAACATCAACTATTCTTCAAAGTCAACTGTTCTCCAGAAAATTCTAAATGTGATCACTGGATTTTTATCTATTTGAGACAATTAAGTCTCATACAAACTGAAACAGGCAATACAGTATGGTGGAAAGAACAGTAAATTAATCTGTGAAAATTAGTTTCCATTCCTGGCTTGCCTGTGATGGGGGAGCTGAACCTCCAGGTGCTCCCACTTTCCCATGTCTTAAATGGGAGCCCTACCATCCTATCCAAATCCAGTAACACACTCTTGGTGTATGTATCAGAAAGCTTCGCAAAGTGTCCAGACTGTGGTAACTTCACAAATACAAAAATCCAACCTGCAACTGAAACATCCAGAACAGTCAAACCTACTGTCATATTTGTTAAAATGCATTAAGCTGGAATAAACTTATTATAACTAGGTCTAAACTTGTCATATTTGTATTTATTCAAAGCTAACAAGAATTTTAAAAATAAAAAGGGCCATGTTTAAGGATTTCAACAGTTGGTGTATGACTGCTAAGCAAGAAGTCTTTTTAAAAATTTTAATAAACACACCCAATTCCCCTGCAATCTAATCAACTTTGTCTGCATGGCTGGCATTGTTTAACATCAATTCCCTCAAATCACTTAAGGAACCCCACAGCTTCCAAAAAGAGTTAATTCCTATTGAGAAGAACTACATCTTCAAACCAGAATACATTCAGAGCAAAAGAAATTTCTATTTCAAAGATAGGGAAAATCCTCACCATTCTGGAAAATAATTACGTTCAATCTTTTGAAATTCTACAGCATGCAAAAATACTTTACGAATAGTAGATTTCAATGTTTTTTTGTGCCTTGAAGTTTGATTACCCCTGCCTATGACACCTCTCCTTTGCTCAGATGCCTAGCAACTTCTCGCGTGGCCCACTCAGAAGACACACAGGAAAACAAAAGGAAACACACACATGCACACATTTAAATAACAAGACGAGGCAGAGCAGGGAAAGGGGGCCTGTATTTGTGACAAGAGGGAAGGGAGAGACAAAGGAGGGAAAGAAAAAGGGAGAGGAAAGGAGGACAACCAGCACAATCTTTTTTTCCAAAAATAATGGTTTATGTTTACAAAACAGTGAAGTTTCCAGAAAGTGAATCTTAGTGTTACACAACAGAAAGTAATAAAGAGGCCAAAAGGAAAAATAATTGAGACAGCAGTGTCATAAATATTCCAAACTCCAACCAATTTCACATAAGCTGTACTTTTCCCTGACCTGAATCAACAATTTTATGTCAAAGGAGTTAGGAAAACTAGTCAAGGCATGTTACAGTGCTAAATAAACTATAATCACAAATCTTAGATACCATGGAAATTCAGAGCTGGAAATTTCCTTACCAACCAACCACCTAGTTCAACTCTCTCAGAGGAAGAGACTGAGGCCCTGTCTGGTAATATGCCTAAAATCACAAATGAGGGCAGGATTCAGAAAGCTGGAATTCTTTGTTCAATAATACCCTGTATCTTCTGTCTCTCATTTTATAAGCTATCAACCATCAAACATAAAATTTCAAGTTCTGTCGAGTCTTTAACAAAAAGCATTCTGGTAGTCTGATCAAAAGTGAACACTTCATTGGAGCACTGTTCACACAAAACACAAAATTAAGTACTAGCCTTCAGAGGAGGGTATTAACAAAATATCCTAACATAAAAAAAAATGTCTGATATTTTGAAATTTTCAGTCACTTAGACTAAGAACCATAGCATTTAAAATTGAAAGTTCTTCTCTGGATCTATGGATAAAAGGAAGAAATATTCAACAAGGCCTATTTTTGTGCATATTCTTTGCTGCCAAATCATTTGGAAGATTTCTGTGGCTATTCTCCTTTCTGATTAAATAGTAACTTATTTATCAAGGTTCTTCTCAAATTTCAGTCTGGTAAACTTTAAGAATTTCACCACAATGGTTGTTTATACCCTCTATATCCATGTCACTAGGATCTGAGTAAGACCCTCCCTTTGAAGCCAATCAAAAATGAAGCTGCTTTGAATGTAAAAGCAGCAGGTTTGGGGCCTAAAAAACTGGGTTTTCAGATTGACTGATAAAATGAATTGATTTTTCCCCCCAGACATGTAAACGTGATGCATGCTATTAATTTGGGCTACATTTCAAAAATTCCCATGGCAATTAATAATTTTATATACAATTAATCTGCTTAAAGCTTTGTTTTAACATAGGAGAGATAGGTGAGGGGAGGGACACAAGAGCACTAGCCTAAGGCCTTTTTCTTTTTTCAAACTGCAGGTGGAAAACAGAAGCCAATTTTCTTTAAAACACTAAAAAACGTGTGTTTTTTAAAAAAACAAATTCCTGTTTTCCACGAGACTTTATATAACGCCAACACACAGATATAGGGCATTTCCAATCGGTAGTGGTAGGTTTCTGCTCCCTCAAGACAACACGTCTTCGTGAGGTTTCAACCTCTCTCACCCTCCAGTTTCTTTTATGGAGATAACACGGACGACAAAACTTCGGTCGCCGGTCCTTTTGTCGTCCCCCCTAGACAATCACTGGCCTAATCTGGGGCAAAACCCTCCACGGATCACTCCTCCCCCCCTACACATCCCTGCTCACCCTTGATTAGCAATTAATACCCCAGAATCTTGCCTCTCTTCCCACCGCTCCCCACGTAATAAGAGGAGAGCGCCTGACCCACCGCCACCTGGAGAACAATGTAAACCCAACTGGGAACCCACAGATTTCCTCCATCCCGGCCCGACGATTTGTCTCAGAAGGCGATCAGAAAGCGAGTTATGTGCTGTCATCCTGGATTCCCCCGAGGTGTCCTGCTCCCGGCCTGGGATTACCAGCTCCCACTCTACACGCAGGGAGCCTTAACCCCTCAGCACCCCCTTCCCGCGATCGCCGCCCGCGGACCCCGAGCCCGGCCCCGGAGCGGCGGGCTGGCCGCGGGCCCCAGCTCCCCGCGCACGCCCCGCACCTTTGTAGTGCACCCGCAGGTTGTTCTGAGACAGGCCGATGTAGCTGAACTTGTCCTTCGGGCTCCAGGACCGCGGCAGCGGCGTCTCCTGCTCGTCCACGGCCGGGTAGAGGCGCTTCAGCCGCCGCTGCAGCTCCTTCTCCTGCTCGTTCAGGGCCGAGTCCCCGTGCGGGAAGGGCGCCGCGGCGCTACCGCCCGCCGCCGGGGCCGGGGCCGGGGCGCCTCCGGCAGGGCCGGGGCCCGCGGAGAGGCCAGGGGGCGCGGGGGGCGCGCCGGCGGGGGCGGCCGCCGAGGCGGGCGGCGGCGGCGGCGGGGGCGGCGGCGGCGGCGGGGCCGCGGTGGCCGGGGGCGGCGGCGGCGGCGGGGGCGGCGGCGGGTGCAGGAGCAGGGCGGCCGCCGCGGCCCCCAAGCCGCCGCCGCCGCCGCCGCCGCCGCCGGGCGAGCCGGCCGGAGACGAGCCGGCGCTGACGGCCGGGGGCGCCGGCAGGACTCCGGGCGCCGGGGCCGCGGCCGCCGGCGGGGGCGGCGGGAGCTGCTGCTGCTGCTGTTGTTGTGGCTGCGGCGGCGGCGGCGGCGGCGGCTGCCCTGACATCCCGGCCGCGACTCAGCCTGCGGCCGCCTCCGCCTCCTCTCTCCTTCCTCCTCCGCTTCCCGGGGGCGCTGTGGCGGCGGCCGCCGGCACCAGGCGCCCAGTCCGCCCGCCCCGGAAGCAGGCGGCCGGCCGCGCGCCCAGACGGAGGGAGCGCGACGGTTGGGGGGCTCGCAGCCGGGGCAGTGGGTGGGCGGCGGGCCCCGGAGGCCCCGAGAGAACGTTAGCCGGAGCGCGGGCCCGGGACGAGGCGCCGAGGCCGCGGGCGAGGCGGGGCAGGGGGTGAGAGCGCGGTGCCGGCCGCCGCGGCCGCTGCTCTCGCGGCTGTTTCCCGGCGGGCGGGCCGGGCCGGCGCGAGACGCTGCGCGCTGGCGACGCTGCGAGGGGGCGGAGCCGGAGAGCGAGCGCGGCGCGGAGGGCGGGGCCGGAGAGGGGGCGGGGCCGGAGCGCGAGACGAAGCGCGCGGGCGGTGCAGCGAGGGGGCGCGGGCGGGCGAAGGGGCGGGGCCGGAGCGTTAGGGGGCGGGGCCGGAGAGCGAGCGCGGAGCGGAGGGCGGGGCCGGGCGAGGGGGCGGGTCCAGGCTGCCAGTGTGACGCGCGCGGTCGGCGGAGGGTCGCCGGCTGCGGGCGGGCCGGCCGCTGGCGTCCCCGCTTCTGCCGGGAGCCCGCCGTGTCGCCCCGCCCGCCCGGCCGGCAGACTCTCCTCCTACCTGACTTCTTTTTGTTGCCGTCGCCCCGCCCCCGCCACCGTAGGGTCGCCGCTGGCGCGGCCGGGCCGCCTCCCATCCAGGCGAAAGCAATCGAGCCCCGCTGGCGCAGCCGCGACCCCGGACGGCGGACCCCCGAGACCAGCGGGACCGCCCCGGCTCCCGGAGCCCAAATCGGGTCCGTGAGTGAGCCGTCCGGGTCGTGCCCGGGTTCTGCTCGAGCTCGTGCCCCGGGACAGGGCCCTGTTTGCCGCCTCCCTCTTGATGACCCAACTGTTCCTCATCTTTCAGTTATGTTAATAACCATTTCTAAAGGGAAAGTCTCCCACTTAAACCAGGGCGCGTCTTATTAAGTAATTTTATGAGGCCTTAAAAATGAACCTCGGGTGGCAGAAGGTGTCACTAATTTATTAGGAGAGCTAATAAAGAGTGGCATGTCATCGGAGAGCAGGAACACGAAATTACAAGTTGTATTTAGGAAGGGCTGCTGCTGCTGCTGCAAGTCGTTTTAAGTCGTGTCCTACTCTGTGCGACCCCATAGATGGCAGCCCACCAGGCTCCTCTGTCCCTGGGATTCTCCAGGCAAGAATACTAGAGAGGGTTGCCATTTCCTCCTCGAACGCATGCACGCATGCTAAGTCGCTTCAGTCGTGTCCGACTCCGTGCGACCCTATGGACTGCAGCCCACCAGGCTCCTCCGTCCACACGATTCTCCAGGCAGGAATACTGGAGTGGGTTGCCATTTCCTTCTCCAGGAAGGGCTTCTAGAGGCGTCCAAACACTTTGCAAACTCCTTGATTTTCATAACAGACGTCTTTATTAGGTAGCAATGAATTATGCCCATTTTTAAAACAAGGAACTATTCACTGAGGTCAGCAGAGTCAAAAATAGGACTTCCTACTTTGCAATTCCCAACAGTGCTTTGTTTGGTCGACTGATTGGCATAACTGGTCAAGCGTTTATTTCCGACCCCTCCCAACGTTACTGTTTTGTTTTCACCACTTCTTAAGTTATCCTTTACTTAGCTGGCAAAATCGAGCTTTACAGTGTGTAATCTACACGATATAAATTCTAGTGTTTTGCTTGCTTCCAAAGATATTATGATGGTAATTGTTTGGCCAAATAAGCAAAGAACATTCCTTGCTGAATAGAGAATTATTTGTCTTGAAGAGTGTAAATAAATGGTGGCTTAATTGAAGGCCCTCAAGGGCTGGCCAGAACTAATAGTCATTCAGTCTAATTTCTCCCTCAATTACCCAGCCACTAGATGCCCTGTTGCTCTTTAATAAAAATATCCTACAATTCTAACCTAGCACTTGATGACTTTTTTCAAGCCACTGCACTTTAAATTACATGATGTCATTGTATTTAAATTGTTCTAAGACTGTCATTTATGTTACAGTAAGGAGTTAATTGCAATGGCAAGCCACTCCAGTACTCTTGCCTAGAAAATCGCATGGGCAGAGGATCCTGGTGGGCTGCAGTCCATGGGGTCGCTACTAGTCGGACACAACTGAGCGACTTCACTTTCACTTTTCACTTTCACACATTGGAGAAGGAAATGGCAACCCACTCCAACGTTCTTGCCTGGAGAATCCCAGGGATGGGGGAGCCTGGTGGGCTTCCGTCTATGGGGTCACACAGAGTCGGACACGACTGAAGTGACTTAGCAGCAGCAGCAAGGTGTTAATTGTAAGCCAAGCTTTATTTAAATATTGGCTAGCCAAAGTAGAAAAAGTGAGCTCCAAGTCTCATCCAACTTGCTTAAAGTAGTCACCAAGGTTTTATTTTGGTGTTGGAGAAGACTCGAGAGTCCCTTGTACTGCAAGGAGATCCAACCAGTCCATTCTAAAGGAGATCAATCCTGATGTTCATTGGAAGGACTGATGCTAAAGCTGAAACTCCAATACTTTGGCCACCTCATGTGACAAGTTGACTCACTGGAAAAGACTCTGATGCTGGGAAGGATTGGGGGCAGGAGGAGAAGGGGACGACAGAGAATGAGATGGCTGGATGGCATCACCGACTCTGTGGACATGAGTTTGAGTGAACTCCGGGAGTTGGTGATGGACAGGGAGGCCTGGCGTGCTGTGATTCATGGGGTCGTGGAGAGTCGGACACGACTGAGCAACTGAACTGAACTGAAGGTTTTATTTACAAAGGTGTATTTTCTCCTGTCAGTACACTAAGAAACCATTTAGAATTTTACATATGCTTAGGATCAACTGAGCGGAGAAGGCAATGGCAAGCCACTCCAGTACTCTTGCCTAGAAAATCCCACGGATGGAGGAGCCTGGTAGGCTGCAGTCCGTGGGGTCGCTATGGGTCGGACACGACTGAGCGAGTTCACTTTCACTTTTCACTTTCACACATTGGAGAAGGAAATGGCAACCCACTTCAGTGTTCTTGCCTGGAGAATCCCAGGGATGGGGGAGCCTGGTGGGCTGCCATCTATGGGATCACACAGAGTCGGACACGACTGAAGTGACTTAGCAGCAGCAGGATCAACTGAGAGAAGAAAAGTCGCTGATATTTTGTTGGAAGCTTTTCATAGGGGTGACTAGTTACTTACCAAACAGGCAGCCTCAAGAAATGAATGATTTCAGTTCTATAAATTTCAGGATTCTGTAAAGCAGGCCCTTCCTTAATCTGAAAGTTTTAGAAAACAGCAAACATCATTTTAGAAAGCCACAAATTTATCCTGTCTATGTGCTGTCCTTAGTTGCTTCACTTTTTGCAACCCCATGAACTGCAGCCCACCAGGCTCCTCTGTCCTTAGAATTCTCCAGGCAAGAATACGGGAGTGGGTAGCCATTTCCTTCTCCAGGGGATCTTCCCAACCCGGGGATCAAGCCCAGGTCTCCCACATTTCAGGGGGATTCTTTACCAGCTAAGCCACCAGGGAAGCATCATCATATTTATAAAGAGACATAAAGGTGTTCATGCCTTTTGACATATTCCCACCCAAAATTTAGAACCAAGTAGCAAAATATGACGTGTTGAAAAAATTAAGGCCTAAAAAAGTTCAACAGGAAATACTGATAGATCAAACATGGAAGCAAACTAAACGCCCAACATGAAGGGACTAGTTGAAGAAATTCCACTCAAGGGAATCAGAAGCATATTTAGCAAATTTGTTCAAAAAAAATTGTTTAATGTGTCCCCCCTGGGCAGTGGAATCTCCAAAAGAAAGGACAACTAATGAGAGAACAGGCACGCCTTCCTCTTGGGTCAGTCAGTAGATCCAGGGCACAGTTTCGTACCCAGTCCTTCCAGGCCTCTTGCATAAGCACAGTCTGAAGAAGACACATACATTATTAAAGATGAAGACACAGAAAAGTGATTCTGATGTTCTAAATGGAAAAAGGCTATACAATAATTTGCCAAAATTATTACCAAAATGACATGAGGGAAAAAAAAATCACAAAATTCTTCTACCATGCACAATTAGAATACATAATTAAAGTGAAAGTGAAGTTGCTCAGTCCTGTCTGACTCTTTGCGACCCCGTGGACTGTAGCCTACCAGGCTCCTCAGTCCATGGAATTTTCCAGGCAAGAGTACTGGAGTGGGTTGCCATTTCCTTCTCCAGGGGATCTTCTCCAGGGATCGAACCCAGGTCTCCCACATTGCAGGCAGACGCTTTACTGTCTGAGCCACCAGGGAAGCCATAATTAAAAGTAAAGTTTTATTACAAAAATATGAGACTTTCATTTAGAGACCTAGATGGTAAAAATCTATTAGCCTTGAACCTATCCACATTCATTTTGCACCTATATTTTCAGTCCTTCCCATGTATCGCTGTGATACTGATACACAGATATTTTCTGAGGTTCTCAATAGTAAACAATTAGGAGCCAATTTTGACTGTCTTAAGCAGAAGGAGCTCATTGGAAACATATTGGGTAGGTCTCAAGATTAACCAGAAGGCTAGACAACCAGGCCTAAAACAAGACCAAAAGGGGCCAGGCAACATAAATAGAGTAGCCTCACCACTGGTTACATCAGCCACCATCAGATGCTACCTCTGCCACCTTTCTGACCCCCAATCTTTTCATCACTCACTCAAGGTTCAAAGTTGGCCAAACCTAAGTTGCAACCTCCTGCCAAGGGCTACCAATGAGTAGAGATTTCCAGCTTATAGAGGTGCTACATTACTGAGACCTTCAGCTCAGGGTGGGACTGAAGTGGCTAGAGACTGTGGCACCTTCTGGCAGTGAGCAGTCATGTGGATTCGTGGAGAACTTGACACATCTAATTCGTTTTCTTTGCTTGGCATGACATGGAGAGGTTAGAACACACTGCCCTAATGGAACAGGGACCACTGATGTCCACAGTCGAGGATTTTCCAGTACCAAGAAAGAGGTTCAGACCCTGGCCCATCGGTTTCAGTAAATGTCCATGACAGTATCCTTCTAGGCCCTGGAAAATGGATGGCAGACAGTGCCCTCTGTCGTGTGGTGTTAGGGTCTGTATTAGTTATCCATTGCTGCTGAACAAATTATCCCCCAAATAAGTGGCTTAAAATATTTATTATCATACAGTTTCTGTGGGTCAGAAAGCTCATGAGAGTGGGGGTGGGGAAGGAGCTTCCCTGGAGGTCCAGTGGTTAAGACTTCTAGCTTCCACGGCAGGGGCATGGCTTCTATCCCTGATCCGAGAACTAAAATCCCACATGCCAAGAGGTGTAGCGGGGCAGGGGGTTGGGGGGGGGGGTAAAGAAACCTCATAGGGATTCATGGTGCCAGCTGAGGCTGAAGGATTGATGGGGAAGGATCTAAGCTCACTCACACGGTTGTCTCTGGAGGATTGGACTCTGTTCTAGAGACCATTGGTCTAAGGGCCTTGGTAACTTGCTGGGTATTGGCCCTCTATCCTTTGTCACATGGGGCTCTCCGGCATGGCAACTTGCTTCATCAAAATATGCTGGCCAAGGAAGCACTAGTCAAGGGACAGAAGTCGCAGCCTTTAGTAACTGCATCACAGAAATGACATCCATTACTTTGGCCACAATCTGTTTGTTCAGAGTAAGTCACTAGGTCCAGCCCTCTTTTAAGGGGAGGGTTTGACACAACGGCATGGATACCAGACAGCAGGGCATTTCCTTGCAGGGTGTCTTTGAAAACTGCCTCTTACAGGGTTGTTACAACTTCCAGTGACCCAGGGAGACTGCACTTGCCACACACACATCAACTATATCTTCTCAGACCAGGAATTGGCCAACGTTTTCTGTAACGGGTTGTGTAGTAAATATTTTAGGTTCCATGCACCTGTTGAAACTATTCAGCTTTGCCTTTGTGGATGAATAGAAGCCACAGACAATACACAAACCAATGGGCACGGCTGTGTTCCAATAAAGCTTCACTTACAAAAACAGGCAGCAGGCTGAACTTGGTCTACAGACTGTACTTTGTGACCCCAGTTCTAGAAAACACCTCTTATAAACCATCCTCAATACTAAATGGCAAGACCAAGCCACTAGCCATGAAATCCCAGAAGGCAGCACGTTGACTTTAGGACCAATGACACATGCTTCACCCTAGGGTCCTGGACATGCCCGATGCCATACACGAACAGAGCCGGGATATTTCTGCCACAAATGTGTGGCAAATTGAACTGGATGGCAAATGGCAGAACAAAGCTAGGAAGCTGCTGCAGGAGGGGGTTTGGGTAATGCTCAGTCAGCGTTTATTAAGCACCTATTATGTTTGGAGCCCTGTGTTAGGTTCTGGGCACGAGTCAGGGAAAGACTAAAGAAGGATTACAAAGACAAACAAGGCAATATGGAATCTGTTCCTTCCGTGAACTGAATCTAGTTGGAGAGGCAAAAGTAGTACCGGTGACTAACAGCAGGGCTTCTCAGATCCGCAGGTGGGCGTCTGCTGAGCGGCACCGACAAGCTACATTTCTATGAGGCTTCCGGGGGGATGTCACTGCTGCTGGTCCACGGACCATCCTTTGAATAACAGGGACTTACAGAAACAGGGGAAGCTCTTTAGAAACAGAGGCTATGACTTGCCTTCCTTCTGTGAGTTAGCCACCTATTTCCTGACATGTGGGCCAGTCATCATTTATTTAGTGCCTGCTCTATGAAATCCACCGTGCCAGGCAGCATGTGGAAATTAAAAACAGAGAGAGAAAGAGGGGAAAGAGAGAGAAAGAACTTAAACTCCTTAAGTTTTGTGGAAAAAAAAACATTACTTCCACAACCAGTTTTTCAGGGTAGAGTATGAAAAGAGCCGCAATAGAGACAAAAAGCACCAGGGCTATTTTTCTAACATCCCAGGAGAAGGAAAAGTAGTTCTCCAGCCGAACCCGTTATCACTAAAATGAATTTTCCAATGTGAGTTTCTTTCTATCTGTTATAGCATGGAGATAACTATATGTATATGTGGGCTTCCCTGATGGCTAAGGCAGTGAAGCATCTCTCTGCAATGCAGGAGACCTGAGTTCGATCCCTGGGTCAGGAAGATCCCCTGAAGGAGGGCAACCCACTCCGGTAATTTTGCCTGGCGAATCCCACGGACAAAGGCTACATGGACTGGTAGGCTATAGTCCATAGAATCACACAGAGTTGGACATGACTGAGCGACTAACACTTACTTTTTACTGTATATATTTTTTCATACATATACATTATACATATATATATTTCATCATTATGGTCCTCAAAGAAGGTACAAAACCTAATTTGCAGTCTCAGTAAATATAAGAAGAAAGTAATTTAGAGAAGTGATTTATTTCACAATTCACTCTGTCTTTCATCATGGTTCTATGTCATTTTATGCCTGGTAATTAATTTTTTAAGCCTTTTTGCTAGTTCTTTCCTTAACTGCCTTTAAAGATATGCAAGGAAAAATATCGGAGAAGGCAATGGCAAGCCACTCCAGTACTCTTGCCTGGAAAATCCCATGGATGGAGGAGCCTGGTGGGCTGCAGTCCATGGGGTCACTAGGGGTCGGACACGACTGAGCGACTTCACTTTCACTTTTCACTTTCACACATTGGAGAAGGAAATGGCAACCCACTCCAGTGTTCTTGCCTGGAGAATCCCAGAGACGGGGGAGCCTGGTGGGCTTCCGTCTATGGGGTCACACAGAGTCGGACACGACTGAAGTGACTTAGCAGTAGCAAGGAAAAATATGCCCAGCAATATGTGAAGCTTCAAAAAATTTTACTATTTCAAAGATGTCAGAACATCTGTATCTTAAAAACTGTTTCAAAGAATTCTTTAGTCTTTCTCTGTTTCGACTGCAATTATCCTAAGAATATTCAACTTAGAAACAGATATCAATTGTTTAAAGAGGAGTCGCGTTTGCTGTGGAATTACTTGTCTGTCTCCTAATGTCATCAACAGTCTCGGTCCCTCAAATATGCCTTACGCTACTGTCCACCTGAAAATCACACATAGCTAATTGATCTTTGGCTGTTCTTAAGAGGCCGAACACCTTTCCAAAATCCTCAAACTCCTAATTCTACCGTAGCGTATTATGCCACACCATAAAACTGAATCAATATAATGAGACTAATCGACATGATTGCTGCTGCTAAGTCGCCTCAGTCGGGTCCGACTCTGCATGACCCCATAGACGGAAGCCCACCAGGCTCCCCCGTCCCATGATTAGAGAACACCAAAGTCACACTGACACGTGGGCACTGAGTGGTGGTTGGCTGAATCACTCAATGACCAAGTGCATGTTTCCAAGTCATGCAAACCTCATCACACATGTGATGCAATTTGGGCACAATTATGAACCTGAATTACATCAAGAACTTTCTGGACTGCTTCTAAAGACTGTGGGTGTTCAACATGTGTGTAAGTACTTATACATAAGTGTGCAAGTACTGCCCTGATCAGATGCTTCCAATGCACACGTCTCTCTTTATCTTGCTCTGGTTGTGTCTGCACACACGTCCACACTGTGACAGACCCAAAAATGCCCCCTCAAGAGATTCACCTGTGAGTCTGTGCACATGACCTTCTTGGGAGAGGGGGTCTTTGCAAATGTGATCAAGGATCTTGAAATGAGATAATCCTGGATTATCTCAGTTCAGTTCAGTTCAGTTCAGTCGCTTAGTCGTGTCCAACTCTTCGCGACCCCATGGACCGCAGCATACCAGGCCTCCCTGCCCTCACCAACTCCCGGAGTTTACCCAAACTCATGTCCATTGAGTCGGTGATGCCATTCAACCATCTCATCCTCTGTCGTCCCCTTCTCCTCCTGCCCTCAATCTTTCCCAGCATCGGGGTCTTTTCAAATGAGTCAGCTCTTTGCATCAGGTGGCCAAAGTATTGGAGTTTCAGCTTCAACATCACTCCTTCCAATGAACACCGAGGACTGATCTCCTTTAGGATGGACTGGTTGGATCTCCTTGCAGTCCAAGGGACTCTCAAGAGTCTTCTTCAACACCGCAGTTCAAAAGCATCAATTCTTCAGTGCTCAGCTTTCTTTATAGCCCAACTCTCACACCCATACATGACTACTGGAAAAACCATAGCCTTGACTAGACAGACATTTGTTGGCAAAGTAATGTCTCTGCTTTTTAATATGCTGTCTAAGTTGGTTATAACTTTCCTTCTAAGCATCTTTTAATTTCATGGCTGCAGTCACCATCTGCAGTGATTTTGGAGGCCTCAAAAATAAAGCTAGCCACTGTTTCCACTGTTTCCCCATCTATTTGCCATGAAGTAATGGGATTGGATGCCATGAGCTGAGTTTTCTGAATGCTGAGCTTTAAGCCAACTTTTTCACTCTCCTCTTTCACTTTCATCAAGAGTCTCTTTAGTTCTTCTTTGCTTTCTGCCATAAGAGTGGTGTCATCTGCATATCTGAGGTTATTGATATTTCTCCTGGTAATCTTGATTCCATTTTATGCTTTATCCAGCCCAGCATTTCTTATGATGTACTCTGTGTATAAATTAAATAAGCAGGGTGACAATATACAGCCTTGACGTACTCCTTTTCCTATTGGAACCAGTCTATGGTTCCATGTCCAGTTCTAACTGTTGCTTCCTGACTTGCATACAGATTTCTCAGGAGGCAGGTCAGGTGGTCTGGTATTCCCATCTCTTTAAGAATGTTTCACAGTTTATTGTGATCCACACGGTCAAAGGCTGTGGCATAGTCAATGAAGCAGAAGTAGATGTTTTTCTGGAACTCTCTTGCTTTTTCGATGATCCAACAGATGTTGACAATTTGATCTCTGGTTCCTCTGCCTTTTCTAAAACCAGCTTGTACATCTGGAAGTTCACGTTTCACGTACTGTTGAAGCCTGACTTGGAGAATTTTGAGCATTACTTTACTAGCATGTGAGATGAGTGCATTTGTGTGGTAGTTTGAGCATTCTTTGGCATTCCCTTTCTTTGGGATTGGAATGAAAACTGATCTTTTCCAGTCTTGTGGCCACTGCTGAGTTTTCCAAATTTGCTGGCATATTGAGTGCAGCACTTTCACAGCATCATCTTTTAGAATTTGAAATAGCTCAACTGGAATTCCATCGCCTCCACTAACTTTGTAGTGTTGTTTCCCAAGGCCCACTTGACTTCACATTTCAGGATGTCTGGCTCTAGGTGAGTGATCACACCATCGTGATTATCTGGATTGTGAAGAGCTTTTTTGTACAGTTACTCTGTGTATTCTTACCACCTCTTCTTAATATCTTCTGCTTCTGTTAGGTCCATACCATTTCTGTCCTTTATTGTGTCCATCTTTGCATGAAATTTTCCCTTGGTATCTCTAGTTTTCTTGAAGAGATCTCTAGACTTTCCCATTCTATTGTTTTCCTCTATTTCTTTGCACTGATCGCTGAGGAAGGTTTTCTTATCTCTCCTTGCTATTCTTTGGAACTCTGCATTTAAATGGATGTGTCTTTCCTTTTCTCCTTTGCCTTTTGCTTCTCTTCTATTCACAGCTATTTGTATGGCCTCCTCAGACAGCCATTTTTCTTTTTTGCATTTCTTTTTCTTGGGGATTATCTTGATCCTATCTCCTGTACAATGTCACGAACCCCCATCCATAGTTCTCAGGCACTCTATCTATCAGATCTAGTCCCTTAAATCTATTTCTCACTTCCACTGTATAATCATAAGGGATTTGATTTGGGTCATACCTAAATGGTCTAGTGATTTTCCCTACTTTCTTCAATTTAAGTCTGAATTTAGCTATAAGGAGTTCATGATCTGAGCCATAGTCAGCTCCAGGTCTTGTTTTTGCTGACTGTATAGAGCTTCTCCTTCTTTGGCTGCAAAGAATATAATCAATCTGATTTCAGTGTTGACCATCTGGTGATGTCCATGTGTAGAGTCTTCTCTTGTGTTGTTGGAAGAGGGTGTTTGCTATGACCAGTGTGTTCTCTTGGCAAAGCTCTATTAGCCTTTGCCCTGCTTCATTCCGTGCTTCAAGGCCAAACTTGCCTGTTACTCCAGGTGTTTCTTGACTTCCCACTTTTGCATTCCAGTCCCCTATAATGAAAAGGACATCTTTTTGGCTGTTAGTTCTAAAAGGTCTTGTAGGTCTTCATAGAACCATTCAACTTCAGCTTCTTCCGCATTACTGGTCGGGACATAGACTTGGATTACCGTGATACTGAATGGTTTGCCTTGGAAATGAACAGAGATCATTCTGTCGTTCTTGAGATTGGATCCAAGCACTGCATTTTGGACTCTTGTTGACTGTGATGGCTACTCCATTTCTTCTAAGGGATTCTTGCCCACAGTAGTGGATATAATGGATTGTCTCAGTGTGCCCTGAATCCAGGGGCTAATGAAGGGAAGAATAGGGGGATTTGAGACAGCCAGACGAGGAGGAAGAGGCTGTGTGAAAATGGAGCAGAGAGATGGAGCCGCAAGCCAAGGAATGCTAACAGCCGCAAGATGCTGGGAGAGACAAGGACTCGATCCTCCCCCACAGAACTGGGGGGAGTCCACCTTGATTTTGGACTTCTGGCCTCCAGGACTTGAGAGAATAAGCTTCTGTTGCTTTAAGCCACCAAGACTGTGGTCATTTGGTACAGCAGCTGTAGGAAACTATTATACCCATACAGCTCAGATTTTTCAGGTCTTGGGAAAAAGAGTTGTACAAAGTTGTTAAAAAGATCAAGGGTACCAGTGGATTGTGGAAGCTACCGTGATGCAGCACTGCATCTCTCCCGCATCAGAACTGCAATGCTTTTTATTGGAATGTACCTTTCCATAAGATGCAGAGCTCATATGTTACATAAATTTTATGCATCAATAAAGGCAAATCTAGATTCACTACTTGTCTTCATAACTTTATGGTTTACTCTCTCTCTCCCTCTGGATTCTTACTACTCTTCAGTAAAAACGAGGTTATAAGCACTCTGGTTTGATGGAAAAGTAATGTTTTGATTAGGATATGAGCTGAAATTACTCTTCCACTGAGCAGAAACATAAATGCCATAATGCTGCCTTAGGAACACTGCTGGTGGGTCACCGTGGCTGCAAAGTTCAGGGCTGTTCCTTTTTATTTGTTTTCAGATTGACTTATTTGCTTTCTTTTTGGCTGTGCTGGGTCTTCATCGCTGCACTGGGGTTTCCTCTAGTCGCTGAGAGAGGGCTCCTCTCTGTTGCCATGCTCAGGTTTCTCATCACGGCGGCTTGTCTTGTAGTGGAGCACAGGCATAAGACACATGGGCTCAGTAGCTGGGGCACACGGGCTCAGTCACTCTGTGGCATGTGGAATCTTCCTGGACCAGGGATCAAACCGGTGTCCCTTGCATTGCAAGGCAGATTCTTAACCAGTGGACCACCAGGGAAGCAGGGCTGTTACCTTTTAACCATTACCTGCCTAAATATCATCCGTGTCATACTTTGACAACCATTTGAACATCTGACTTTATGAGGATAACTTTACAGGATAGGTCAGGGGTCTTGTATCAGGTTTCCCGCAACAGACTCTGAGACGGAGTTTCTGATGCAAGTGACTTTGGGAGGAGCATACTCGCAAGTGAAATCTGTTAGGGAATAAGGGATGCAGGAGAGCGCAGGGGGAAAAGTCAGGCAAAAATGAAGGTTCGGGGAAGTCTGGCTTCCGCCTAAGGAGCTGGCGCGGGTGTAGCACTACAGAATTCCATGCTCTGCCCCCGGCAAGAGTCCAGGACTTTTGTTACCTGTATTAATCACTCATTAGCTGCAGACTACCTTCCTTCTGGGAAAGCATAGCATCTTGAGCATCTCTGGGCAAGGAGGCTCCTTCTGGAGAAGGACGTGGCGTGAGTCATTGGTAACCAGTGCTCATGGCAGCCTGAGATGGGCACACCAGCAGGTAAAGGGGAACTGGTCAGGGTATCAGCTGCATTGAAGGATGCAGAGTGTGTGCATGTTAAGTTGCTTCAGTCATGTCCAGCTCTTTGTAACCCTATGGACTACAGCCCGCCAGGCTTCTCTGTCTGTGGGATTCTCCAGGCAAGAATACTGGAGTGGGTTGCAATGCCCTCCTCCAGGGGATCTTCCTGATCCACGGATCAAACTCGTCTCTTCAGTCTCCTGTATTGGTAGGTGACTTCTTTACCACTAGCGCCATCTGGGAAGCCCAAAGATGCAGGGACTTCGCTTCAAATTGCGTCTCTAATCACACGGTTGGTCATAATAGTGGCCACATCAGCTATCAGAGAACTCACTGAAAGAAAAAAAAAATGCTTGCATTACGAAAGATTATTGGAATTTCATGAGTCTTTCAAATCATGTCATGGAGACATAATCAGCAAATATTTTCAAATCTTAATAGGAATAATGTGGGAAGAGCATCTTTTGTAAAGAAGTTGGTTGTTAGAATGCACATGTAAGCAGGAGCCCAGTCACAAGTTTGGCAGTGCTGCTATGGCCAGGGCTGAGTTCCATCATGTTTATTTTCATGATCTGTCGGCCACGTGAATGTCTGTCTGTGTCCATGTGAATGTCTGTCTGTGTCAGTGTAGATTATTTTAGTCTGTAAGGTCCTAGTGGGCACAGGTCCCAATGTATGGATCGTTCTCTATTGTTGCACAATTATCTGCTTAATTACCACTTCTTGTTGATGACGCAGAGTAGGTATGTGACTATTTGCTTTGGTGATGGTTCTTTAGTCACTAAGTCATGTCCGACTCTTGTGACTCCCATGGACTGTAGCCCACCAGGCTCCTCTGTCCATGGGGTTCTCCAGGCAAAAATACTGGAGTGGGTTGCCATTTCCTTCTCCAGGGAGTCTTCCTGATCCAGGGATTGAACCCGGGTCTCCTGCACTGCAGGCAGTTTCTTTACCCACTGAGCTACTGGGAAGCCCTATTTGCTTTGGGATGATGGCAACAATGTTCTGCTTAATAATTGCCCAGGTTATAACCATGTGACTAAGACAGCCTCTGAAGCAGGATGCACACATTCAAACAATTCCGGGAACCAGAGAGGCAATGTAAAAGAGTGAAGCTGATGGTGCATAAAGCAATAGAGATCAGTGGGAGCTGTCACAGACTAGAGACTGCAAAGGAGTTCAAATCAGAAAGCTTGAAACACGACACAGGCCAAACAAAGCACTTCTGTGAATCAGACCTGGTTAAAATGTCACCGGTTAGGGGCCTAAAGGCTGATGGGAGCTCAGAGCTGGAAAATCAGGCCAATTACAGAAGTCCTGGAGGGCTCTTCTGTCTTACATTTGTCTGGCTCCCCAAAGAGTCAAAAACTATTATTATTGCAAAACCACCATGAGATATCACCCCACCCTTGTCAGAATGGCTATCATCAAACAGTCCACAAATGTCAAACGTTGACAAAAATGTGGAGGAAAGTGAACCCACCTGAATGGTTGGTGGAACTGTAAATTGAGGCCCCCACTGTGGAAAACAGTATGGAGGTTTCTTTTAAAAAATGAAAATAGAACTACCATCTGACCTAGCAATTCCACTCCTATGTGTATAAATGGAAAAAACAAAAATCTTAGTTCAAAAAGATACATGCACCCCTCTGTGTTCATAGCAGCACTATATACAATTGCCAAGACATGTAAACAACCTAAGTGTCCCTCGACAGCTGAATGATAAAAAATGATGTGGTACATATATATGAGGGAATACTATTCAGCTATAAAAAAGAACAAAATGTTGCCATTTGGAGCAACATGAGGGGACCTGGAGGGCATCATGCTTAATGAACTAAGAAAGAGAAAGAGAAATACTGTATGCTATCCTTTATATGTGGAATCTAAAAAATACAACAAACTGGTGGATGTAACGTAAAAGAAGCTGACTCACAGATACAGAAAACAAACTAGTGGTTACCAGTGGGGAGGGGGCAATGTAGGGCTGGGGAGTGGGTAGTACAAGCTATTGGGTGTGAGTCAGGCTCAAGGATGGATTATTGTACCACAGGCTGAATATAGTCAGTATTTTATACAACTTTAAATGGAAAGTAACGCAGATGCTGATTGCAGCCATGAAATTAAAAGACGCTTGCTCCTTGGAAGGAAAGTTATGACCAACCTTGATAGTATATTAAAAAGCAGAGACATTACTTTGCCGACCAAGGTCCGTCTAGTCAAGGCAATGGTTTTTCCCGTGGTCATGTATGGATGTGAGAGTTGGACTGTGAAGAAAGCTGATCGCCGAAGAATCGATGCTTTTGAACTGTGGTGTTGGAGAAGACTCTTGAGAGTCCCTTATACTGCAAGGAGATCCAACCAGTCCATTCTAAAGGAGATCAATCCTGGATGTTCATTGGAGGGACTGATGCTAAAGCTGAAACTCCAATACTTTGGCCACCTCATGAGACGAGTTGACTCACTGGAAAAGACTCTGATGCTGGGAAAGGTTGGGGGCGGGAGGAGAAGGGGACGACGGAGAATGAGATGGCTGGATGGCATCACCGACTCTGTGGACATGAGTTTGAGTGAACTCCGGGAGTTGGTGATGGACAGGGAGGCCTGGCGTGCTGTGATTCATGGGGTCGCAGAGAGTCGGACACGACTGAGCGACTGAACTGAACTGAACTGAACTGAACCTTTAAAGTTGTAGAAAAGTTAAACATTTTTTTGGAAACTGTTACATTTGCCTCTGCCCACTGCCCCATGGGTGATTGGAAGAAGCAGCGTTTTTAGTCACGCTTCTCTGCCTGTAAAATCAGATGCAGAGGTGATCTTGAGATACTTCCTGGCTTGCCAGGGAAATCTGAGTCATAGGTGTCCCATTTACTTAACAAGCAGTGAGAAACACCTCAAAAGAGGCATTTCCTATTACAGTGCCCAACATCTAGTAGGCCCTCCTTAAAAACTTCCCGATGCTCGAACAAGCTAGTTTCACAATACTTGCTTCCACGTCTTTAATCTGCCGTGTGGCTTTTATTTTGAGCATGAAGTTTTTCAGTCTACTATGGTGCAGAGATTCCATGTACGGGTAGCGTGTTGGTGAGGATGTGGAAAGTTGTAACACTCACGCACTGCTGCTGGAAATGCAAACTGAGGCAGCCACTCTGAAAAAGAGTACAGTGGGTAAACAGAGTAATCATATAACCCAGAAATCCCACTCCTGTTCCCAAAAGGAATGAAAGCATATGTCCAGATGTTGCTGCCTTTATGTGCCATATTGTCTTGACCAATCACAGTGGTGCATGTTAAGGGGAGAATTTTTTAAAGACAGAGTCTGACTCAATCTTCACAACTGTATTTACTGAAAAATAAGCTCAAATGTGAAATTCACTGTAAGGTTTGTTCAACAGTATCTTTTTGAAAATATGGGGAAATCTTACTTAAAAGCATGTTTGTTTTACTATAAAATTTAAAGTACATACTTATGCCCAGAAGGATCTGAATTGATGTTTGCTCTTTTAATTAGCACATAATATACAGTTTTCCAATAGCCCACGGAACTTACTGACTAAGCCATACTTTTATGAATGATGAGACTAATGACAAGCACAAGGACATGTCCAGAGAGTTTCCTGATGGTCCAGTGTTTAGGACTTCGTGTTTCCATGGGAACTATGATCCTGCATGCCAAGCACTGTGGTGAAAACAACAAGATTTGTTCAAAAATATCATAGCAGCATCATTCATAATTGTCAAAAGGTGGAAACAATCCCAATGTCTACCAATGGAAGAATGAATGAGGTAGTGGCGGTGGTATGGTTTAGTCACTAAGTCGCGTCTGACTCTTGTAACCCAGTGGACTACGGTAGTATATTCATACAGTGGAACATCCGTACAGTGGAAGTCCATCCATACCGTGGAACAGCATTCAGCAATAAAAAGAAATGAAGTTCTAACACATGCCACACCATGGATAAGCCTTGAAAACGATCTGCTAAGTGAAGGAGCCAGTCACGAAAGACCACATATTTTATGATTCTATTTATATGAAATGTCCAAAGTAGGTCAATCCAAAGAGACAGAAAGTAGATGACTGGTTGCTAGGAGCTGAGGGGAGGAGAGATTGGGGAGTGACTGCTAATAGTATAAGGTTTCTTTGTGAGATGATGAAAATGTTCTAACATCGACTGTGGTGATGGCTGTACAACTTTTGAATATACTAAAAACCACTGAATTGTACACTTTCAATAGATGAATTCTGTGGTATGTGAAATATATCTCAATAAAGCTGTGATTTAAAAGAAGATTATATGTATTATGGAGGTTTTGGTCCTAGCCACCAAGTCCTGTGCATAGGAGTGAACTACAATACAACTTTAAATGCTTTGCTCACTATGAGGTATATGGTAGGTGATCAAAAGATGCTTAATGAATAAATCTTGAATAGACTTCTGAAAACCTAGAGTATTCAGTGAATTGGGTTAGGAGATTCTGATCAATTTTTAAAATTTCTGGAGGCTATCCTGAAAATTATGGATTTTCTTTCCTACTGGAAAGAGCCTGGCACGAAACCTGGCATGTGGCACCCTCTCAGTAAACAGTACTTCCTTTCTTCCTTTTCAAAAACAGTTTTAAAATCTATTCGTAGTATTCCTTACTCAGTATCAAGTTTGTCAACTTCATAATGGATCGTTAACAGAAAGAGAGGTTAGTTTGTATTAGTTGCTCAGTTGTGTCCAACTCTTTGTAACCCCCATGGACTGTAGCCCGTCAGGCTCCGCTGTCCATGGAATTCCCCAGGCAAGAATACTGGAGTGGGTTGCCAGTCCCTTCTCCAGGAGATCTTCTTGACCCAGGGATTGAACCCGGATCTCCCACATTGCAGACAGATTCTTTATCATCTGAGCCACAGGGAGGCCCAGAAAGAGAGACAGGAATTCACAAAGACCAATTTTACTTGTAGTCAACTGTTAAAGTTATACTCAGCTAAAAACTGGCTTTTTGAATGTTGTTTAGTACAGTGGTTTTCAAACTTACAGAGTGCTTCAGAATCACCTAAAGGGTGGGGCCCAAGTATTTGCATTTCCAACAAGTTCCCAGGTAGCCTTGTTGCTTCTATTCTGGAGAACACATTCTGGGAAACCCCGGACTGGAATTTTTCTTTTTAAAAGAATTCAAAAATTTTTTTGAAACAACCACAAAGTTACAAAGAGGTTACATTCATTGGAAGGATTGAAGCTGAAACTCCAATACCTTGGCCACTTGATGCAAAGAGCCAACTCATTAGAAAAGACCTTAAAGCTGGGAAAGATTGAAGGCAGGAGGAGAAGGGAACAACAGAGGATGAGATGGTTGGATGGCATCACTGACTCAATGGACGTGAGTTTGAGCAAACTCCAGGAGATGGTGAGGACAGGGGAGCCTGGAGTGCTGCAGTCCACGGGGTCACAAAGAGTTGGACGCAACTTAGTGACTGAACAACAACAAAGAAGCTGGAAATAAAGGACAAAAAACTTCTTAAAAAATTGACTTATTTGAAAAGAAGTTGCTGACATCAATTATCACCTTCTAAAACTTTAGTGTGGAATTCCTACAAACCAAGATGTTCTGCTACATCACCAAAGCATGACCATTGCGATCAGGAAAGGAACACTGATGCATTGCTACCACCCAATCTTTCCATACTACTCAAATTTTGCAGACTGCTCGAATAACATTGTTTACAGCCAAAGGATCCAGTTCCAAATCACGCGTTGCAGACTCGTCCCGCTCCCACACTCATGAACAGTTCCTAGTCTCTCTTCAACTTTCATGGCGCTGACACTATTGAAGGTCACAGACTTGTGATTCTTGGAGCACCCCCCAATTTGTATTGGTCTGATATTTCCTCGTGAGTAGGTTCAAGTTACGTATCTTGAGCAGGAATCTCAAATGGATGCTTCTGTGTTCCTCTCAGTGCATCCTCTCAGGCTACACGATTTCAGTCTCTCCTGCTAATGACGAGGTGAACTTCCATTGTGTAATAAAGGTAGTATGTGCCACGTTTCTCTCCTCCTTGTCATTAATAGCTATTATGTGAAAAAGTATTGTGAGCTGATCTAAATACCTCACTTCTTGTCAAATCTTCAATTTATTCATTATTTACTTGTGTGTCTATGGACACGCGGTTTCTCATTTTATTCAACAGATTCATAATCTGCTCCTATGATCATTCACCCTGATGTTCAAATTATCCCTGACTTGGCTCGTGGGAACTCTTTTCTAGTGGACTTCTATATTCTTTTTGACATGCCCTGGTCATTCTTTGAGCATTTGCTTATTTTCTGGCACAACAAAATGCTCCAGGTTCATTTTGTCCTTTTTCTGCTGCAGTCCTGGAATCAGCCATCTCTCTAAGGAGCCATGGTTCCTTTGAGTTGAAAGTGGCCGTAAAGTCCAAATTTGGGCACCAGGGGTGCTCACTAGTGCTGGAGTGCTGGTCCCTTAGGCATCCTCAGGGAGCGCTATGGTACATAGACTGCTATGCCGGTTCTCTGTTGAGTGTTGAGGAGTAGTCGCTCAGTCATGTCCGACTCTTTGCAACCTCGTGGACTGTAGCCTGCCAGACTCCTCGGTCAGTTCTCTATAGCTGCACAAATTAGCAGCTTACAGCAACACGCAGTTTTTATCATTTGGTTTCTGAGTTCAGGAGTCCATCCACGGCTTAGCTGTTCCTCTGCATCACGGTCCCAAAAACTGTCAGCTAGGGCTGTGTTTTTGTCTCCAGGCTCAGCTGGGGAAGGACCCATTTCCAAGCTCATGTGATGGCAGAATTCAGTTCTTTGTGGATTTGTTGGACAAAAAGCCTCAGTTTCTTGGAAGCTGTTGGCTAGAGGTTGTTGCTGTTTAGTTCCTCACTCAAGTCTGACTCTCTTGTGAGCCCATGGACTGTGGCCCTCCAGGCTCCTCTGTCCATGAGATTCTCCAGATAAGAATACTAGAGTGGGTTGCCATTTCCCTCTGTTATGGGATTGGGAGGGTGAAAGAGGACCCTCTCTTGTTCTGAGGACCCTCAAGGACCTCAGTTCTCGGTAAGAACACAAAGAATAAAGTTGCTTCCAATTTTTTTATCCATGTGGGCCTCTCCACAGGACAAGTGGCTAAACATAGCAGCTTGCTTCGTGAAAGCTGGCAAGGGAGAGAGTCTCCAAGCAAGTCAGACACAATCTTATGCAATATAATTACAGAAATGACATCCTATTCGTTTTGTATTCTGTCAGTTGAGAGCAAGTCATTGGTCATGTCACACTCAAGGGGAGGGAATTAATTACACAAGGGCATGAGCTCCAGGAGGGGTGGGCCATTAGGGACCGCCTTAGAATCTTTAACCTTAATCACCTTACGAAACCCAGGCCTCATAAAGTGCATAACTGGGGAGTTAAGCTACAGTACATATTTGCATATGTACATCTATGCCTATATTTCTGTCTATCTAGTCTCCCCATCTCTCTAATATTTGTCTTTCTATCTTGAAAATCATGGTTCGGGTTCATACGTCCAGTTCCAGTCCAACACCACCATGTCCATTCCAGCTCTCTCCCTTTCCATGTTTCTGACTCCTTTCTCAGGCGTGAGAAACCTTCAAAGATTTATCTGATCGGTTCCGTGGGCTCACCTCCAGCCCTCCCTCTTACGGATGCTTTCCTCTCTGCTCAGGCTCCAGTATGCTCACATGAGGATGACTTGGTTATTGTGTTCACACTCTGACACACACGTGGAGCCACACTGTCTGTGGATGCCCCCACCCTCACAGGCTCTGACCCCCATCAGACTTCTCCTTAGCACAGAGGTCCTCTTTACCTAGAGTGGGTGCCAACACGCCACAGGTAACTCTGTCTCCCGCACCGTGAATGTCCACCTCTCTCTGCCCCAACTAATACTTTTGGATGACTGGATCATTTGGGAAGAGAAGGGAAGGGCCAGACAGGAAAACAGCCACTTCTCTTCAATGATTCTGTATTTCCTCCTCAGATACGACGCTCCTTCCTTCCCCCCAAAGATGTGAGAATAGGTATAGAACATTCCCTGAACAGATGGTGTAAAATAGAGGTGGCTATTCTATAGATATGCAGCCTATTAGCTGGAGTTGGAGGAACTCTAATGTGTGAAGCAGCAGAAAAAAAAAAAAATTAAAGAAGGACAAAGGTAAACAAGGATGCTCGGCCCTTTCATTAGAGCTCTAGGCTTCCCCTGAGCTCATCTATTTTCCAGCCAGAGAAGCCCACTTTGCTGTCCTTTGTGTTAGTTCAATTCCTCACTTAATTCAAGGGCCAGCTCCCAAGGCTTCGTCTTCCATGGAAGACGCTCCCTAACCTGAGCCAGCCAATGTATCCCCTTTTCAAATTCCATCCACGCTCTTGTCTTTGTCATCACGTGCTATTACTCGATTCTATATGACCTTGCATTGATCTCCAGCTCTTTTATGGAGTCACATCTTTTTTCCTAAACTAGGTAGTAAGTTCTTTAAAGATCTACTTCTTTCTGTCTCTCACATGCTTGTTGAGTGGTTGATACCAGCCGCCCTGGGTAGGCACACGCTACTGGGCTGATGTGAGAAAGATGAGAATCTTTTCAGAAGAATGGCCACTAGCTCTTCCATCTCGTATTCCTTTGTTTAGTTCTGTCTCCAGGCTGAAGGCAAACACAGCATCAAACACTTCAATAAATATGGACTGAATTAGGATTTAGTACATGCAGTAACTATCTCTACAGAATATGTGGACCCCAGAAGCCACGTACATCATATTTCACCTACCCCAGTGGTTGGTGGATGATGGTCAATGTTGCTGTTGTTCTGTCACTAAATCTTGTTCAGCTCCCTGCAACCCCATGGACTGCAGCATGCCAGGCCTCCCTGTCCTTCACCATCTCCCAAAGTTTGCTCAAACTCCTGTCCATTGAGTCAGTGACACCATCCAAGCATCTCATTCTCTATTGTCCCTGTCCCCTCCTGCCCTCAATTTTTCCCAGCATCAGGGTATTTTCCAATGAGGCAGCTCTTGGCACCGGGTGGCCAAAGTATTGGAGCTTCAGCTTCAGCATCAGTCCTTCCAATGAATATTCAGGGTTGATCTCTTTTAGGATGGACTGGTTGGATCTCCTCGAAGTCCAAGGGACTCTCGAGAGTCTTCTCCAGCACCACAGCTCAAAATCATCAGTTCTTCGGTGCTCAGCCTTCTTTATGGTCAGTGACATGCGTATAAAACTAGATGGATGGCTTTATTTATATCCCTGGCTTTCAGGACCCCATATGTAATGTGAGCACCATAATTTAAAGAGTCTCACTGAACATGGATGCACAATTACATTTGCAAACCACTGAAAGAGAGAGATCATAGAGTCAGATCATCTTCCAACACAGTCTGAGTTAAGAAAGGCAGCAGCTTTGATTACGACTGAAAAATAATAAGAACAATTTTCTGGCGTGACGTGAAGCCTCAGTCTTGACTGTGTCACAGCCACGGTGTTAAAGGCACTTGCTTCTTATGGAGCCTTTGGAGCTGTTCAGTAGATGGAGCTGCACATGACTTGAATTTCAGACTTATTTATAAAAACAAACCAGCAGTTTTTCTTACAATAAAATCCCTAGTAACTGTGTAGGGGGTGAACATTAGTCATCACCACAGAAATGTTAACTGGTTTAACCCAAGGCACTGAAAAGCATCAGACCTGGAAAATCTTGACCTTGTGACTGGAACACCTTCCAAGAGGCCTTGTGGATATCATCTTTTTTTTTTTTCTTATTGGTATTCATCATGAATAAGACAGTGGCTTTGGGTTGTATTTACTTGGTAGTCAAGTGATACTATCAAGTCTTCCCTAATCACCCTGATCTAGCACTCAACTAGTCAAAACAGATCCAAAAAATAGCACCATGTGATCAGGACATGTAGCGCACTCTCCTGCTGCCTGCCGGGGTGACAGCCCTGGCTCCACACAGCTGCACAAGGCTCCTTTAAGGGGTGGGAGCAAGAGAGAATGCCTGTGGGCTGCCAGAACCCAGGAGCCTGGCAAAGAGGATCCCGAACACGAACACGTGAAGAGGGTGATGCAAAATGTAAACAGAGCCTTTTCTCCTTGGCAAAAACAAGACACAAGAGACACCACGGGGGAGAAAGAAACAGAATTTTTAGATGTGCTAGTTATGACTGTTTTTAGAGGTTTTTTCCCAGCAAATTCAAAAGTAGTTTTTTTTTTTTTAAATAGAACATTTGATTCTGGTTTTATAAAGTAATTGAATACACATGTACACACACAGAGACCACCCCCTTGCCCATGTAGTTGCCAGGGGATGTCTGAAGAAATGGAACCAGCATTTTGACTCTGTTCTGGGTGCCAGAGGTCACAGTGGTGGCCTCTGAGTGTCCTTGTTCCTTGAGAAGCACGAGGGAAAAGGCTGCAGTGTTTTAGGAGAGGATGAGCTCTCCAAGGAACATTTCCTTGAGATTCTCTGAGTCCTTTAACTACCATTTTAAATCAACACACTCTTGTGATGGGTAGGAGACCCCTTGAAAAAAGGAGGCTGGACCCTAGCAGGCAGCATAAACTTCCTTAGACACAGGTGCAGCTGAAAATGTTCTCTAGCTGGAAACTGAAGAAGAAACGAGAAGTTTTTGTTCAAGAGAGGTTCTGTGGTGAGTTTTTATGTTTAGCCAAGATTTTGGCTAGATATCAGACTCTCTAGTTACGAGATTTACTTAAATTCTACCTATATTAATCAGAATACTGTTTTAAAAACACTGGAGTTCTAACCACTGGATGGCCAGAGAGTTCCTTTTAACATTTTTTTAAACCCTTAAACTGAACCCAATACAAGACTCACTTCCTTGAACCAAGACAGAGGGGAAAGGTCAAGAAATATGGAAGTTCAGTGACATTTCTTACCAACCATTATTAATAGCATCTGCTGCTCAGGTTAACCAAATGCCAATGATTTTGTCCTCCTAAAGTCCTCATATGGTCAAGTATGGATGTGAGAGTTGGACTGTGAAGAAAGTTGATTGCCGAAGAATTGATGCTTTTGAACTATGGTGTTGGAGAAGGCTCTTGAGTCCCTTGGACTGCAAGGAGATCCAACCAGTCCATTCTAAAGGAGATCAATCCTGGGTGTTCACTGGAAGGACTGATACCAAAGCTGAAACTCCAATGCTTTGGTCACCTCATGCGATGAGTTGACTCACTGAAAAAGACTCTGATGCTGGGAGGGATTGGGGGCAGGAGGAGAAGGAGACGACAGAGAATGAGATGGCTGGATGGCATCACCGACTCGATGGAGGTGAGTTTGAGTGAACTCCGGGAGTTGATGATGGACAGGGAGGCCTGGCATGCTGTGATTCATGGCGTCGTAAAGAGTCAGACACGACTGAGCGACTGAACTGAACTGAAGTTCCCTTCTATGATAAACCTAGAAAACATATTAAAAAGCAAAGACATCACTTTGCTGACAAAGTCCTGCATAGTCAGTTATGGTCTTTCCAGTAGCCATGTACAGATGTGACAGTTGGACCATAAAGAAGGTTGAATGCCAAAGAATTGATGCTTTTGAACTCTGGTGTTGGAGAAGACTCTTGAGAATCCCTTGGACAGCAAGGAGATCAAACAAGTCAATCTTAAAAGGAAATCAACCCTGAGTACTCACTGGAAGGACTGATGCTGAAGCTGAAGCTCCAATACTTGGCCACCTGATATGAAAAGCTGACTCATTGGAAAAGACCCTGAAGATAGGAAAGATTGAAGGCGAAAGGAGAAGATAGCAGCACAGAACGAGATGGTTGGATAGAATCAGTGACTCAAGGGAAATGAACTTGGGTGAACTCCGGGAGATGGTGAAGGATAGGGGAACCTGGCATGCTGTAGTCCATGGAGTTACAAAGAATCAGACGCGACTTAGCAGCTGATCAACAACAGCAACAAAGGCCCCTTCTAACTCAACCATTCCTTTTCTTGTTTATCAGATTCTTCTATCTATCCTCTCATTTATTTATGTTAATTTTTTGGTAAAAATACAATATGCCTAAAACCAAAATATTCTAACAATACAGAAAGTTACAACAGTGAAAAAGTCAGTTTCTCCCCCACCCTTGACTCCTTCACTCCAATTTCTGCCCCACTCAAACCACTGTTAACAATCTGCTGTATATGCATTTGTTTTCCCTGTACCTTCCGTATACAAGTAGTAACATGACCCCCAGGTATTCTCCATTCTCATATAACTACCTACAAATGGACTTTCTGGGTCCGAAGAAGTGTGCATTTCATATTTTGAGAGATACTGCTAAATTGTCCACTGAAAAGGATGATGCTCATCTCTCCAATACCCCATCAACACTTTTCCTTATCACTCTTCCATGTTTGTTAGTCTGCAAGATTGAAAAACCACATCTCATTGTGGTTTGACTTTGTCTTTCTTCTGTCGTGTAGGCTGAAAGTCTTCATATGCTTAAAATCATCTGTTCGTGTACTTGGCCCTTTTCTCTTTTGCACAACTATGATTTTTTCTTGGAATGCAGAAAATCGGACATCCTTAATACCCCTCGAGGGGAAGACGGAATTTTAAAGGCATTGTTATTGAGGCCATGGGGTTACAGGTGTTGGAACAATGGCAGTGGGTGGAGTGGTCCACGAAGAACCCTCAGAGTGAGGGGGGAACCCACACAGAGCAGAAACACTCATCTGAGAAGGGCTTTTAACACATTAGACAGGGTTTTAAACAATAGCAGGCAAACAAACAAAAAAACAAAGAATGTGCTGTGGGGACCCTGTGGCCCATGAAACTTAAAATATGAATTCCTTTACAGAAAACATCTGTCAATTCCTGAAATCTGAGATGAAGAGAAAAAGGGGAGGCTGAGACGGTGCTGTCCAGGATACAGGCAGAGATGCAGACAGACTGGCAGCTGAGAAGCCAGGAGTAGAAAGTTTTATTAGATTGGAGGAGTTATCAGTGTTGAGTTTGGCCAAGAATTCAGGTTAAACAAAGATTTAAGAGTGCTTTGGAATTGGCAATGAGGAAGCAGGTCACTGTGACCTTTGGTAGAGCAGGTTTGGGGGAGGCTTGATTCTTCCCTGGCGGCTCAGATGCTAAAGAATCTGCCTGCAATGCAGGAGACCCAGGTTTGATTCCTGGGTCAGGAAGATCCCCTGGAGAAGGAAATGGCAGCCCACTCTAGTATTCTTGCCTGGAAAATTCTATGGACAGAGGAGCCTTGTGGGCTACAGTCCATTGGGTCTCAAAGAGTTGGACACGACTGAGTGACTAACACTTGAGACTGTGGACCACACAGGCTCCTCAGGACCACACAGGCTCCTCTGTTCATGGAATTTTTCAGGCAAGTATACTGGAGTGGGTTGCCATTTTTCTCCCCCAGGGGATTTTCCTGACCCAGGAATCAAACCCATGTCTCCTGTGTCTCCTGCATCGCAGGCTGATTCTTTGCCTGCTGAGCCATCAAGAAAACCTCTATATTCATTTCCAGACATTGTATTTCATTCATTTTCAAACTTCTGCCTTGAACTCCATCTTTTTGTTTTTGCAAAATCAGTATTATTGAGGTATAATTTTTTTATTGTAGTAAAGTACATATAATAAAAAATTTACCATTTGAGTTATTTTTAAGTGAACAGTTCTATGGCAGTAAATATATTCACATTGTTGTTTTAGAAATTCACATGAAGTACCATATATCACTACCATGAAAAAAGATGAACTTTTTCATCTTTCCCAACTGAAACTCAATGATCATTAAACAGTAACTTCCCATTCCCCTGGTTGGTGTATAATTGACTTACAATAAAACTCATTTTAAGTGTATATTTTGTTGGATTTTGACAAATGTATACTCTTTGGTATTCTACCATAATCAAAATATTCTCTCAAGGTCCTTTGTAGTCAGTTCCCAAATTCCACATCTGACCTCTGTTGTAGATTTGTGCTTTGTTCAAGCACATACTTTGGCTATCCTGAAGATTGAAAAAACCGTACCTCACTGTGGTTTTACTTTGCCTTTTAAAAACTGTGCATGAGCTTGAGAATGTTTCTGTCATTGTAGGTTCCCTTCTTCTTTTCTAGAACTTCATAAATGGGATCATAGAGTGCATACACTTTGGCATCTGTTTTCTCTCATCCAGTGTAATGTTTTTGAAATTCACCCATGGTGGGTATTCCAACAGTTTGCTCTTTTTTTTAATTGCTGAGTAGTGTTCCATTATGGGCTTCCCCGGTGGCTCAATGGTAAAGAATCCACTTGCCAAGCAGGAGACGCAGTTTCAATTCCTGGGTGAAGGAAATCCCTGGAGGAGGGCCTGGCAATCCACGCCAGTATTCTTGCCAGAAAAACCCCATGGAGAGAGGAGCCTGGAGGGCTACAGTCCATAGGGTCACAAGGAGTTGGACATGACTTAGCAGTCAAACAATCTAGTGAAACAAGTATTTCATTATATTTGGTAGACTACACCAAAACACATTTATTGATTCACTTGCTGACAGACATTTTGGTTAATTTCAGTTTTGTTTTGCTTTTGATATTATGAATATAGCTTCTGTAAACACTCATGTGCAAGTCTTTGGGTGAACATATTCTTCATTTCTCTTGGGTACAAGAAAAGGAGTAGAATAGCTAGGTCATGTGATTAGTGTAACTTTAAGAAACAGTCCAACCATTTCCCAGTGTGCTTGTTCCATTTTGTATTTCCACCAGCTCTCCCTCCTTCCCAATACTTACTTGGTGGTGTTGTCAATTTAAAAATTCTGGTCATTCTAGTGAATTTAATTTGCATTTCTCTGATGAATAAAAATGTTGAGCATTTTTCAAATGCTTCATCCAAGATTACCAAAACCTTTTCCTGTCCTTTCTTTTAGAAGTGTCATAGTTTTAGCTTTTAGGTTCTAGGTGTTTGGTTATTTCAAGTTAATCTTGGGGTTTGGGGTCAATAAAAGCCAAGGCTCGTTTTTTTTTTTCCCATGCAATTATCAAATTTTTGTGGGACATTTTGTTGAAAAGATATCCTCAGCTCATTGAATTACATTGGGACTTCTGTCAAAAATCAATTGGCTATCCATGTAAAGATCTGTTTCTAGACTGTTTACCATATTCTATTAATTTGTATGCTTGTTCTTATACCAAAACCACCCTGTCTTAATTACTGTAGCTAGTATTGAAACCAGTAACTGTCATTCCTTCAACTTTGTTCTTCTATTTCAAAATTTTTTGGCTCTGCAATTCCATATACATTTTAAAATGAGTTTGTCAATGTTTTCAAAAAACGTGCTGAGATTGTGAAAGAGATTTCAGTGAATCTATGGATTAATATTTTCCTCATTTAAAAAATCTCATTCTGATCTTAGGGACTCTTAAGCATGAAGACTTGAATCCTTGTATGTTCTGAGATAGTTTTATCGTGACTTTTTTTTCCTTGGATAATTCTCTCTGATAATTCATTGAGGCCTGTATTGAAAATATGTTTATCAGAGATTTTGCATTCATTCTTTTCCAGGCATCATTTACTGCTCTGGCCTACATTAAACACAAATTCCACATAGGACTTTTTTGGAGAACCATGTTTGTGAATTTCAATCTTAAACCCATGTAAAAATGAATTATGACTGTAATTTATTCTCTTATCTTAGGTCTGGTTTCCTTGGAAACAGACCCTGAGACTTGATCTGAGTGTAAGTAGTTTGTTTTAGAGGTGATATCTTGGGTAGCCCCAGTAGGGAAGTGGAGAATTAGACAAGAAAAGGAATTGGATATGGTGTATTAATGAGTTTGACGTTACCACTGGACAACTGGGACCCAGTTTCACTAAGCTCCTGTTGCAGATGCTACAGAGGTACATTAGATGTGCCTGACGTGAGGGGTGAGAAAGCTGGGGTATTTCTCTACCCATTTGCAATCATCATTGGTTGCTCCCTGTGGGCAATAGCTCCCTGCCTTCCAGACATTCAGATGAAAAGTGCTCGGGCAGCCAGTGAAAGCCCTCAGTGGAACACTTTTACTCCTTTGTCCACGAGGAAGATTTCTTCCTTAGGTTCCTTTCCATTAGGAAAACTGAAGTGTCTCCAACACAAATGTGCTTCTTTGCTTCATCATTAGTCTGTTCTCCTGTGATGACTAATTTTGTGGGCCAGCTTGACTGGGCCACGGGGCTATTTGGTCAAACATTATTCTGAGTGCGTGGCTGAGAAGAGTGTTTTTAGATGGGATTAGAACACCTTCAACAAGAAAGTCCTTTACTCCTGAAAAACTATTTTAGCTAAATCTCATTTTACATTACAGAAACATTCAACAGTAGGAATTGGAAAGGAGTAGTTCCCTGATGGCTCGGCGGTAAAGAATCCGTCTGCCAATGCAGGAGACGCAGGAGACATGGGTTCAATCCCTGGGTCAGGAAGATCCCCTGGAGGAGGAAATGGCAACCCACTCCAGTATTCTAGCCTGGGAAATCCCATGGACAGAGGAGCCGGGTAGGCTATGGGATTGCAAAGACTTGGACACTGCTGAGCGACTGAGCATGGAAGCACAGTTATGTAACACTGAACCACAGTGCCATTGACATAGAAAAGACAGCAGTTCCTATTATTTGGTTCCTGAATCTATGATCTAGGGACTTTAGGCCTTAGGAGGAGAACAGGGTTGAAAGTATAACAATGACATAATAAGGATATTGTATTGAGCTATTACCATGTGCCAGCTGCTGTGCCCATGTATTACATGCTGTCTTGTCCAATCACAGTTAGTCTCTGAAACAGCCTTGCAGTGGGTCACCTTCCTTTCCTCATTTACATACAGGGATACTGAGGCTTATAGAAGTTCCATAAATTTCCTAAGGTTACTCAGGTAGTAGTTTGCAGTCTTGTCACCAAAGACCATTCTGAAAATTTCACTCGCTTGTTAAACAAATATTTATCTGATCTCTGTATACCTGGCACTCTGCTAGGTGCTGGGTGTTCAACAATGGATAAAGAGAGTTTGTGTCCTCTTTCTAGGCTCACGCAGAAAAATGTCCAGTGCTTATTAAATGGCACTGCATTGGGGGGCCTTTGGTAAGGAGGCTTCTGACATCCACTCCTGTAAAGATGCAGCCACAGAGCATGAGTGGGACTTCATAATTCCTCAGTGATTGCAAAGCCCCCTTTACCTGATTTAATACCTGTGGACGGCGTTGCTTTCAAGGAGTAAACAAAGGGCGGTTTGGTGGCAGCTGGCATTTTGTGGCTGAGCCCTAATACCTAAAGTGGTAACAAGCAACGGCTTGTGGTCTCAGTGGGTAAAGGCAGTTGGCGGCTCCCTGGCCTTTTAGGAAGACGCCTCAGGACCGCAAACCAAAGCCATCGGAAGTCCTTGGCTGCTAGGGTCTGAAGGGTCTCAGCCATGTTTGTCTCTGGGGGAGAAGGAAGACCCGGTAGAAATTCAGCAGGGCATCCTAATACAGGCTCACGGTCCGTGTCCTGTCCTAATATGATGACGGAGAGTCAGCTCCACTGAGTGGCAGCCTCAGAAGAAAACCCTCTCACCTCTCTCGTTCTTCCCCTTTCTAGCTGAATATTTGAAACAGCAAATGACGTGGGACCTCGTGAAGTTTCTTCCCACAGGTTTGTTCTCTGCTGGTGCTTCGGTCAGAATCTCTTCACAATTCCGCACAGGAAGGTGGTCGTGAAGCAATGGGAAGTTTTAGGGGTGACCTCAACACAGATCAAAGTGCCTCTCAGTGATTTTTGGAATATTTACCTGCAGGAAAGCCTTTGGTGATCACTATCTAGCCAGGAAACTGAGGGGCTTCCTTGCGACATTTTCCCCAGCATGACTAGCAGAGAGGTGGGCATCTTTTTCAGGAACTGGGTAGGGTGCTGCTGAGATGCTTTGTCCCACGGAATAGGTGGGACTGACCTTGGATGGGCAGCTGGAGCCAGAGGGAAACAGCAGTGCGTGAACAGGCTGCCAGAGCCTTGCTTTAATCCCAGTGTGTTAGTCACTCAGTCGTGTCCAACTCTTTGTGACCCCATGGACGGTAGCCCACCATTCTCCTCTGTCCATGGAGTTCTCCAGGCAAGAATACTGGAGTGGGTTGCCATTTCTTGCTCCAGGGGATCTTCCCGAACCAGGGATCGAACCTAGATCTCCTGCATTGCAGACAGTTTCTTTACCGTCTGGGCCACCAGGGAAGTCAGTTAATCCCAGAGGAGCCAGAAAATCAGGGCCAGAACAAGGTGAGACTCAAACCAAGAAATGGAGGAGAATCCAGGAGACCACAGACCACCTGCTGCTGCAGAAAAAGCAACAAAATGAAATGAGGGGAAGTCTGGAAGCTTCCTCACCTGGAGCCTGGGGGCTGGGCCCTGGGGTGTAATGGTCAGTGCCCGGCAGCCTGCTCTCCTTGTCATCTGACATCAATTAATCCTTTTATTCATTCAACAAACATTTATTAAGCTCTTATTCCTCACCAGGCCCTGGGGATACAACAGCAATACGTGCCCTGGCCTCATGGGAAAGAGGAAGTTGGTCAATAAACAGACATGTGAAAATGCCAGCAGAGGCAGTGGAGAACCACGAAGGGAGCTTAGAGGGATGGGGATGGGGTGGCCTGGGTACGTCTGCTATTTTTAGAGAGAGAGTTCAGGAACACTGGCTCTAATGATGCTCAGCAGACCTAAAAGGGGCAGGCTTTCTAGACCTCTGCAGGAGGACAGCTTTGTTGTTGAGTTAGTCACACAGTCGTGTCTGACTCTCTGAGACCCCATGGACTGTAGCCCACCAGACTCCTCTGTCAGTGGAATTCTCCAGGCAAGAATACTGGAGTGGGTTGCCATTCCCTTCTCCAAGGAATCCTCTCGACCCAGGGATGGAACCTGGGTCTCCTGCATTGCAGGCAGATTCTTTACTGTCTGAACCATCAGGGAAGCAGGAAGAGTGCTTTGGACAGAAATGTTACGGAACTCAATCCCAGGAGATGTGGAAGGGCCCAGAATCTTACACTGGCCTCCAGGATCTGCACAACTGGCCCAGCTCACAAGGCATTGGTTCTGCCCTCAATGACACCTGATTAGAATGACATGTTTGTCTTCTTTAAAATTTGGATTTTCCTTAAATTGCACAGAAAAAAATATTGGTAGCTTTCAAATTCATTGGCCTCACAACTGGATTTGGGTGGAAGGAGGCTGGCTGAGGTAAAACGCTTTCCTGACCAGATGACATTTCAGATGAGACCGGCAGGATGAAGAAGAGTCAGCCAGGACTTCAGGGAAGGGCAGGTGGGCCACGTTCAGAGGGAACAATGCATCAAAGGCCTGAAGAGGCCTGCTAATTTTGAGGATCTCATTTCCAAGGTGGTACTTTACTGCCTTGAGTCTCTAAGCATGGGATGGGCATCCTCTCCTTAGTGCAAACTGAAGCCATCAGCCCGTCTGCCCTGCAGCCATTCTAGGGTGTCTTCTGTTTCTATGCCCCAGGCTGCTATCCAAGATCCTATTTATATATTTGATGCTGGGTCCTTAAATTTTTAAAGACAGCCCACCACCCCAGCCTTGAAACCATTCCATATGTCTCCTAAGGTGCCTTTTATCTCCCTTGGGTCCTGGGGTGGACTGGCCTTTTGGTCCTGAACGCCTGTTCTCTTGCTTCAATGCCAGGCTTGGCCAGGTTTGCTCTGTGACATCTGGAAAATGACTTTCCTGCCCCATGTTTCAGCTTTTTTCAAACTCCGTGCCATTCTATCATCTTTATACTGGTAGCTCCATAAGGGGAAGGACTTCGTCTATTTTGCTCATGGCTATTTCCATAGCAACTAGAATAGGGCCTGCCACAGAGCAGGCCAGAGTCACTCTTGCTGGTTCTGGTCATTGGCTGCTCATGTCAATGAATGGCCAATGTCGTGTTCCCTGTGGGTTTCCATCTTGGTTCCTTTGATCCTTTTGATTCTGAGTCAATGCCTTCCTGGTTTATATCCTCTGTGACTCAGCAGCTGCCTTGTGATCTCCTTCTCAAACTTTCTAGAGAGTGCAATCCCACCTCTATGATCCACTCTTTATATATTTGCTATTCGATTAGCAGGAATCTCACCTCTCACTCTCCAGATGTCATTGTATTAGCAGTTCGTGGATACCCTCCTTAAAAAAAAAAAAAAACCAAGTTCTCTTTCTCATCAATATCCCATCCAAGGTCTGAGCGGCCTTCCTGAAAGTCACATCCAAACTGTAAGCAGACCTTGCGCTTCAGCCTCAAAGAAGCATTGGAGGGCCATGTCGTTGCTGTAGGGAAAGAAGCTTGCATCTGGACAAGGATGGCCCAGGTGTGCAGCGCCCCAGCTCTGCGGCTTACAGTGGGACGCGCTCGGGCAAGCCCCTCCCTTCCCCATGCTCCACCTTCTGCCCTTGGACGGCAGTCAGCGACATCAGCCTGGCAGAGAGGCTGACAAAAACGGTGCAGACCTGGAAAACGCAGAAGGGTCTAGCACATGGCTGGCAGTCAGCAAAATTCCTCCCAACCGTACGAAATCCTCTGACACATCTGCTCCCTCGTGTTCAATGGAGTAGCACAGTGTCCCCAGACCGGGTGGCTCTGTGTGCAAAATAAAGTATTTCCCGTGGGAAAACGTTCAGCATACCATGAAGTTCCATGATCACTTCAAGCATATTGGAACAACACAACAATAACCTGTACAGCAAAATTATGTTGTCAGTCAAGTTTACGAGGTCCAGGCATTGTCTCAGGTACAGGAAAGCACAGCTTCACCCCCAGAGCATAGCCCTTAATGAACAGGTGGCACTAAAGTACGATGAATAGACATATTTCCCTCTGCCAGCCTCACCTTTGCCAGAGGGACTGGAAACATTTATCCTAACCCTTGCCAAATCCACAGAAGCTTTTCTAGTTCCCACTACTTTGCGACTCAAAAGGAAGGGAATGATTGCTTCCGTGGTAGGGTGTGGTATATTTAGCAGAGTGCTGAAAGCAAGTTCAACACAAATGACCGATGTTGGCAGATTGCACAGTTCTCGAGTTATTTTTGTGATGGGCAATGTTTTCCTCCCTCTTGAACTGGCTGATGATTTCCAGTGAATAGAAACGCGTCCAGCACAATCCAGTTAGCCCACATTGAATGTCAAGCATCCATGGGAGGTGCTGTGTTGACACTCTATTTTCGTGGACTCCCAGTCTAGTGAAGATGGAAAATGACATGCGGTTGGGACGTTCGTTTGTAATTTGCACTCTTGGTTTGGAAGTGGGTCATCCGCTCAGTACAGAGAATATGAAAATACACAGTAAGGTCACCACAGCTTCTGAAGTCGGAGCCATCACCTCTTGCGGAATCAAAACACGTGTAGACACATCATGAAAGTGTTTAATATTTTTCTATGTGACCAGGTGTGGGGCTTCCCTGTCCAGTGTGGACGAGCTATCTCGCTTTGGCTTGGCAGAAACTCAGGCATCAGGTGTATGCCTGGCTCCCTGCAGTCAGCAGGTTGCTACATTCACCACCAGCTGCACTTTCTTTGTGATACTACCAGCAAGAATGTGTTTAATGCTACTATTGATTACTATTGAATCTAACAGATATCATATCTCCACTCAACAACCTTTGTCCATCCCAGCGGACCGGGATGAGGACAGGATCCCTGACAGTGAGTCACATGCACCCAAGGAGGCAGTCAGGTTCTATCTTCATGTTCACTTTATGATTGTTTGGAGATTCCCAAATTCTTTCTGGGGAGCTGAGTGCGGGAGTCAAGGGGAGTTTTTTTTTTAAACAGTAGTATATTAAAAATGTTTATTTATTTTTGGGTGTGCTGGGTCTTCATTGCTGTGCACAGGCTTTTCTCGAGTGGTGGCAAGCTGGGGCAACTCTCTAGCTGAGGTGTGAAGGCTTCTCATCGCAGTGGCTTCTCTTGCTGCGGCGCACAGGTTCTAGGGCACAGGGGCTTCAGTAGTTGTGGCTTCTGGGCTCAGCAGTTTCGCTCCTGCTCTGGAGGACAGGTTCAGTAATTTAGTGCATGGGCTTGGTTACTCTGAGGCATGTGGGATCTTCCCAGGCTGGGGATCGAACTCATGTTTTCTGCATTGGCAGGTGGACTCTTTAACCACTGAGCTACCAGGGAAGCCCCCCAAGGGGAATATCTGAGTCAGTGAATAGTTTCCAAGAGAAGCCTTGGCACTGAATCTCCAGATTTCATTTTTAGAAAGGATTACATGCTCATGGTAAAAAAAAATAAACAATGCACATTGAAGAATGAGTGTCCCTTCACCACTGAACCCCTAGTTCTCTCCCCAGAGACAAGCACTGTTACCATTTTTCATGTCCTTCCAGACAGAAACTACACACAGAAGAGGAGCTTTGATTTCTAAAACGCAGTTTCATACATCAGCTGAAGTGGTTCACAAGACACCTTTTCCAAATAACTCTCCATGGTAACGTAACCTGGGAACACACACAACACAGACTTGCACGCACACAGGCAAGTACACACACACACTCATTCTCTTAAGCACAAGATGGGGAGGAAATGATGCAACAGAAAGTGACTAGGAAATATATTACCATAAACCACAGCAGTTAGTGATTCTCAGATGGTTCCAGACAGCTTTTTGTACAGAAATAGCCCTGCGAGAACACGCCAGCCCACTCAGGCTACAGACTGACTCCCAGGAACTTACTCTTTGTGCAACCTTCCCTGTGAAGTTCAAGTCTAAACACATCAGGGCTTGGCAGGGCGGCAGGCGTACATTAGCTGACAGAGGAAACACTCGAGGTCCTCAGGCTCCCCTGGTTTCTTCCTGGTGAACTGGTAGATTCTTCTCGATGGCACCCGCTCTTCCCCCACCCCCAGGAACATGCAGAAACCGAGAACCCCTCAAGTTACTCTGGGTCACGGAGTTGGATAAAAACCCACCTGACTCTCACACTCTGAAGGAAAGGGAGAAAACAACCTGGGAAGTAGAAAGTTAGGATTTATATGTACATGTTTGGCAGAAATAAGAAAAACTGTTCTATCCACCAGACTATTCTGAAACTAAGTGATAGGTACTGGGTGGTGGTTTAGTCACTAAGTCATCTCCAACTCTTTTGACCCCATGGACTGTAGCCCGCCAGGCTCCTCTGTCCACGGGATTCTCCAGGCAAGAATACTGGAGTGGGTAGCCATTCCCTTCTCCAGGGGGTCTTCCCCACCCAGGGATCAAACCCACATCTCCTGCACTGCTGGCAGATTCTTTACCCCTGGAGCCACCTGGGAAGCCCCAAGGGATGGGTAATGTTGTTCAGATTGGGAAGGTGTATTTGTCTTCAGAGTGGAGATGCCTGACTGGTACCTTGATAAGCTGTTGTTCTAGAGACTTGCCATAACTGAAATGTGAACAAGGACATTGGTGGACTAGCTTTTACCTAAGAACTACACAGAATTAAAAGAGCCTTCATGATTATTAGTAAAATCAGTCAATCTATAGGAGCCTCATCAAAAGCCAGCATTCTAATACAGGAGCCACGTGGAAGCCAATAGAAAGGATACCTTTCCACTGTATCTTGGAAATACTCATGAGTGAAGGTCTTACTCCCAGTTAAGGAAATAGTTACTTATAGGTATGGTTTTGAGGGACTCTGGCAAGGTCACTTTCTGAGAAAATGCTGCCTCATTTGCTGACTAGGACCTGAAAATTGTTTACTAGTTGAGAGAGTCTTAAATTCCTCAATAACAGATCAAGTGTAATGAGCAAAGTTCCCTGAAAAGAATAGTGATTGTAATAATACTCATTTCCTGAGCACTGAATTATGGTAGATTCTTCACTTTCATTCATACTCAAGACTTTATATTTTATTTTTAAAGGTATTTTCCCCTTAAAAAAAAGATTTTGAACTTCTGATTATATGGGTCAATACGTTTCCTTATGGGTTGACTTTTTGGTTACTTGGTGCTGAAAGCACACTACTCACAGGTATGGTGACTGTTATGATCTGTATGGCTCCTGGTGGCTCAGATGGTAAAGAGTCTGCCTGCAATGCAGGAGAGTCGGGTTTGATCCCTGGGTCAGAAAGATCCTCTGAAGAAGGAAATGGCAACATACTCCAGTATTCTTGCCTGGGAAATCCCATGGACGGAGGAGCCCAGAGGGCTAAGGTTGAGTCGGACACGATAGAATGACTAACACACATACACACACATGCCCTATATTTTACATCGGAGAGGGAAGGTAATTTGCAATCGTTCAGACAACTAGGAAGCAGAAGAGTGAGGATTTGAACTCAGGTCTCCTTGTTGTTGGGTTTCCCAGGTGGTGCTACTGGTAAAGAACCCACCTGCTAATGGAGGAGATGACGCAGGTTTAATCCCTGGGTTGGGAAGATCCCCTGGAGGAGGGCATGGCAACCCACTCTAGTGTTTTTGCTTGGAGAATCCCATGGGCAGAGGACCCTGGTGGTTACGGTCCATGGGGTTGCAAGAGTCGGACACGATTGAGTGACTAAGCATGAACACTCCTTGTGAAGTCTCACCCTCATCAGGCCGCCCCAAAAGGGTGAGATGTGCGCTATTCCTGAGAGTGGACGGTTTTGGGTCTGGTTTTGGTGGGTAGGGGCCCTGAGAAAACACAAAAGGAGTGGGCATCTGACAGCAGGTGGAGGCCATGGAAGGAAGAGAAGGCCGGGAAAGCGGGCGGTGGGAGGCGGGCAGAGGTGACACATAAAAGACAGACAGTTCCCACTGTGTTCTGTTCAGGCCTGGCCTGGGCTCCGGTATTTCTTCACGTCCCTGAGTTGGAAGATGCCCTCTCTCTCCTCCTCTCCTCCCAAACAGATCGGCACAGCATGTTGTTTTGCAGGAACAATCCTGGAAGACGGGAAGGCGCGTGTTCCTTCGAGGAGCAGGCTGATTGGTCCAGGCAGTTCTATTAATATAAACGGCAACCGCCCACAGCACGCTACTCCAGAGACAGTTTATAATCACAAAGGGAACAATCTGCAGGATTCCAGCTGTCAATACTGCTGAGACATAGCAGCAGCAAACCTTGCAGAGACACTAGAGCCACGACAAGAAGTCAAGATTTTTATAACCTGGGGATCTCTGGGCTCCCTGCCCCCTCAGCGGATGCCAACATTTGAGGGGGACGCTGGCCTCTAGTCCCACTATGCCACCTACTCCCACCACATTCCTGCCTCCTCTGGTCTTCAGAGAGGGAGGAGGCCAATTTTAACCTGTAATCTGAAGCCCTGTTTAGGGCAGTCCTGAGGTACTCGAGTGGCACAGCTAAAGGACACTTTCAGGCTTCAGGGGAGCAAGGCAAATGAGAAGGTGACAGCTCTTCTCTGCAACAAATATCCAGAGCTTATAATGTGTGCTCGGTCGCTCAATTGTATCTGACTCTTTGCGATCCAACGGACTGTAGCCCACCAGCCTCCTCTGTCCATGGGATTCTCCAGGCCAGAATACTAGAGTGGGTCGCCATTTCCTCCTCCAGGGGATCTTCCCGACCCAGGGATGGAAGCCCTGTCTCCTGCGTCTCCTGCATTGGCAGGCAGATTCTTTATCGATAGTGCCACCTGGGAATAGGGAAAAGTCACCCTTGATAAAATTTTCAGTGTTCCGTCGCTCTACCTAAATTCATTTTCTCACTTCAGTTTGTTCCTGCGTCTCTGCTGGAAAAGGAAGTTCACAAGGTACTGTGACACGATGGAAATACTACAGGCCGGTAGTCAAAGGAACGGGATTCTAATTCTGGCTTTTATCATTAACTAGGAAATGGCAACCCACTCCAGTGTTCTTGCCTGGAGAATCCCGGGGATGGGGGAGCCTAGTGGGCTTCCGTCTATGGGGTCACATAGAGTTGGACATGACTGAAATGACTTAGCAGCAGCAGCAGCAGCTGAGTAACTTCAGTAAGTCACTTAACTTCTCTGGTTCTCATGAAAACCAAATGATCTCTTTCAGTCAAAAAAAAAAATCCAGTGTTGGACTTTCTCCTAATTTTAAACAGATTCCTGTAGGAAACAGCACACGCATTTACTGAAGACTCTCTGTGGGCTTCCCTCAGTGGCTCACTGGCAAAGGATTTGCCTGCCAGTTCGATCCCTGGGTTGGGAAGATCTTCTGAAGAAGGAAATGGCAACCCACTCCAGTATTCTTGCCTGGGAAATCCAATGGACAGAGGAGCCTGGTGGGCTACAGTCCATGGGGTCACAAAGAGTCCAACAGGACTGAGTGACTAAACAACTGGGCAGTGCTGGGCATTATTTTGACACCGGGAAAGGACACCAGTTAGGGACCAGGTCTTCTAAAAATGGTTCTAAAAGGTCGCTGTGAGTCTGGAAAGGACAATAAAACCACCAGCTTCACCCTCCTTATTTTACAGACAAAGAAACTAAAGCTGAAAGCGATTCTATGGTGCCCAGGCCAGCACGCCCTGGCCTCCTGATTCTCTGGGTAATTATGAAACGTGGATCTTGCCTACCCAGGCCTGGGTTAGTCCAGACTTGGAGGCGTGAGGATGGAATCACCGAATTCCTGTTAAGAGTCCACGAATGGCGGACGTCTCGGCCTTCCTGCCTGGTACTGCGCCCCCTTCTGGCCACACGCTGATTCGCTCCCTAGAAGAGGCCTCTGCGGTCAGCACGGGCTGCCGCGCCACCCTCGCCGCCCACGTGGGTACCACCTCTCTCCTGCCATCCTGCGGATAAGAGAAGAGCAAGTCCTGACGCTGACTCTGGAGTGCCTGGGCCAGGGGGTGAGCCCAGTGCCTTTGAGGAGACAAGCTCACAAATGGCCGTGTTCCCGCTTCTCTCCCTGTACTGACCAGGAGTTGACTTTGCCCCTTGTAAAACATTACAAATAGAAGGATGACTATTATGGCATCTAGTTCTCACTGAAACCTGATAAAAAGTAATTTAGGACTTAAGAACAACCAAAGCATCACCTCAGGAGACTAGTCAGGAGTCATGAGGCCACAGGAGGAGCTGGCCTCTCAGATCCCAGCCGGGCCGCTGTGTGACTCATGCAGTCAAAGGGACAAGCCTCAGGCCTCAGGGCTTCACCTGTAAACCAGAGGTGTAGAACGGAGATTAAAAAAGACCAGAAAACAAACCAACAACACAGCTTTAATGGAGCTAGAATGCAACTTACAACTGACCCATTTAAAATGTGCCCTTCAGTGGTTCTCAGTGCCTTCACCGGGCTGCACAACCATCGCCAAAATTGGTTTTTACTTTGTTTTTGCTTTTCCAACTTAATTTAGAAAAACAAATCCAGGTCTCAGTGCCCTTGTGCCCCCTGTTCCCAACCATCCCAGACTCTGAAAATTTTTTTTCAAAATTGGATTTTAGAATATTTTCATCAGTCCAGAAAGAAAGCCTGTAGAATTAGCTCTCACACTTCATCTCCCCTCATCCTCGGCCTCCAGCCCTTGGCTACAATCAGTCCACTTTCTGTCTTTATGGATTTGCTTATTCTTGTGAAGTTGTGTATATGTGTGTACAATACATACATATTATTTACAACATTTAACATATATAATTACATATACATAATTTTTTTAAATGCACAAGAGATGGGGGTGAAAGCATAGTGTGACCTGTAAGGGTACCAATTCTTCCTTCCTCCTCTTTGAGATCTGAAATCTTGCTTGGCTTGAGAAGCGGAGGAGACCTTCGGTTTCCATGGAAAGCTGAGAGCAAGCAAGAAGGGTTTTATACAAATAAAACAGAATTCAGATGAGATGTGAATGTTCCCAACGGGCCTGGGTCAGGATCTGGGGAACCCAGTTTTCTGGGAAACTTTTGAAAAGAGGCTGAAATTTGTTTTATTTTCTCATGTAGTGGTTGATGTCGTGGATTAAGAATGAAATATCCTAGTTAATGATTGTGTCACAGAAAAAAGGGTACTGAAGGAAGCAGGAAGGAATTACCCAAGGCCTAAACGTCAGATGAAGTTAAGGCTTGGACAGTGGGCTCCATGCCAACACCAATTCTTTGGTAGGAAGACCTCCAAAGAGAAGTATGAACAGTCACAATTACCCTGGGATTTATATGAAGGACTGGTGTGGTATAACACTTATTTCCTCTAGGTTATCTATATTCCTCTAATATCTACTGCAATCTCTATACCAGCCATTCAAAAGACGATGATGCTCTTTTGCTGGGATATGGCATTGTCTGTCTCGGTGCTCTGGGGTGGTTGCTAGGGAGCATACTAAGGGGAATTTACTTGTTTGGGTGGTGGTGTAACTAATATGCCTAGTAATTACTGGTAAGTGATTCCAGTTATTACACATGGACTGCATTATGTTTTCCATGAATGTATGGTTTTACAGTTTATAGAAGGTTTTCATGTGTTTGGCCTCACTTGATCCTCACCAAGTGCTCTCAGTTGGGTGGTGTCTCTATTCCTTGGAGTCGGGAGGCTTGCGCTTGAATCTGGAGTCACCGCTTAGTAGCTGGGTGCTCTCGGACAAGTTTTTCCACTCTCTCATTCTTGATTCCCTCAACATAAAACAGAGATCATTGTAATACTTACTTCCTAGGGATGCGATGAAGATAAATGGCAACCCACTCCAGTGTTCTTGCCTGGAGAATCCCATGGACAGAGGAGCCTCGCGGGCTACAGTTAATAGGGTCGCAAAGAGTTGGACATGACTGAAGTGACTGAGCATGTCACGGTTTTAGAACTGTGCCTCTAAGACAGTAAATGAATGCCCTATAATTATTCCCATGATCATTATCGTTATTTTAGAAATGTGGGACCAAGGATCGGCAATGTTAGATGGCTTCCCCAGAGCAAAGCAAGTGGCAAGGCTGGAGGCTGAAACCAGGGCTCCTGACTCATCCTACCCGTGGTTGTGAAATGATCTGCCTGTAAAAACTGGTGTGTAGCGACCAGACTAAGATAGTGTGCTGCCCTGACAAAATAATCGTGGTTTTATTCGTTGGAAGGAAGACAAGACTTTTGTCTGCCTCTCACTTTTCCCTTAGAGTTTTCTTAAACTTCGTGGACCTGCAACTGCTATGCTTCCCCCTTTGGCTGGTGTTCCTAGCCAAGTCAAGGCATTCACGAAAATATTTATGCAGAAAACCGAGAACTCACTGTCCATGCTTGGTTCAACAGCCACTTTTTGTTTTCCTTCCACAAGCCCCTGACCTTGTGATTTCATTGCATACATGCGTCAGTAGACATTCTGCAGGTACACCTCTCCCTGGTCACAAGAAGGAATTAGATACACCAATAATTTGTAGTACTTCACAAAGAACATATTGTTCTGTAGAGAGCAAGATGCCTTCTAGGTCCACCCACCCTGAACAAGCCTGAGGGCTGCTGTCCCAGTCATCCCTCCGTGACCTTGAATTCTACCAAACGTAGACTCATTTTTCACACTTCCTACGACCACTTGAATTTCAGATCGAGCAGTCCTATGGCTGTCTTTACTGTGTAGCCCGTGTTTTATTAAATTTTCACGAACATTGTAAACAACACTGTTGAATGCCAATCCAACAACCATTTCCAAACTCCTTCTTCCTTGCCCACCTCCTACCAGAGGGGCTAGAAAGTTAAACATTCCCTTTGGAAACTTGTCCTGCTACAGATGGCCATGTGACCTCGTCCTGGCCTGTGAGACATAAGGGAATTTCTGTGGGAGGGGTGGAAAACCTTTTCCCCTGATTGAAAGGAGAGAGACCTTTCATGAGAATGCTTTTATGCATCTCTTTTTGTCTTGGATGCTATGTGAGGATGTGATACCTGGAGCTGTGGCAGTCATGTTGTGATCAGCAATCGCATGGCTGAAGCTGAAAGCTAAAGTACAGAGACCCTGATGCTGGGGAATATTGAAGGCAGGAGGAGAAGGGGACAACAGAGTGTGAGATGGTTGGATGGCATCACCGACTCGATGGACATGAGTTTGAGCAAGCTCTGGGAGTTGGTGATGGATAGGGAAGCCTGGCATGCTACATTCTATGGGGTCGCAAAGAAGCAGACATGACTGAGCGACTGAACTAAACTGAACTAAACTGTACAGAGGAAGGTAAGAGTGGAAAGATGAAGGAT